>NC_049169.1:202139495-202463575 GCF_009769625.2 Cygnus olor
GCTTTGCGAGTTAACAATGGCATAAAACACATCTGAAATGCCAGTGATTGCTACAAGTAGTCAGACACCATGGTGATAATTGCAATATAAAATCGCTAGACAGCAAACAAGACTGCCGCAACTAACAAGCATGGCTTTATTCAGAATCCAGTGAGGATAGCTATCTTTTATGGAATTCCTTTTCAATACTTTTTCTTTGAAATAACTCTGATTATTGCTAACATATTTTGTATTAATATGTTCCATTTATTTAGCTAAAGATAGGCACTTGCAATTTCATTTGCTCTCATCTACATATTTCTTAGTACATTCTAATTTATTCTGTTTGGTGACTCAAGTGCAGATAAGCTGGTAAATGGATGCATGATACCAGATCTGAAGCACAATTCTAAGTTTGATAAATAAAAGATGTTTTTCTTTTTGTGTGCTATCATCAGGACTCAGAAAAACAAAAGAAGGTATCATGTTGCATAAACTCTGGCAGTACTAATTCCTCTCCCCAGTGTCTCTGAAAAAAATGACTAGTGAATCTGTTTTTAGAAATGCAGTGTTTCTAAGTGTTTTTTCTCCAAGTGTTTTCTGAGACTTTCATGTGGTCTAGGCAGGGCACAGCTATACAGAATCAACAACTAGGGTTCGCGGCTCATAGTGGGACTTTTGAATTTAGTTAGAACTATTTTACTGAAAACTGATAAAATGGTGCCAGCAAGTCTTCACAGACACCTGTAGGTGCAGAACTCTCATGGAGAATGTTTCACAGTGACAACTACTGTGGAGAAAAACTATCTTTAGCCCCTATCTGAAAGTAATACTCCTGGATGGGATAAATCCTACCCTGAATGTCTTATTTCCTGCTGAATTTCCTGTTGATGCTTTTATACAAGGCTACCATTTTCTCTTGTAAATACTTGTCATCTGGGGCTAATTGCCCTCTACGTAGAAGGACATAGTCATGCAACGGTAGTAGAGGGAGGCTCTATGCATTTTGCTGGAGAGCTTATCTTTGCTTAATTCTGATCTGGCTGTCTGAAGCAGCTTCAGATCTTCCTGGCATTTCTGTTCATTCTTATCTTTTGCACTACCTGTCTCCAGAAGAAAACAGAAAAGAATGTAGAATAAGCAGTAACAAAAATAAACTGATCAGGTAAACATTGATTACTGTCTTATTGTATGCACATTTAAAGATAGTTCTTACAGTTGTATAAAATACTTCTAAAAGCAAAGTCTGTGACAAAAACACAGTCACTTCTTAGGAATAGAACTGACACTTGAATTTTCATTCCAGATAACTCTGATGATAGGGAAAAGCACTGTCTACACCAGCCTCATCCTATTAAGTGGGTGGCTTTAAAGCACTTATCTTTTACCATATGTCTTTAAGTTTATTATTTTGCTTACCCTCCGGCTGGTATTGTGCTATGATTGTTACCGTCTGCCCTGCTCCTTTTAGTGCCGCTGCAGCCTGCTCGTGGGTAGCACCTCGAAGATCAATACCATTCACCTGCAGAGGGAATGCAAACAACAACAGATCTGAGTAGTTTAACATTAGACAGAAAGATAGAGGTGTTTGGTTTTTTTTTTTGGTTTGTTTGTTTGTTTAAATATCTGATGGATGTAAAGATCAGGTTGTCCAGATGCAGAAGTGAAGGTACAAACTCAGAAAGGCTGAGAGGATGTTACCTAACACTGCCCATGAAGATCTGCACTTACACTGCAAACTTTTTGTTTGTTTGTTTGTTTTTAATGCTTATCCATCCCTGTTATCTGGCCTCTGCTTTAGGGAGTTTCCTGCTCTACTGAGTTTATTTTTGGCAGCCTCTTCATCAATCAATTTCTTTTAAAAAATAAGATTTAAAGGTTACATTTTCTGCTGTGCTGGAAGGTCACTGCAGAATACTGCAGGCAAGGAAACTACCAGACCTAGCAAGCCCAGTCTATACCTTCAGGTGAACGTGGAGATATATGGAGCATCTCTAACAAAAAACACTGGTTGGAGGACTGCCAGAACAGAAACTCCAGCTACCATTCTCTTTTCACACGCTCCTCCTATTGCCTAGAAATATCCCCCTATCTTGCACATGGCAGCGAAGGAGTTGAGAACAGATGCAGCTAATTTGTGATAGCAATAACTCAAAACCCAGGAGATCCCATAGTTTCTGGTCCAGAAAAATGCTCTGTGCTATAGAACCATTAATGGTACACAGAAACATAACTGTCTAGCTGAGGTTTCATTTGGAAAATGTGATTCCATAAGACTCAACATTTTGCTAGTTAGACCTGTCTGCAAATACATTTCTCCACTCTTTTTTCCTTTACAACAATGAAAGAAAAAAAAAAACAAACCACTTTTTTTCCTAAGCAGTTATTATTTTCCTCCCCTCCTTTCAATGATTGTTTAATATTTCTCCCTATTATATTCACAAAAATGACCTAATGACCCCTCCTCATTTATAAAAATAAAAATAAAAAATTGATTTGAATTTTAACTGTCTATTATTCCAATAACATTCAAAACTATAGAAGATGTAGAATTTTAGAGAAACATGATTTGTTGCAATCTCTCAACTACAGTTCATACGAATTTTAAGTTACCTCACAGAAAAATAAATGAATTTTAGAGTTACTTTGTCCATATGTGCATTCCACAGTGGAGGGTATGAATACCACCACCATGCTGGTAATGCCTGCTTCATCCACGCAGGTATCTCAGACCCTTTAGGGCAGCACAGGAAGGGCATACAAGGCAGCAGAGTACCAAAGGGATCTCAGCAGACAGGAGAGAGGATGAGAGCGTATATACAGGGATGAGACATTTTAAGGAGCACCAAAGTACCTATTGCAAGGTAGAGACCTTGTAGTAGAAGTGTAGGCTGGAAGACCACCATACCTAAATAAATGTTCAAAGCAAATACCTGTGCCAGAACTACTTTGTGAGAATAGGTATGCACAGGTCTCCATGTTGTTAACATTCATACAGACAATCTGAAGCTGTGTCAGTTACTTAGTATTCTGGTATTGCCATATATTAGTGTGTTTGGCTTATATATTTGAAAGCACTATATGCTGATATATACACTCTGTTATCTTCTAAATTTTTCTCATCTCAAGTATGCAAAATTCATATTGTTTTTTATAATTTGTATCTAGATTGTGTACAGGGAAGTGAAAATCTTTACTTACAAGTAATGGACTAATGGACCTGAAAAGAAATTCTGAGCAAATATAAGATTAAAGACTTCCTAATTTGTCTAACACAAGAGTTCTCAGTTGTTCTGTCTTCTGGTTTGAAAGCAACGGCTGCAGAAATGCCTTGTGGAAGCTTCCAAAACAAAACAAAACAAAACAAAAATAAATAAAAATGAGCCAAAGGTTCAAATACTTTTATCACAGTTCTATATGTGAACCTCAAGTTCGGTGGAAGGCAAGACTAACATAAGACACCTGCAAAAAACTTGCTGACATTTAGCCTAGGAATATAGTATCATAAATGGCAATAGTTAAGTGCATTCTAAAAAAGAAAAAAAAAAAAAAAAAAGAATCAGAGTTCTTAGTATCAAAAAATCTAATATATTGTAATACATGATACTGATAATACCTAAAGATGAATATAGTGTCAATTAGGACTTAGTTTAAAACCACCGTGGAGAATACAAACTTCCCAAAAAGAGATGCGATTTAGACTACTGCTGTGGAAGCAAGGGGTTTTGTGCCCTACATTTACTCAGTGATGATACTATGATCCTTAATACTGGGTGAAGGCCTACCAGCACTATTCATTAACTCAGGGCTTTAGTCACAGCTTTGGTGTCTCTGGAGGCCTGAAGAGAATTCTGTCATATAGGCAGCACAGTGCCTATACCATGCCATAAAGGAAACTCAGCCTGGATTCAGTGTTTCTGAAGAAGACAAATTTGAAACCAGGTCACCTTTCCTTCAAAGCTTGGCCTTTATCTCCTTTTTTGTTGTTGTTTTGTTTTGTTTTTGTTTACTTTTTTTCCTCAGTATCTGGAGTCCTTGAGAGGCTCCTGAGAAAGAAGCAATAGGATGAACTGAATGAAGAAAAACTTAAAGAAACATTCCTGAATTCTCAAGTGCTTGACCTGGGGAGAAGCATATGGATGATGTCACCCAGTCAGTTTTACAAGGTGAAAAAAAGAAATTAGAAATCAGTTTATTTAGGCTTAAACTTGAAGACAGTAGACTTCAGAACACAAGCTTCTCTTAATCAAAATATGAAAACAACGTAGTGATCTATAAAAGTTGTATTAACAGAACAGCAAGCATTAAAAACCATTAATAAATCATAGTAATATCTCTGCAGATAAAAGGAAAAAATGTAGGAAAGAGAAACAAAGCACATGCTTATTGCTCTTCCTCAGCAGAACAATAGTCCTATCTATAGTTGACCTAATAACTAAAAATCCAACAAAGCATTAAGGATAAAAATATATTAAAAAAATATAAAAAATATATGTTGAGCAGGTGAGTGACCTAACTACACTGCATTGCCAAAACATTGATTTCCCTCTTGTAGGTGCATAACTGCAGAATAAAATCAAACATTTTTTTTGCCAAATAGACAGGCGTGAGTCTGTTTACATGTTGTATTGTTCAATAATGCCTGTGACAGGTTCTTCCTACAGAATAATAGATGTTAAAGTTAGAAAGGACTTTCCTATCACCTAGTCGGACTTGCTAGAGAATGAGAAGAGTAAATGCTAACTCAGTTTCTGCCCTGAAAAGTATCATTTCCCAATATTTAAAAACAAACATAATCAAGTCCCAGAACTTCTAATTGAAAAAGAGCATATTCATGTAAAAACATTACATCTGGATGAATGATGCCATTAATTTACACATTTTAATCAAATTCTTACCCTCAGGCCAAATCGAACAAGAGTTTTCAGTAGGGTAAAATAAATATTCTGTTTTGCCTCTTCCTCCAAAGCAGTATATTAATTATAACAATTGAGTATGGTGATACGTTTGTTTGAAATGATTTAATTTCACTTTCAAAAATATATTTCAATTGCTGCTTTCAATTAATTTAATGTTGTTTTTGTCAAGAATAATCAGTAAATAAAACAAAAATACCAGAAAAATTTTAAGTGCGTGTAGGAAAGGTTAATGTATATTCAAAGGTCTTATTTTTTCTCTATTAAATGGGCTAGCTTCCTTTAAGAAGCATTATACAATAAGCAAAGTAGCACTTTGTTGTTCTGAGCTTGACTGCACAATCCTGATGCCCTAGCTTAGAATGAATTTGACTGCACAATTTCCAGTGCCTAACGCCTAAATGAATTTGACATAATGGAAATAAGAAGAGCCTCCAGCTTATACAGATGTCTGTCTCTCCTGTATGCTGTGACAAAAAGTGGTTAAAATGCTTACAAACAAAGAGAAGTTCTGTGATGAAAGATTATAGTTTAAAACTACAGACGAAATTAAACTGATCTGGAGAAAAAAAAATACAACTATAGTTCATAGGAATTACAGTAATTGTCCTTGAATTCATTGACTCAGACAAAAGCACTATTTACTTCATTAAATGCTAAATCATATTCTAAATGAAAGATTGCATATATTTCTTGTATAGATCACATTCTTCTAAAACTGGCTATATTCCCTTAAAATATCTGAGTAGCCCATATTAGCATAAAATCGTTCAATTCTGAACAGTGTCATTTTACGACTTACTCAAGTCTGACTGTCTTCTCCTGTTATGTTAACTTGAGCATGACCCACATGTAGGTCATTCAACTACAGCAAAGTCCCGCAGAATATCTGTTTTTATTGACATTTATTTACTTAAACTACCTTATTTCATCTTTGTACAGTGATTAAATGAATGCCTAGCATCTTTTGATGAGTTGGACAGGAAAGGAAAAACACACCCCTTCTCTAGTGAGGAAAACATAAAGGAGTTCTTTTCACTTCTGCTTTGAACTGTCAGTGACATTGTACCTGCTTTTATAGAGTAAGGTAAATAGCAAAGAAAAGCACCTTTTTACCATGGAATAATACAGAAGTTTTTTTTTTTTTTTCGAGTTGTGGTTGAATTCTTTTATTTTTTAACTGATAAAATAAGAGTTTTTGTCATCTGAAAAAGTAAACAGAAGTCTGACTAAGAACAACTCTTACAGCCAGAATTCCCACTGACTGCATTAAGAGGTAATACAAAGAACCTTATTCACCTGCCTTAACTTTGCATATCGACTTAGGCATTCTCAAGGTCATTAACAAAAGATGAGAGGAAAGCTGAGCCATGTTCTCCAGCAGTCCTGACTAGTCATTGGAAACGGAATACACAGCATCACCCCTTAGGTGCTGGAAGCATGGTCTTCCAGCAAGATGGGGAACACTGTAAAAAACACACATTAGGGGTGACCTGCTCTGAACACGTCTGGGGAAGGCTTTCCTCATGAGGAGGTGGCATAATCATGCTACACAATGTCCCACAGCACTCAGACAACAGATATAATCCCGCAAAAATTACAAGAATTCAAAGAAACTCATGCATGTTGCCAAAATACAGCCCTTCGCTGAGCAGCGACCTGTCACCTCCTCGCTACACGAAGCCTCCAGCTGGCGGCCGAGGCCTGCTCAGCACGGAGGACAGCTCCTGGCCGCTGGCACAGCCCAGCTCTTGCTTTGCTCGACAAGAAAACGCTTAGAAATAGAAAGAACGGAGAAATGCACATGGGGAAAAGAGTTTTCACTGTCTAGCCTACCTTGTTTTAAATATTCAGATGCACTTTATTGCTCTTCTCTCACTTTTCTTCTTCTTTTTCCATGCCCTTATTTTATTCCTATCAGTTAAAACTGCTTAGCTTGGACATGCTATGACGGTGGTTACCTTATCGTTGACTCCACTGAAAACACAATACCATGTTCTCCTTCTCTCTTTTTATGGGCCAGCACTTTCAGTGACCTTGTCAATTCTTGTCTTTCTACCTTAGAATTATGACTTCTGCCTCTAGTATGCCGGTCTTTATGCTCTGATGAGCTGGGCATTCTAGAGGCAAATTCTCCTCTGTCTGGAAAACAAGAAACACTGTGGGGGTACAAGCTGTATCACTTGGTATGCCTTTTCCTGCCAGCAAGTTTAAGGCAAGAGATAAACCTGCTGAAAGAGGTATCAAAGCACTACATCTTTAAAGCAGGAATAAATATCCTGTTACTGAAGTGGTGTCTTGCACACGCTGCCTTTTACTATAGGAACCAACCAGCTTTATGGTTCACCAGATCACATAAATCATTCCAAGTAGTACCTGTTATGTCTATAACCATAGTCAAAGACTTGTATTTTAACCCAAACTGTAAAATTTAAATTTGTAATTTAAATGAAACAGAATTTTTCCTTATAGAAGTGCTTTCCATGTAATTGTAGTCTTTGTGAATGATACCAGATTGGCAAACTTTGAAATCAAAGTAATTGCACTGAAATCATTCACTACAGTGATAGTTTAAGAGCCATTTCCTCTCACTTCCATTAGAATTCCTTAAAACTTGTTTAATCTGGGTTTGAAATAAATTATGGCTTTGGAAAAGGACACGTAGACTTATAGGAGCCTGAAAGAACATTAAACTTACTTCACTTGGGTCACTAAATAGCTACCAGCTAGCTCCATTACTGACTTGGGCCAATGTGATCCTGCAACTACAAGTTGATCAATGGTATTTTATCTCATTGCTAAATGGTAAAGTCTAATCAGAGACACACACGTAGTCTTTTCATATTCATACAACTGTTGTTAATGGTGAAAAAATTCATATATGTATACCATACTGGCTAATAGTGCAGACCACTATTTATTAACTAATTTTTAAATACATATTCATATTTTCCATTTATTTTATATACAAAATATTCATCAGTCTTAATAATTAGGAATATTCATTTAAGTTAAAATGCTCATCACCACATCTTAAATTTAAACCTAGTAGCTGTTTTATTTACTTTCCCTCCTCCCTCCTGGTCACTCAAATACCACCACATAATTTCATGGATCTTACTACAATGTAATCTCCTCACCAAAGTCTGTCTTCATATATTCACTCTCCTTTACAGTTAGTACTATCTTCCTACTCCAAACTGATAAAATACCAGATTGTCCCTCCTCCCTCCTACAGCTTTTACTTTACACAACTGCTACTTTCATTCATTTTCTTGACTTTCTGAATTAATCCTATTTCTCCCTAATTCTGTTTTCAGCACTTGGATTTCTGTCTCCTACTCTCAGCCTGGGTCACATAGGCATTCCCCTGCTGGTAGCAGTTATAGCATAGATCTTGGTTTCCACACAGTCCTAAAAGGAATTTTTCCTACCAAAATATGCATATAGCTAAATTACCCTTGATTAGTTTTTCTCATAATGTTGTAGTGTTCTTGTTTCTCATTTGAATTTCAAACAATGATATGAATGGAACTAATTCTTGCAATTCTCCTGTTTTTGAAATGAAGTAAAGGTTTCCATTTTACTAAGTGTCTTGTAACTCAGAGATGATAAGAATGATCATTCCAGCTGAAGCCAATATGTAAAAGTTACTCAGGTACTGGAATAAAAAATTAAATCAATATTAGAGGCTGCTTAGAGACAGTAGGGCATTGGTAACTTGTTGAACTCCAACCAGTGAGTTAGTGGCAAATTTAAAAACTGAAATCCTTGCCCTATTCTCTGCTTGACAGGCTTTCCATATTTCCATGTTCACAGACTATGATAACATGGCCTGTGAGATGCGGGATGACATCTTGTGTCTTGTGTCACAACAAATCTATACTGAATTCAAGCCAGTGACCATGAGGCAATGTTTGAATGGTTCAGTGGTAGCTTGTCTAACTGGAATGTTTGGCTGTAGGTGAAGTGTTCAGCTCTAAATGAATTGTTCAGTGCTCACTTTTTTTTTTTTTTTTTTTTTTTTTTTAATATTAAAACTGCCTGAATCACAATGTTCATAGTTATTTGTGGCTCTACAGAGTAGGATTATGTGACACAGACTCTTTGAATAGATGATGAGCTGTAGTCTCAAATATAGTATACATTTTTAAAAAACAATGGAAAGGAAGTGGCTCTTGTATTCTGTAGTTGTTCTGGCTTTTTTGTTTTGCTTTGTTTTGTTTTTAACAGTGGCTTGCTTCTTCAGCAAAAAGACATATATATATATATATATATTTTTTTTTTAAGGATCCCCAAAATCTTCTCCAAGAAATTACTGCAGATATCCTTCAAATACCCTACTTAATACTTAATTGTTGGCCAATTTCTATTATTATGCATCTCATGTCATAGAATCATTTTTTAAATCACTCAAGAACACGAAACCTACAGGGCAATAGAGCAGAATGATGCCTGGAGTCTAGTTTGTTTAAGCACAAGTCCAGTCTGGGGAAAAATCTCTGAAAGAATAACACTCAGGGATGTAGCCATTTTGTCCATCAGTAGTAGTTTTGGCTTTCAAATTTCTATTTTTATTTTCCCTTCATTGTGAAAGTGACATTAAGGCTACACAGAAGGCTATAAAGCTCACCCCAAATCCTCAATATATCAGATGTGATATAATTCTGTTCGACAATCTTGAAACAAATTTTTCTAATTTAGAATCCTTGAAGTGAATGTGAACTCCTCCTTAAACAATTAGGAGCTGAAGAGCAAGCAGTCTGGCATCAGATCATTCCTACTCATTGAGGCAATTACAAAATGAATGTTTTAGAGGCAACTGATGATTTCATCACAGCAAAAATACATGGGCTCTGGTCTAGGCCAATTTGCTAGCTTTGCATGACAAAACTGAGAGGTCTGATAGCTAACACTGCTTGGCAAAAAGAGACATATCTTATTCATGAGAATTGTTAATAGCATTTATCAGGTTCTAATCGTGCTTGGCAATATCAAAGACTTAAGTAAGCAGTTACTGCATCAAGGAAATTGCAATATAAACTATATATTACAGAAAAATAGTGGAAGGGAAGGAAAGGGAGAAAGGAAACAGAAGGGAGAGAGAGAAAAAAAAAGAGAAATCCATCAGGAAGACACATTTGTAGATTAATAAAAGACAAAAGGTAGCTCTACAGTCACCTAATGCACATACTAGTCTAGCATACAGGTGGTAAATTTTTCCCTAGAAGCTCCATTAAGATTGTATTTTAGAAAGCCATCTATTTTATTTTGAAGTCCCAAAGTGACAAGTCTACTAGCTTCTATGGCAATATAATCCAGTTACCCTGACTACAAAACAAGTGCATCATGTTTTGAGGTTGAATATGTCTAAGTTCAACTTAGCCAGTCATCAGATCATATATATTTATCAATAGCACTAAAAAACAGCCTTTTACCAGCTTTCTTATCCAAGGGTAAGTATTTGCAGATGATGTTTTTTACATAGACACAGCTCATACTTCATTGAAGTCAATTTTCATGGTCAAGGAGAATGCTAGATTTTTCCTGACATGGAAATTAAACTCCAAGGCATTTTGTTAATTGATGATGATGATGATGATGCCACCTCTTTAAATATATAAAAGAGAGGATTTTCAAAAGCACAGATTTGCAGTAGCACCCAGCTTTTGTTTATTAGGTATCCAGTTGCCTTCTGTACCTCTAAAAATCTCATCTTGTACAGAAATTTTGTAATGGTGATTCAGTGTTGTCATGTGAAATGTTTTTGATTTATCATGATGACAGCAAATACTGGACATATATCTGAAGATAATAAACACATTGTAAAAGGTGAATTTGAGATCATTTACAAGGTTGGGATGCTGTGCACCTGGATGACTTCACGTAAACATAAATAGGTGGAGGACTCTTAGAGACCTACTACCATTTCTGAATCATCCTCAAATTTCATAACTTTCTAAAAACTTTTCATCAAAAACTTTACATCATCTTCAACACCACAGGAAAGTAAGCACCCTAAGGATATGGTCAGTGCCTCTGCAGGCAAGTGCTATATGGCAAAGGGAGTACCTCTCATAATCCTAACACTATTACACAAAAGTGACTGATGCTCCATGGAGAAAGGATTCCGTGCCCCATAGCAATCTCCATCATAAAGCCTGTTTTGGGATTGGGCCGAGTGGAGATGATTCAAACATTTTCCAAGCCAGTTGCAATTTTGAAAAAAAAAAATCTGAGAAGCAAAACTAAATAGTATTTGACTTTTTTTTTTTTTTAGTTTGTAACTAGGTAACACAATGCACTCTTTGCCATAAGTAGTTTTACTGCTTTTACCATGAGCAAAAAGCCATTTTAAATTAGAAAGCTGAAAGCTTCTCTGCACCAAAGTAAGGGAAGTCAATCGGAAGGTCAATTCCAACTGCAGCAAAATGGAGCATAAATATTGCTATAAATAGGTACAGAGTTCTAATGGTCTATCCTGCTCTATATGCACATACTTTGGAGTAGAAATTGCAGAACATTATTTTTTTTTAAGTGTATTTTATTTTTGCTACAGATGTGTGTGAGAAGGTGGGTAGGAGTTGTGTGGGAGGAACTAAGTAGAAGGAGAAGCTCATAAGGAAAAGCAAACCTCTCACATAAAATGACAGCAGGACAATGCACAGACAGAAGATAAAATCTGATCAATATAAGAGATGACCTTCCCTCTACAAGGAAAAACCTTGTATAAAAAACCAAAGGCAATACAGAATTGAGATGCTGAAATACCGGTTTTGCAAACTAGCTATATATAATACCATCAACCAGATGAGAAGATTACAGAAATCCCTGCAGAATATCTCTGGTAGCCCTTTTCCCAGTATGTAGCTATTTGATTCTCAGAAAGTAGCAGCGGATAACAGATACCATCTTTCCCCATGTACGAATACTTCATGACGAATACTATGCTAGATCAAGATGAAAATCACACAGAATTTGTCTGATTTTGTTCATCTGCTTCAGGTGAGATACCAGTGAAAATGGAAGCATTAGGAGAGTACTACCTGCATCTTCGCAGTGCAGCCTGTTCTTTTTCTACTCTTTTTCCCACCCTTATTCAGCAATTACTCTACAGAAAACGTTTTATCTCCTTAATGTAACTGGCAGGATGTGTTGCTTGGGAGCAGCAGACTTGCTCCATAGCAAGCAGTCTCTTCTTTCTCTTGACTGCTTTCAGGATAGCAGCCACACTTAATCCTGCCACTGTGAGACACAAGGTACTAAAGCATTTATGTAGGAGAATAAAATAAAACTGATACTGTTTATATGACACACATTTTGCATTTCTTTGTGATGAATCAAACACAGTATTAGGTGAAAAATCAAACTTATATTGTAAAGGCAAACACATGAAATGTGAAATTCAGTTTAAGATGCCTAAATATAGACATGCACACACAGGATAAGTGTTTGAGCTTATAGTCAATGGATATCCAATCAATACAGGCAATAAGGGCTACAGAGCAGTTCAACCTGCTCTAGACACCTCATAGTTGGCCAGGTGAATCAATCTCTAGTCTTTATTGATTTTAATGAGAAATACACACCCAGAAAGTATGTCTATCTTTAAGTATCTTAATTTGAAATTTAGTCTTGCCCAACGACACAAAATTCAATCATTTCAATAGTTAAGACTTGTTACTTCCCTATGGCTATTAATGCACTTAAATTCTTTCATTTACACACATACTTAACTTGATGTAGTCTATTGGAAAAATCATAAAAGTGTTTGAAAAAATGTGAGAAAAGAAATTCAAGGAGCAATGTGCTCTAATTAATAGGACTGTATTTCTCCCCCTATCCCTCCCAGTATTTCCCCTAAAACTTAAAATGTATTCAAAACTTACAATGTGTGTGCCTCTTCTCTAAAATTTTAAGATTTGCACTGTTTTCTGTCAGTTAGGATACACGTACAAGGTGTGGTCATCATGTTTATGGCTCTTCGAAATCATTTGTGCTCATCAAACTGATTTTCACTAAACAACACTGGGTTCCCATTTCTATTTTAATAGACAAAATATCATTCAGTGTTGGAATTGGAATTTCAAATTGCAAGAGTGGCATCAAGGAAAAATACGTTTTATTTATACTAGAGACCTCATTTTCCTAACAGATGAAGAACTTGGAATTAGATCAGAGTTCAAGCAGTATATAAACTTTGTCTTGGCCCAGACTTCCTGCCTTAATTTAAAGAAATCAGTTAACATAATGGCATCCCATTTCCACTGCTATAAAATGGAAATACTTCCATTGGTATTTTTAGCTGTTCTGTTTGTGTTGTACACTTCTGATTGAAAAGCTAATCTGTGTGTAGGCAGAACCTAGCAAATCAGTTCTTTATCCCAATTAGTATTCAAGATGCTATTTGGTAACATTTATATTTTACTTAATAGCAGGACAACGCTAGTGGGAGGGACATACTCTGTCATACTGGTGAACCTTGCTGATGTACGCATTACCACATTTTTAAAGACATTTGGAAGTCAAAAAGAAAATGATTAGTTTGGTAAGAACTCACAAGACTATAATGAAGTATAGCAAGAAAAAAACAGCGTTTAAAACACCACTTTTTAGAGGGGAAAAACAGTTTTTCGTAAATGTAACTTTATAAATCACTTTTTGGTATTTGAAATGTTTGCCATTTGAAAGAGAACATTTTCCATTATTCTTCAATTTGCATTCAAGGTTCAGATATGACTCATTTTTGTCTCTTTGCACAGAAGCATTTGGAATATCAGCCTGCTTTCTGAGATAAGTTTTAAACATTTCCAGTCAATTAACTGAAAAAATGAGAATATGGCTATCACTGTTTTTCCTAAGGTTTTAGCAGTCAGATTTCTGTCATTATTGATCCTGTGATGCCACCTGGTGGCGTTTAATAAAAATAAACTCAAATTTCACTCCTTGCCCATAATATGTCATAGCGCCCCTTGGAGGATGTTTGGACTCTGTCACATAACAGCCCCTCTCTGTCACTCAACAGTGAGAAGGCAGAAAATGAGGCAGAAAAGTTATGGGACGTCAGGCTTTACAGGCTGACTCTGGGACTACATATGCATCCAGTGAATCACCCAAAGGCAGTGCATATTTCTAGCTTTGTGGGGACTTACTCATGGATTTGCAGTCTATTTAAAGTATATTTACAGGTACCCACCTGAAGGTGAGTATACACAGCTCTCAACTAGTCAACATTTTGCCATATTTACAGCACAAGCATGAATTATGGAAGTGCTGTGATTCTCCTCTTCTACATTGGAGAAGGTGGCTTTGAAAATTAAAGCACCTCGACCAAGGTCACGGAAAAACAACAGAAAAATCAGGAATTCATTCCAGGTCTCCAAAGTTCAAATCACTTATGCTGCTTCCTGTCTGGAAGAAATTTAACAAACCCCAATTTAATTTGATATACTAGCTTGGTGTGCATTATTAGTTCTTGGTAAACCACATCTATCGTGTTTTGTGAAACAAGTGGGTAAACTGTAGGGAAACAAGTAGGGAAATAGTAAGGAAGTAAGTGTTTCTGAGGGATGAGACAAGTAAGAATAGACAGAGAGAAACAGGCCTATTCTGTGCAGCTTGATAAAATTAAGGTGTCCAGGACCCTTCACCAGACAATGGCCTAAGATTAATCAGCTCTAAAATTAGCCCGTGCATGACATTTGTTTTGTTTGAGCATGGGAAAAGTGGATTCATAACAGTTATTTGTGACTTAATAAGTCAGCAGTGCCTGACTTAGTGATTGCCTGGGGATATATATGCAGTCTAATTTAGTAATAATTTCCATCCCTCTGTTCAATGAACAAACAAACTACTCTTGCATGACAAGTAAATGCTGCAGTGACACTGGTAAGTTTAATTAGAACTTATGAAAACATTGCTGTGAAATAGACAAAAAATGGAATTAAAAATTCAACTTTGGCAGTATCCCACAGTGCTAAATATATGCCTGCTGAAAAATAAAACAAAATGGACTTTTAAAGTTGTATGTGAGCTGCTGGATTTCTGAATACAATGTACTGTGAAGGCTCCAATCTCATAGTGCTCTTTTATTCAGCCTTCTTGTGCTGCATCTAGCCAAAGAAAAATAAATGAAATAAGCGTCCTAAAGAAATTTCCATTTCTATTCCTCATGTTCCTTGTCTGTATTCTTGTTGGCACAGGCATTTGCTTTCCTTATCTCTCCATGCTGATAACATTGTAAGATTCTATTGCGGTTTTCTTGCAGTTCCCTATGAACTTATTTAGGGATCTCTTCAAGGTACATAAATGTCTTCTACTTGTCCTTTCTCTTTAACTATTTGCAAGGAGCAGATCAAGATAAAAGATAGTGTTATGATCCTGTCCTGGTTTCGTCTAGTTTACAGTTATTTTTTTCATGGTGGCTGGTATGCACCATGTTTTGGATTTGAGAGAAAAATAATGCTAATAATGCACCTACGTTTAGCCGTCACAGAGCAGTGCTTGCCTAGAGCCAAGGACTTTCATCTCCTGTTGCTGCCCTAATAGTGAGGTATCTGGGGGTGCACAAGGAGCTGGGAGGGGACACAGCCAGGAGCTGACCCAGACTGGCCAAAAGGATGTCCCATACCGTATGGTGTCAGGCTGAAAAATTAAACTTGGGTTTTGGCCATGGGCAGGGGAACCACTGCTCAGGGACTGGCTGGGCATTGGTCAGTGGGTGGTGAGCAATTACATTGTGCACAATTTTTATATATATGCATTTTTTTATTGTCATTCTTCTGATTATTTTCCCTTCTGTTTCTGTCCTATTAAACTCTTTCTACCTCAACCCATAAGTTTTTACTTTTTTTCTTCTGATTCTCTTCCCCATCCCACCCAGGGCGCAGTGGGAGCGAGTGAATGGCTGTGTGGTGCTGAGCTGCCTGCTGGGTTAACCCACAGTGGATCCCCACAATTTCAGGTTACTGTATCCCTTCAGTGTTAGCTCACCAGATTTTCTATATATTACAAAGGAGCAGCTTTGTACTTTGTACTTTGTTACTTTTTCACACGTAAACTTCAACATGCAGAAGTTAAACTCACTAGTCATAGAAACGCCAGAGGTCAAGACATGCCTAAGCAATGTAGGAAAAGCAGTTCCAGCTCCCCCTTGAAGGGAGTCACACACTGACCAGGAACCTGCCATATAACCATGCCACAAACCATCCAGTCCACAGCCATCTTCTTCCCCTGCCACTAACCCAAGTGCAGCCCCAGATACAAGATGTCAGGAACAGAAAGCGCAACAGTGGGAACGAGTGTGACACTGCAGCTTCATGGGCTGGTGACTCATCTGGGATGAGTAATTCCTGGGCTTCAGTTCTTTGCCTTAAAGCTATTTATGTACTTTACATGAAACAGGCCCAAGCGTATCAATTTGTATAATGTTTTGATTTTGGTTTTGTTCTTGGTGTTGTTTTCTGTTGTTGTTGTTTTCATTTTTCTGTAAGGCAGAATAATGTGAATGGATACTTAACTACACTCTCAAGGCTTTTATTGCCCTTCAGAATCCTTTATGTTCAGATTGTTTCAGTCAGATGTTCAATTACTTGACAGAGCCTAAGACAGAGCCTAAATGCTGTTTTTGAACTGCATACTATCAACACATACATGAAAGAAAAATTTCATAGATGTTTTTGAGACTAAATATGCAAAATATAACCTCAGGCTACAAAGCCTCTTATCCTATAAAATTTCAAAATAAATTTCAGAGTGATCATCAAATTCATTAGAGGCACAGAGATAATTAACATAACCTAGTTAATCGCCTCATTGTATTGGGGCAGTTGCTAAGCAGTTTACTGCACACTAGATGGCACCCCCAGCCTGGATGATTTCATCCTACTATTCCTCCTCAAAGAAAAGCTAAAATTAGGAAATATCTTCTGACTATGTAGTGCATTTTGGGCAAAATGGAACTGGATGATGGGCTAAACTAAGGAATGCTGAGGTCCTCACTGTGGTGTTGCCATACTGTAGGTAATATTAAGCAGAGCTAAGTCTCACTGCAGCTAACAACCTGAACAAATGGTATAAAAAGCAAGAGTAAATAAACAAAATACTCAGTGATGAACTGTTTCCAGCTTGGATTTCACACAATAGAAACCAAAAAGGCTTTATGAAGCCTTCTTTGTGTGTCTTTTGCAGTACAGACAAAGAACAAGATTAAGCAATCTGTCAGCAAAGCCCAACACAAATACTTACAGACAAAATTTGATCTCCTCTCTGCAGTTCTCCACTGAGATCAGCAGGCCCGCCTGCTAGGATGAAAGACACGAAAATGCCTTCCCCATCTTCTCCTCCCACAATGTTAAAACCAAGTCCTGTGGAGCCCTTGTGCAGGATGATTTTTCGAGGCTCTCTGTACAGAAACAAAGTGATAATGTTTATCCATTCAAAGATTTAGTGTGTACACATCTCAAGTCATCTTCAGCATACTATATTTTGCTTAAGAAACAATGGCTTGCTACTGCCTGACTAAACCATTTAATAAATGATATAAATCTGTTAATTGGAGAATAACAACTAAGCAGCGACCATTTTTTTTCCTCATGGCTGAATTCAAACATCTCTATTAATTCCAGTTCACTGGAGTTATCCTCACTAAATTAAATAATAGATTAATTAAAAGACAAAACTCTGAAGATCCTTTATTATCTCATTTATAGCAATACTGCACATACAAGTGCAATCAAACTTCATATGGTACCTTTTTTTCTTAAAAGTTCTACATGAACCAATTAAAAAATAAAAGACCTAGACAAAGCAATAAGAGGTTTTAATCCTGGCAGATTTGAAGCAAATAACATTTGCATGATCAATCTAATAGAGGAGAATCTTTCAAAAAACTCTGGTTTGACATTATTAGGAACTTGCAATTGTAAAATCACATAGCAGCTTTATCACTGCCCCAGACTGAGGTATATCTGCTTTTGTGTTACTTGTTTAAAAAGTTGTTCATTATGATGGAAATCAATAAATAATAACAGCTACATCTCATATAGCACTTTCCATCTGTAAATTGAAAATATACCCCAAAGGATGCATAATAATATGCATTTTACTGACAGGAAAACTCAGGTCCAGAGAAAGAAGAATTTCCTAAGCAATCAAGGTAGTGCACTTGAGAAAAAGTGTGCCAGGTATTCCAGTTCTCGATTTCTATGTACCATGCATCAGATTTGTCTCTCCCTTGGACAAACAAGCACACACAAGAATGCATAAACATGCAGACACCATGTTTACTGGTACTTACACAATTCTAAATCCCTCTAACAATTTACTTTTCAGAAAATAAATAAATTAATAAAAAATGACATTGTAATATTAATATGTGTGTATCTGAAGCCCAGTCCTGCAAATACTCACATCCATTTATGTCTGTGATTCCTCACAGAGAAAGAGAATCTGCTTCTAATTCTCAATTTTTACAAATAAAAGTTACTAGCAAAGTGACAATTATAAACATGCATATAAGAGACCTCAAGAGCTGTGCTCCAGAATACTTCCTGTAAAAAGATCCCATATTTCTTGTATACTCTGTAATGGTTCTGTAGAATACTAATGGCTTTTTCATTTCTATTTTGTTTTAAAAAATAAAAGAAAAGAAGGAAGAGAGAAAGAAGTGATGCATTAAGAGACAAGTCTTATTCGGTGTGATTTAAGTTTTATGGCTGTATACATTGCAACTTTATCTTTACAAGATAATTCCAAAATCAGTAGGAATTTGTTAGCTTTGCCCAATGCTAATTCACAAGTATTATCCCAGGCTTGATCATGATCCTTAAACAATATCTCAACTTTCTGATATCTAGGCTTAGTATTTTTGAAAGAAAAAATAAAGCAAAGTTCTGATACTATCTTAAAAAGAGATTGTAACCCTTTTTGAAAGTATTCTTCCTACTCCGTATGTCCCTCCATTTTATAACTTAACATTAACATACAGTCAGAAAAAAAAAATTAAAAAATACAACTGTGAGAAAATGACGGAGTCTTGACTTTGCATATTCTTTTGAACCAACCAAAAAATAAATAGGGGGCTTCTTCTCTTTTGGATCATTTCTGTTGACTTGCCTTGTAGCAACACTTTTAGCACCTCCTTAACTATGTGCAGATTAGACATAATGTAATCCAGATCTAAGAAGTCTAAATAGGTTTTTAATTAGTAAGGGTGGCCTGGGGGCTGGAACAGAACTAGGAAAGCAGCTGGAAGCATGGATTCCTTCCCCACTTAGACAATGTGCTGCTGAGTGAGTTTGGCAAGTCATTTGTTCTTCCCTCTTCAATTTCTTCACCCACAAAAAGATATGGTGACACTTGTCATCCTTGAGTCCTACAGATCAAAAATAGTTTGGGAGAGCTAGCTACTGCCAGTATTATTTACCTGGATATTGAGGAAAAAAAGGCAGTAAAGTCAAACAAATATATATGCATGCTCTGCTGGTGAGAAATCAGACAAGTTCTCATTCAAAATGAAATTGAGTATTTTTACACATGACAGGCAACTTGGATCATAAAGTTGAAAGCTAGTGCTATGGGCAAAACTAGCTCAATACATTTGGGTATCTACTGAATGCTAAGCTGTGCTGCTCAACAAAAAGTTGGCCCAGTTATTAATCCCTGCCTCTGATCAAGTCAGCAGATTTATGCCTAAAATGCTGTCAGTGCTGTTTTGTAATTTTGGCCTTTTGACAGCAAATTTCACATTCTGCTCTTGGATGATTACGTTCAGAGGAAGCTCAAACAATAATGGGGAAATGTCAGAAGACATGATTAGAACACAATGGTTTCAGCTCCTGCTTTTTAGCCTGATGAGGTAATTTTGGTCATGACTCAAATTTGGCTGTATAGAAACTACTAGCCATAGCTTGCCTCCGTATTTCTTTCATATCTGAGTATCTTGTGGAATCAAGAATGCACAGGTGTAGCTGTCATAAAAATAATCATCAAAGAAATAATCTTTAGCCATGACTATGCTGCAAAAATAGAAGGTATATACCATAAATACAAATAAGAATTTTGAAATATATCATAATACACACTTGCATAACAAACTGAGTCTCAAAAACAGACAAACAAACAAAACCACACTTGTGCTGATAATAAAGAGTTGTTTGATAATAAAGAGTTGTTGATAATAAAGAGTTGCTGATAATAAAGAGTTGCTGATAATAAAGAGTTGATTTAGAGTTGATAATAAAGAGAACACCACCAGGGATGGGGCATTCACAGCTTCTCTGGGCAACCTGTGCCAGGGCCTCACCACCTTCTGAGTGAAGAATTTCTTCCTTATATCTTATCTAAACCTACCCTCTTGTAGTTTAAAGCCATTCCTCCTTGTCCTATCACTTCACTCCCTGACAAAGAGTCCCTCCCCAGCTTTCCTGTAAGCCCCCTTTAGGCTGCTGTAAGGTCTCCCCAGAGCCTTCTCTTCTTCATGCTGAACAACCCCAACTCCCTCAGCCTGTCTTCACAGGAGTGGATAATATATCACCTGGCATAGAATGTTATAGTCATCTTGATGTAATTATTAAGGAGATCTAAGAACAGGTACTCCAATTTATCTTGAATGTTTGGGAAGCAACATTAGGAAAAAATCTTCTCCTTCTGTTGAACTTCTTCATTAATATATTTCCAATACACATGAAGGGTCTCCAGACAGAGTGCAGGTAAATGACATAAATGAAGAAATGGAATTGAAGACTAAAAGAAGACACGGTCATGAGAGAGTAAAAAGTGAAAGAAAAGTAACTTCACATTCACATGTGAATGACAATTTCTTCCTGTAAATGCATTCAGTAAAAACATGTTCTATAGAGAAAACAGCAAATAAGGCAAAGGTAATTTCAGGGTAACATCTAAAACGTACATTGTTTTGTTCTAAGACAATAGGTGGCACTCTGTAGCTACTAAAAAGGGAAAGTCTAACGGAAATGCATGCTTTTGCCTCCAGCTTTAACTACTTATCACATTTACAATTTCTTGTGTGATAAATAAGGCTGAAGGTAAGTTTCTAGGTGCTAACAGAGCGTACTAGCACTTTAATTCAGTGTGTGCATGTTTTATGCCCTCCTGCAGCTTTGTACCAAATACAAACAGAGAAGAGCAGCAGGGGAAATAAAGCAGAAATTAGAAAGAAGTATGAGATGAAAACATCCCTGGTTTGACAGAAGGCAGCAGAAGGCAAAAACAAAATAATACAAAGCAAAAGCAAAGAAAAGAGATAACAGGACAAAGGGAGAGAGTACATCTGTAAGGAGAAAAGGAAAGGAATTAAAAAGAAAAAATGTAGAGAAAGAAGGAAGATTAACTATAACAGAGCCAGAAATCATAACAAGGAGCAAAGGAGCAAATGAAGTGCTGCAATCCACACAAATTTACAAGCTCAGAAATCAATGGGAGAATCAATTTGGATGGACTTGCTTCAGGGAATGCAGCAGATCTGATTCTGTAAAGCACATTATAAATTGGAGGCCTGATGTAAGAGCAAAGTATTATTAAATTAATGTTTGAAACCAGTAAGTAGCAACAAATCAGAGGGGGTAAAACTTCAACACTTAATGAAATTTCTCCTGTCAGAAAAATACAATTTTAAAAAGTCAAAACAGTGAGGCATTTTTCCTCCTTACCATTTTTTTTGCTTTATATTTGTTATACTTGTTCATTATGCTGAAAACAGCTAAGTGTTTTGTATCTACTATATTTGTACTGAATTTTTGTTTTGATCAATTTTACTCTTTTATAGTAAGAGAATGACAAAAACAATGTGAGTCTCCCTATCGTTCTCCTTTGGATTCTGAATCCACAGTAATTATAGACTTAATTTAGGAGATTAAAAAGTGGACTGATAAATGAAGGGGAAGAGCTTTCTGAAAACAAGTTATTCTTATAACAGCTAACTGAAAGAAAATCCATTTTCAATTTGCTTATTTTGTGCTGCTGGCTACATTAAAGAATACAGTCAGTTTTAGTATTCATATCACACTGATACATCTCTGCCTTTCTGTTTCTTTTGCACCATCCATAAAATTGGGGTGTTGAAAAGATTTTGTGCTTTTTGGACCATCTACAGAAATTTAAGCACATTGGATACTTTCAGGTATCAGACCATAGAGATTTGGTCAATTACATATAATCAGTGAGGTATCCCAAATGAGCTGGGACTGAGAAATATGGCTTTGATCTTGCTTTGGCCACAGGTTTATTACTGTTGTTTGCTTGTTTCAAAAATGCTGTTTTCTTCACAAAGAATATTGACATCATACATACATTCATGCACATGATGATCTGGTGTTACTGTAACACATACCATAGAAAGCCCAGCAGTGCTTGTATTAGGGCAACACCCAGTCCCCATCTTGGCCTAACACCCTCCGTGCGACGCACTGTGCTCACAGTGACAAATGACAGGACAAAGAAAATGGTCTCAAGTTCCACCAGGGGAGGTTTAGACCGGACATTAGGAAGAATTCCTTTATGAGAGGGTGGTGAGGCATTGGAATAGGCTGCCCAGGGAAGTGGTGGAGTCCCCATCCCTGTAGGTATTTAAGAGATGTGTGTATGCAGAACTGAGGGATGTGGCAGCTTAGGGACGGGAATTGGTAGGTCAGGTTGATGGTTAGCTTGGTGATCTTGAAGGTCTTTTCCATGCTAGATGACTCTATGATTCTGTGATAATGCAACACAAAGTGTTCATGCTACTTACAAGTAGCAAATAGCAGGAAAGAAAATTGTAGAGTGAAATTATACTAGTCTAAGGTTATCCATTAGTGATAGTACATCATGGAAAAAAATGTTATCTCAGGATCAAAGAACCGTTCTCTTGTGCATTATGGTGTCTGGCTATAGCAATTCACTGTGTGAGCACTGAGTTGTGCCTGCTTAGAGTCAGTTGGCTAACCAAGCCATTTCTTTTTCAATAAAATACTTGTAGTTTTCCTCTAGTACCTCAAAAAATTCTAATAAATAACTGCACGTTTATTTTGGACAGCCAAAGGGCACCAATACTGGAAGGACCTGAAAAGGGCAATTCAAATAGGTTGAACATTCTTCCTCATAGCACTTAACACAGAAAGCTATAGTGGATAGACAAGGTGCCGGTGTGTACAATGTTTTAAAATCTGATTTATCATGCAAGAGAGAATTTGAAATCTTAAGTGGTTGAAGGCATGGATTATGCACACACACCTTTTTAAAAGCCATCAAAGTTCAGGCAGAAAAAAACCTTAGCTTATTCACATTTTCTTTTATACCTTCTACAACTGCTTCACAACAATTTAAAGAAAAAAACTATCTGTAGTGATTTCATCTATTGTTTTATTGCAGTATCATCTCCGCAGCGTCTTGGCTATTACTTTTTCCCCTGTTATTCCCCTCTTAGGCTTGGCAAAATCTTTCCATCACAATGGGAGACAGTACTGCCCACAGCCCTCTCTCTGATCTACCTTTATTGTGAGGTTTCCAAAACACCGCAGCCTGGCAGCAGCAGGGAGCAGGCAGCCCTTCCCTTCTCCAGCCCCACTACTGTTACACAGAAGTGTTATACCTGACCCAGTGGGGTCTGATCCCCAATTCATGACGTTAATTGTTACTATAATGATTACATTTATGACTGAAAATAACAAATAAGGAAATATTTTTATCCTTTGCTGTCACATTGAGCATCACAGTCCAGAGGCGTAACTTTGCCTTCTTACACTCAGACATTATTTTGGTCATATGCCGAGCGAGCGTTCATATTCATTACAATGTGCAACTGATTGGTAACTTGTAATCTCATTTTGCTAAGTGTTGATATGCAAACAAGTAAACCTTCAGCCTTGTATGATCTTGAATCAGATCACATAACAAAATATAAATTTGCTTGCAATAGTGACCTGTTCTGCTTGAAAAAGTATTTTATCAGGTTAATTGACTATGGTTTCTCTGGCATTTCTTGTTGATTGAACGTTGGCATTAGCTGTAGAAGCAGTACTTTATCCTAACTTTAATACTGAATACATTTTTTTATGCATTTATTTGCCAAACATCATGTCTAACTTGTCACAAACTTTGAAGTATATTTAATATGAAGGAACCTACTGGGAGCCAGGCTTCAACCTGACTGATGCATGCATGAGTGCACTGACTTATATATGGGCAATTTTATTTGCTTTGTGGGAACCCCTCTGGACTTTAGTAGTCTTTCATTTTGTCCTTTGTAGAGAAATTAAAGCCTGCACACCAGGCAATGTTTTCTGCTTACAGCTAGCAAGATGGACTTGGCATACCAGAATAATTTCTTATTTGAAAAGTGAAACTGGTCTGTATTTTTACCTCAGTGCCTGACATTTACCTCAAAGGCATAGGAGTACATCTCCTAGATATGAGAAATTTCAATGAATTCTAGAGAAACAATGTTGGACAACTAATATGCTCTGCAGCTTTGAAAGGGAGATGATTATTCCAGTGTGCTTATTCATTTATACATTGTCTCACATAAGCATTTGTCTCTCTTCCCTGATCTAGGAGGTGCATTATTTACATGATAATAAATCCAGAAATCTGCATCTCTGTTCCACCTGCTATACCCAACACATACACATACTAAAAAGGTTGCTATGCATCCTGGTTTTAAAAAACTATTTGTTATGTATTGAAATCACTTTTCTATAAACTATTTCTTTTGCCATTTCATAGCTCTATTTACCATGAACACTCCAGCTTTTCAGCTTGTAAGCAAAGCTAGATGAGATGGAAATGGCAATAGGCAACCACATCACACTGTCAGGAGACAGGAGGCATTCAAAGGTTAAGAGAATACCTAAAAATAGCAATGCCTCTAAGCCATGTTTCAAAATATCAATACACAGTATATCAGAAGCAAGCATCCAGAATTACTTTATATGAGATACTTTGGAAATACAAAGCTGTCTGTAATGGCTGTTCTGTTCAGAATAAAAGTTCTTACCCTTAGTCCTGGTTAAAATGCTGTTTATTTACATATTAATATTTATATATAAAACGTTCTTGATGAAAGAAGTTGAAATCCCAATTTCTAAGCAGTTCAGCAGAGTAGATGGCTGGTATAAACAGTAGCATGTTAAGTAAAATTTAGTCTGAATGTCAACTGGGGACAGAATTGCTATCATAAAGGACTAACATTATAGATCTGTGAGTAGTACAGAAGGATTTCCAGGCAACAGGTTTTAGTTTTTGTCCAGTATTCTTCCCATTTTGAATATTCACAGCTAAAATTTTTATTAAAACTATTAAAAAAAACTCAGATTAACAATATTTTCAAATCCAAACATTATAGTTTTCTTGTTTTTAAACCATGCAGATAAACCATTTAGGAAGTTACTAATGAGATTGCACTAACAATGACATCAGACACCTGTGAAGTTCATGCCTTTGTAGACATAATAAACCTGTTTACCTCATGTACAGCTATTAAACTGTGAAGAATATAAGGCTTGAATATAAAGAAAATTTAGGTTTTAAAAACTTTTTTTTTTTTTACTTTGATACTCATTTTTGCTACACATAAAGCCCACAAAAGCATTCTCTCAAAAAAATATTTTTTTATGTATGAACCCATTAACTAGATCAAAAATCTATTAAAGTTTTTAAAACATCTGTGCTAGCCAGTTCAATTATCACATATTCAACAAGGTGGAAAGGAATAAATGCCAGGGAATGCAATTCCACCTGCATTTTTTTGTTCCTCCAGTATTTCATTTCTCCTTCAGAGGACCAACTAATTGTACTACCGCAATGCCTACACAGTCAGTCACACAGAGCCAGCATGCTGGCCTGAAATCTCAGTGTGTCTTAGGGATGCCTTTCAGGCAAAGTAGTCATTTACAAAGCACATCTCAAAAGCAATATAATGAGTCACCTAAATACAGGACTCTACTGATGGAAACCCAGTTCCTAAAAGAGAAAAATAACTTTGTTTTGACATGAAATTATATTAGCTATAAACTTATTTAGCAGCATAGACTTCACAAAAACATTAAAATAAATAGAGCTTTAATATAATGAAATATTTAGGGCTGAGCTGATTACTCTTATTTGCTCAGCAGTGTAATAGGCTAACAGTCCCACTTTCCTATGTGAAATGAAATATGACTCAGTGTAAGTTGATTAGTAATAATTACAAGCCAGATATTCTTCTACCTCCTGAACAGCAGGAGACCTGTAATATCACTTGCAGATTTCCCCCGCTCTAATGATTCATACACAATATATGCAAACTGTCTGTGTGGCCAGTGCAGATTTTGCAATTTATCTAAAAATTCATGTAGACAGATTGATTACCAAATTTCAATGGCAATTTAAGCCTGTGGGGTACCTCCTTATTATGGAGTCCAGTAGACCACGTCAGAGATATTGTAATAGAATTTCTTTTCCTAAATCTCAATTTAGCAAACTCTCCTTTTTTTTTTTTTTTTTTCCTCTCAGTTTTTCTTATTTCTAACATCATTTTCCTTGCGAATTGGATTGAGAAAAAGGCAGGGGAATAGAGTATGTCTTTGTTAGTTCATTAGAGAAAGAAAATTAAAATAAAAAAAAAAACTAAAATGAGGGTGTTTTAGCACTGACAGAGCTTGTGCAACTTCCACATTTGGTGATAGTCCCAGCTTCTCAAGGAAAAAGACCTTGAGAAACCATCTCTAACTTTGAAATTAGCCCTGCTTAGAGCAAGAAGGCTGGCTGATAAGGCCTTCATTTATAAAATTACCTTCCAGATAAAAGCTCTTAAGCCATATGGGCCTTTCCTATAAGGATTTCATTATTGATTCTTGTTTTCAATGGAAAATTAATAAAGCAGTCTTACCCATTTTAAATACAAACATAAAATTATTATTAGATTTGTTCTTTTTTTTTTATTGTTTAATATTTCATGTTGAAACTTGTGGGAAAAACATTTCAGGCTTCATTTAGGAGTGGATTATTTTACATGTGTGTTGTTTTCTTTTCTCACTGCACCACAGTGAGGTTCCAACATAAAATACAAGCAAGATAGCACCTTTCCTGTGTGGAAACTTTGGACTCCCACTTTTATTATAACAATGAAAAGCTTTGAAATAAGACCTAACAGTAGTCCATGATAAGTTATTGCCTACAAAATACTTCAGACAGTTCTACATTTCTATGGGAGTGGAGAAACAAATATAACATTTTCTGGAAACTACACCAGTCAGAGCAACCCAAATCTAAATGATTCAGTGTTAAATATCAGGTTTTCTAATATCATAAAGATGCAAAAATATTAACTGCAGTTACGAATTATTCATATTTTACCCAATTATTTCTGTTAAAGTGGAGTCAGCTAAGTACTCAGAGTGATGCTTCTACAGTTAACACATAATATACACAGACGTACACCAGCATGGGATTATTATTCTCTATCAGTACTTCTTCAGCCTTAGTCCGGGACAAGGTTTGCTTTGCCAAAAGAAATTCATGCATGTATTAAGAAAACAGAGTAAGACTTCACTGGGAATTCCCATGATTAATGGCAACCATCTTACAGCTAATACATGTGAATATTGACTTTAGTCAAGTGAGATGAAGAGATACTGAGATATGTGACAGATATTCTTGTCTTCATGTAAACCAAACTTTTCAATATGAATATCTAAAAAGGGTCAGTACTAATTTGAAAGTATCTATTTCTGCATCTCACAGACATTGAGAGATGTATGCAACATGGTATGCAACAACACAAGTTGTTAACTCCTACATGTAGGTGGGGAGTTCAACGTCTGGCTTAGGGATATCTGAGAGCTCAACAGGCAGCTTCAACAGAGAATCATCTTACCCTTCCACAGAAATGGTCCGCTGCAAGCTCACTGTGGGTGGCCGCGTTGCAGTGCTGTGCTGGGAATGACTGTATGACCAAGGAAGAATAGAGAAAAGTATTTGTTAAAGAAATACACATTTCTCTTGCTCTTATTCTCTCTAGCAGCTTAACTAACACCAAAACAGAAGTAACAATCAGATTGTTTTACACGTGTCTAAGGCATTTTGATTTCAGCAATGCTGATCCCTTAAAACAGGGCTCAGCTGATCTCTTGTGTTTAGTATCAGGTTTCATTCCTGATTAAAACACTACAATGAAGAGATTAGTTCCCCCCGATCTTTCTTATTATTTTTTAAATACATATATACACAGTTCAGGGACTTAAAATAACTTAGGTGCTAATTGTTCTGCAAAATATACTAATCGTAAAACACAAGATATTTGAGAGCAGAAGGTAAAACGGTAAAGTATAATGTTAATAATCTAATTCTTACTGTCTCTCAGGCAGAATGTTCAATACAAGAGGCCATGCGCTACTTGCAATTACACCATAATGTAACTTTGGATTTTACAAATTTCAGTCAACATTCACTATTTGTTTCAGATTTTAACTGGCTTGAGTCTTTCCAAGATATTTTATCAATTTGAGACACAACATTTAGAAAAAAAAAAGTATTTTCTAAGGAAAATGCAAGCTCTGTGGAAGGAAAAATCATTCCAATTGAAAATCCTGAGGTCTAATGACTGGTCTCCTATGTTGCATTCTCATGACTGAGGAACCTCAAAAATGGTTACTGTGTTAGCTAAGCCCAATAAATTACACAGCAAATGTTAACTTCAGTATTATACTGTTGTATAATAGCATTAAACCATTAATACTCATGTAAATATAAATGAATAACAACACATCAGGCAGTTGTGTGATAACAAATTGCATTCCTTACCGAAGACAGTTTGTTTAAAAAAAAATAATTAAAAAATAGAAGTGTAGAAGTGTCTGGGTGTGTTCTATGATTAGTTAAAAGGCTATATCACATAGTGAGGCTAAATATTAATAATGCAAACCACAGAATAAAAAAAAAATCTTTGTTTTTTATCACTTATTCTACTAACTGCAGGTCTTGTCTTGTTTTCAAGCTTTGTGTACAACTCAAGCTGTTCAGAAGAAGCAGACCTTGTTCTTAGTAAGAGCTAAGACATTCAACATCAACGAATAATGCATCTATTTTACATGCACATTTTCCTGTAGCATAGCCATTATTGTCTGTCTTACAGCACAGATTCAATTTTTCTGTGTAGCACATAGACTTGTGACACATGGTATCTTGCTGCAGGACAAACAAAAGATCTGCTGCCTGCTTGTATTTCCAGTTGAGACCATTGTGCTCTTGTTTCATGTTAGTAAACTGATGTACTCATCTTTGTTCTGAACATTTCAGAAGGCTTGTGGGAAAGTATACTCCCCTTGCTCGAAGAACTACAGAGCTTTTATCTACTGTATAACAAAGAGCAGAATATAAAGGGGAGAGACTCCAGGAGAGACTCTGGCATCCTGGTGTGAACAGAATTGTTGTTAAGTTGGACAAACATTGTAGAATAATATACTAGAAACATTAGTTAAAATTTCACATTGTTTGCATCTTGCATATGCTTGTGTATTTTTAAACTGCCTTCTTTGTTTAAATAAAAAAATAAAGACCAGGTCATGGCTTGTCTTCTGTCCTCTTCCTCTACAGAGATGGAAGGGAACATTTATCCTTACGTTCCTGTACTACCTCCCCAGATCAATGACTAAGGAAGTGAACAGCCTCCCCGTCACCTTTCCCCCGTACATGTACAGAAGTGGCACAGCAGATCCATAACTCCTCCATCCGTTCCACTAGCCCTTGACTCTCAGAAATTTTACTCCATGAAGCCACACCAAGAGATGCAACAATATGGCTGGCAGAAGGAACAAGAACCCAGCAGAGAGAACGGATGATGATGCAGCTGGTGCCCCTCTAAGTCACACTGCATGTCAAGGTCTTTGTCTAGAGGAAGGATGGCAAAGCCATGCCTGAACTACGCTGCCAATGCCAAACCCTCAACGGACCCTTTAAAGAAGTAGCTCATATTCTCGCAACAGATGCTACATATTCTGTGGGAAGAAAAGTCTGTCAGGAAGGTGTGGCATGGTAGCAACTGAAAGCTTCCTGCAAGAATCTGAGTGAATGTTTATTTCACAAGTATTTGCATACAACACAGTATATATCTGAGCCAACCCCCTCAGTCTTAGGTAGTGTTCTTTTGTTTTAGAAAGCAATGTTGTCATAGGAAAGGGAAGCTAAGGAATGACTGCTGATATGGCACTTTTCCTTAAAAATCTTAAGCCACCTCTATTTCAGAACCTCATCATTACTAGAGCCATAGCATACCAATATGAGCAGAGCTGTAACATTTACATCCAACCACAACTAGCCAAAATGGCTTGAATTGTGAAAGCTTTGTTTCTTCTCCCTAAAAAGATTTCACTACAAGCAAACATATTTGTAAAACTCTGACCAGCTTCAAAATGAGCAAAATTACGAGAGCATTAACGATAGGATTTTCAGCTGCTGAACACTAAAAGCAAATAATTGCCCATTTATCTAGAAAATTAGCAACATACAAAGGTCACAAAAATATACTGAATAATAAAAATGTGGGATGTGACTGTGTTTGGATGTTGCAAATAGAAGAGTGGACTATGTTCACCGAAGTAATTTATGGAACAGTGAACTCTTATTTCTGCAGCAGAAGAGTCATATTGAAGAAAGGGGTGGTCTTTGTGACAGATTCTCAGTCCCCACCTGAACAGCAATGCTGCATTTGACTGATGAATTCAACTGCTTTTGAGGGTGGATAATTAACCCTGGCTACCTGGTGCCAAACCTGTAGATTACAACCTGTCTGTCAGATCACACTGTTTCCAATCATCTTATATAACAGATCAATAAAGATTATGATTTTTGTCATTATACTATTCAAAATGGCCTTTACAGAATTAACAAAACCTACCAGTCTTTATAAATGATCTGTTTTTTGATATGATAAAATCTCCTTTGACGTGGAAAGAATTACCCTGCTGAATGTAGGTGTACGCAGATCTAAGGCCAGTATTGTCTGCACTTTCATCAAGTTATTGGATTTCAGTATTCACACACTTTTTAAAAAGGAATCTTTTTTTAAATGTGAATCTTTTTTTTTTTTTTTTTTTTTTTTGTTAAAACATATGATTACTATTTAGAAAGGCTCTTGAAAATGCTAATTATGAACTTTGTAAGGAAAATCATTGGAACACAAAACTGAAATGAGATCAAACAGCTTTTCCAGAAGTGAGTAGGAGCACCAGGTTCCTTGATTTTGGGTGCCCAGTCAAAACCACTTCCAAAGCCCTGCTCTGACAGAAGTGGATATTCATCCCTTTCAGAATATCAGATGTGTAAGACCTCAGCAAAAGGGCAAGGTACCCAGAACTCACTCATCACTCTCCTCAGCCACTTGAGAATTTGGGCTGTACCATCACATCTGCAATTTCTTGCACAGAATTGTTATGGCTGGGGCAAGAGGCAGAAAATCAACCAAAGGGTCATCCAGACAGGCTGGCAAAAGAAGAATATTCAGAGGGAAAAGCAAATTCTTGAGAAAATAAGATCCTCACTACATTTCAACCACTAAGTGAAAAGAAAAAGACTAGGATGGGTAGTAATATTATTTTCTATTATATCAAATACTCTGCTAAGTAATTCTTACCCATATCGAGTATGAATTAAAGCTGCAATTTCAATTCAGTATTCAGTATTCTGCTGAAATTTCCAAATGTCTCAAGCACTAGGTGTCATCAGTATCTCTCTCTGGAGTGACTACCTAGTTATGCAGAGCTGCACAAGGGGAGCTGCACATACATCATTCCTTCCAAGCAGGGGTCTCAGCTAGTGGCAATATTCCACTCATTAGCAACCCCTTTCCAATCCTAAGTATCCGTGACATACAGTTAAAATGAATCCTTGGCCTCTTTGGATAAAAATAATTCTTAATTGGTGATATGAAAACTCATTTTTATGTGTCATTTATAAAATTTGATGCTCAGTGCAAATTTATGCCAAGGTATCATCATGAATACAATGACAGCTAAAAATTAAAAACACAGTTTAACCGCTGTTTGACACAAGTGGCTATGTAGCTGACACAAAAATATATGTTTAATATAATTCCTGACTGATTTAAAAGATAAAGCTCTTGATGGCTTCTGTCAAAGTGGTTGAATCAGCATAAAGAAGCAGTTTCCATCACATGCTTAGTACACCTGTACAAGTGCCCAAGATCATGTACCACTCATTTTCGTGCACAAAATACAACTTCTAATGAGTTAATGACACCAACATTTTCTATGATGAATGCCTAAACACAGACATATACAACAATATTGAGATATTTCAATAAGTACTATATTTTTACACTCACAGATCTAAGTTTTTGAAGTTTGACATTTACGCTTATAAAATGCCACCTTTCCTCTGAAACGAATGAAGAATGAACATCTCGATAGTTTTAATAATATAAAGTAATAATATTTCAATATATCACTCTGTATTCCAGTCACTTAATATAGATTTTCCCTGAAGAAATGAATCTCGTAGACTTTTATTCCTGTAAAATACTAATTTTAATTTAATTCCATTTAATTTTAGTTCTTTGAGACAATGGGTATATACTATTCTTGTAAGAAAATTCATATGAGTGAAGGAACAAAGAATGAAATTCTAAATATATAATAAGAGGCAAAATAGGCACAGGACCCAAACTCTTTCTTTTTTTTTTTTTTTTTTTAATGGGTTTAAGTTTTTTTGGTTGGTTGCTTTTTTTTTAAATCTGTTTTTTAAGCAAAGCTTGCCATTTAATGTCTTTGTAAAATAATAAAAATAGGGCAGCATGGTGTCAACATATTTTTGAAATTATTATTATGAAAATAACAAGATCACTAAGTGTTATAGTAAAAATAAGGGGGATAGTCAGTCTCCTCAGTTCTAATTCTGTTCTAGCCCAAGGATGCTTTAATTGAACTTCTGCTGTGTGGGTGATGCTGAAACTGATGGCAACATTGTAAACTGTTCTTTCCCTTCTACGGACCACAGGAAATACTGTCTTCCCGTCACAAATGCTGTGGCACTTTCACCAACACACAATATTCCAGTGCAACTCCCATCTGGGGTGAAACAATCACATTTAGGAAACATTCATTGTGTTTTAAGCTTCTACAATGCAATTTGGCAAATAAAAAGAAGGACAAACTGGCACTAAGGGATCAGACTGCATGACAACCAAATCATAGTTCACCTCAAAGACTACCAATGCATTCAGAGTGGAAGAAAGAAGGTTGCTACAATACCAATTTTTTCCTGGTCTCTTCTGCACATATAAAAAACAATGCACGTTGTCTTTTCACATGGAGTCCTAGAAAAACCATCTGCTTTCCTCTCCCAGCCCACGTCCTACCGACAAAGGACAGTTGTCCTCCATTTGCCATAGCAAAAGAATTCATTAGTTTTCGCATGTTATTTGCTTTGGCGAGTGAAAACTGACAGCACAGATATCATTAATTGCTTCCTAAATCGATTGACCTGTGCCTTCTTGTAAAGAAGCAGTGGTGGGGCCAGTGTCACAGGCTGGACAGACCTCGTCAAAGACTGGCTTCTGAGCAACTCTATTGAAGTCCCAACCCTGAAACTACCACACAGAACGGTATACACTACAAAATGGATTTGTCTATCAAAAATTCTGTGCAAATAAATAAATAAACCTTAGCTCTGATTTATTCCTTGTTATTCACAATATTAAAAGAAGACCAATCCATACAATACTGAAAAAATTTCCACTGGGGAGCAGTGAGGGGAATACTAATACTGTTTGGTTTTATGATGTATTCTCAGCATGTTGTTTCTTATGTCAAGGACTAGAGGTAGCAGTTCAGTTGTTTACAGAGTTTCTAACCCTTTTCTTTGATGAATGTAAAAGTTTAAAAAGACAACATGCTTTAATTCCATTAATGTGGAGTTTTAATTCAGCTCAGTGAAGTGAAACCAGCTTTTCTTGATGCTGCCCACAGCTAAACTTTTAACTTCAATGAGGTTTTGCTTTCCTATGGGATTAATTAGAAGACCAGAGAGTGCTTTTTTGGTATTAATTTTATCTCAGCTACAAACAGCTTGATAATATCCAGTACTGACAGTCACTGACCCATAACAGAAGCATCAAACCAACCAGACAGTCTCCCATCAGAGGTAAACAGGAAGCTTCAGAGAAGAGGACATTCAACCTTGCTACCTTCAGATCACCCTTCGGCAATAAAGCCACGCACGAGCTATAATACTGTTTTCCAGTACAGGCACATACAGTGAGGATTTCTGGGGTGACTCAGCAGTCATAATTCCTTTTTTAAAATGCTTTTGCTACAGATATTCTACAAATAGTATTGCTATGCTGAATACCTACCCAATGGACAAAAGAAAAACAAAAGGATTAGGTTGTCACTGCCTACAGACATGAAGAATAAGGACCACATTACATCTTTGTCCAGGTTCTCTGGAATAATTTCTCTTGCACAAATGGAGTCAGTGAGGTTGCTGACCTCGTCCTTCTCTCCTTCCTTCCCCAAGCAGTAGCCAAAGAGAAGTGGTTAGCCACATTTTCCAACTTAAAGTGTCTGAGTTACTGCAGCACTAAATTAGCATCATGTAGAAATAAGGAAGAATGCAAGGTGAAACTGTGACTCACAGGAATGCTTCAGAAATGCAGCAGCTCCTGGAATAAAGCTAATTATACAGCTTTATTAAGAGTGTGCCTAAGTCAGCACCTGTCTTCAAAGTGGTGAAACATACACAGACTTCAAATCTGCTTCCTTACAGCTGAGGTAATTACAGGAGATAATGATAAGCTTTAAAATATGGCAAGTATGCTTATCTGAGAAGGAATTGCTATTTTAGTTTGAAATATAATATTTAAAACAGCTGATGAAGTTCGGAATGATATGTGGGGAACTGAAAATACTCAGGAATGCTGTTTAAAAGAGTAGAGTGGAAGGGTTATACTGCTGGCAAAGTTTCACATGTAGTCTAATATTTACACAAAGGGTAAATACAGACTTACACAGTACTGTGAAGGAAATGGTATTGAGCAAACTAGACATCCTGAATGAAAACTGTACCAAAATCCACTGTGATGACTTAATATATAATTAAGTGGAACAGACGTTTAAGAAACGTGAGACTTGATTTAATGACTCAGACATGGTACCTTGTTCTTTTGAGAGGCTACTCTGTTCTAGACTTCAATGCTAGGTACTAATGACTGTAATATGATACATTTCTACTTTTGCTTAAATTTGTCCATTTCACCCCATCATCCTTCTGATTCATTATGTTCCATGTTCATATCCTTTTCTCATGTTCGTTAGAAATGGAACATGTTAAGTCTCCATGACATTCCAAGACATTCTGTTTTTGAAAAAAAATACATCTCAAGCTTTCTGACTAGTCTCTCATTCTTTTAAAAAGTATTGTTATTAATATTATTATTGTTATTATTTATTGTTGTTATCACTACTTTAATGAATATAAGAAATTATAAAGATCCACCTGGGACTTGAAATACTCATTGATGACATCAGTTTTGCAATTATATCAGCTAAGTGAAGACTGAGGTTTGCATCTCAAAATATTTGAAATAATGGAAAAATTACGCAGGTATGTAGGAGAAAAAAAAAAAGGTGAATGGTAGAGGAGAGAAAATCTCACCTTTTCACTTGTTTAAGCAGTATCAATTAGAAGTGGTCCATTAACATAACTCTGTGTTTGTCTCTAATTACAGCTGAGGAGGAGGATGCAGTGATATTTTTGTGAATTTAAATCAGAAGCATTTGTTTAGGAATTATAGAAGGCTTCCTGGTATGCTTGGCATGGCCTCCCAATTACCTGCATTGTGGTACCCTGGTACCACTGCCTGTCCAATGCTGAGTTTCCAACTCTTTCTGAAGAAAGTATCTGTCATCCTCCTGGTTACCCTCCTCCCTGGTCTTTGGCATGATGCTTATGTAATCCAACGTCAGTACGTTTTTGTTTTGTTTTGTTTTGTTTTGTTTTGCTGTGCTGCTGCACTTGAATGCCATACCTCACTTAGTGTTTACTGTCACTCCTAACACTCTTTCAGCATTAGTGCTTTACAAGCATTACCACTCCAGTGAATTACACAGGGTGCAAGAGACTTGTAGATTGTTTGATTGCTCTGCGACACAAGTATTCTTGCTGATTAAAAAAAATCAGCTTCAATAAGGGAAAATTCTACAGTAATTCTAAAGACTTTCTAAAATAAAACTTCTACTAAGGATGCCTGGAGACACTAAATAATCAGAATGATCAGAATAGTGTTGTAATATTTCACAGGCAGAGTGCTAAAGCTTGTGGCATTATATAGCTGGATGGAACCATTCAGCTTCTCACTATTTTATTTTTTTTATATATATATCATTATCTGCCCTGCTTAATTTCAAATGTATTTCATTTTTTCCTATAAAAAAGTAATTATTGCAGTAATTGCACACAGCCATATATGTATAGTATGGTTCTTCAGGTTTTGATACGTGTGATGACAGTAGGAATTTACCCCCAGCACCATGAGATGCAGGCAGTGGCCTCGTCCCACCACAGCTGAGCCTCTGCTGCAGGACGCTTGGCTAGTGGGGTGCCCGGGCAGCACATAGCACAATTTCCATCAGTAGCTGTTCTGTGGCAACTGCAGTGCACAGCACTCACCACTGTCCCAGACCACCAGTGTGGATGTATTTCTAGAGCTGTGTATTGCTTCCATAATGAAACCTATTTATCGCACACAAAGCTCATTAGGTTTCTGTGCTAGTAATGACCCAAGTATCTGTAGCAAAATCCCATTCCAGTTTAAGCAAATGTCAAAAGACATTAGCAAGCATTTGAAAAACTGGTTCTCTTTTAAGGAACTTTGAATGACAAAACTTAGATAGAAATCTAGGAAATCTTCAAAGTTGTACTAATATTCATATAGGCACAATGGACTCATATAAGATTTGCAGTTGAAAAATCCCAAATTGCACATCATGCATGTATTTATAAGCTGCATTGTTGAAAAAAAAAAAAAAAAAAGTGAGTAGGGAAGTAATGAAATTGCTTCTATCAGCAAAAGAAAAAGCTCACCTAATTTACAGTCTGTGAATACAGCATAAATTCTGAAATACTGTAAGCTAGGAAATTGTTCATATTGATGCTAACAGCCAGTAAAAGCTTGAATTTCAGAAAGTGTCAAGACCAGGATTTTAACTGAATATTTAGCTGAATTATTTTTGTCAAAATTCAGTTTCACAGGAGATATGCGCTAAATAGGAGGACAAGAAAACAAATGGTTAAACATTCAGACACCAGAAAAATCTGTAAAGATCCCACATTTTCAGATACTTTTCTACTACAGTCCATAGAAGTTCATTTAAAGTTATGAATACCATTTATAAGAATTTTGATAGCTCCTTTCCCTTCAGGAATTACAGACCTAATTCCAATTCAGGATAAAAAAAAAAAAAAAGTACTACGTGATTTCAACAGAGAACTCTGCAAGAGCGATCTTCACATTAACAAAATGGACAGAGATTATTAACAGTTACATTGGCTTTTTGCAATACTGCATTTAGTGCCTAGGAAAGCTTAGCTTTGCTTTCTCTTCTCAAAGGAGGGTTGACTTTCTTTGCACTGAAGATGGCACTTGTAAAATAATTCATAGGGCTTTTACACTGCATCTGCTTCCTTTTAAAGAATAGGGAAATAATAGATAGATAACCCTAATGACAGCACTTAAATAACTGCAACCCATTAAACTAATTTGCAAAATTCCTACCCATCTCCATCCAAAGAAAAATATGCACAAAGTTCATTTCGTGGTAGAGTCATTGCACTGCATTTTACTCATTCAAGAGAAAGCATATGGATGATGACAATTAATTAAAGTGATTTAAAACAGCAATGAAAAACTGTTTGATGCCAAATCATAGCATGCCATTAACAAACGTTTCTGTACCCCATGAGATTCTGTATCATTGTATTTGCACAATAAGAACATTTTCCACATAAATGTGAATTTTAATTCTATTTCTGCATAAGACCAAGTTTATTTCCTCTGTTCTACTTATTAACTCTCATGTGTGTACTGCAATGAATTACGCTACCTGTCCAGGTGAATCAGCCAGAAAAGGAGCGCATTCAGCTTCCACACAAGTGGTTCATTAAAACAAAAAAGATTATCACAACAGAAAGAATGCTAAATTATGATTACAATCTAAAATATATCAGAACAGCACACTTTATATTGCAGCTACTTCTGATACAATGTTTACTGCACCTGTGTGATACCTTCGGATAATGTTATCCCTCCTATTTGGATATACATTATCTCTGTGCAAACTGGGAACATGGGTTGGCTATTTTTATTTTTTTTTTAACAGACCAGAGGTGAGAATGTAATTCTGCTGCTGTTTAGTGTCATTTTATCTCTCATTGTGATCAGCCGAGCATGCATGTATGCGTGTGCAGTTCCAAACACAAAAAACATAAAGGCCAGAGAAATACACACAGGGAAAAACAAAAGTAGAGATAACGCAAGGCACATAAACATAAATGACATATGAACAGAATACAAACAAACAGGATAATGAATGGTAATTTGAAAATGCAGAAGTATGAAGAATGTACTTTAAAATGAAAGATGAACTGTGAAGAAATTCAAGAGCTTAAGCTCTCCTGTTCCTAATCTAATCTTCATGAAGCATGATTCTTTTGCACTTGATAGAAGCCAGAGTTAATCAGCATTTCACGGGAAGCAGTCAGCATTTTGCACCATGAGGTCTGAGGATGAAGTATACACTAGAACTAGATATAAAAAGTTTTAAAAAGCAATTAAATTTTATCATTCTGGGGTTCCTTACAGTGGGAGGATCAGACATAATCATCTTCCGCAGTACAATACTGCAATATTGTCCACGCAGACTAGTAATTGATTTTGCTTGTCTTTGATTATAGGCCATAGATTGGATTAGATGAGCAATGGAGTAAATAAATTATTTATATATTCCATTATGTCAATCCTTACATCCCTAAATTAACTGATAGAACACCATTTATTTAAAGATGCTCATTAAATTCAATCCTTGAAGAGAAACTTGGCTATTTAGGAAAGAACCATGAAAGGAATTCATGAAGAACTGTAAGGCTATGACAGTCATTAAGGTGAACTGTTTAGTTACAAACCTAGTAGTTAAATCAGTTGACTAAAACACTGGAAACTGGTTTTAAAAGACTTGCAAAAAGTCTTGCAAAATTAGCAAGCATGACTGAGTTGATAAGCAGTCAATTAGTGGACATTTCTGGGAACTGATTTGATGTCATTAATACACCTAATAGCATAAGCCCTGGACAACAGGCCGACTTTCCTTCGCTAAGCTTTTCAAACACTTCTTCTAGGTTAGGGATCATTTCATATAACTACAATCTTCACTTCAATCAGCAAAGAAACCCAAAGTTCTTGGGTTATTTTAAGCTTACTGTATTGTGAAGGGTAGTGCTGTTGCCATGTTTCTACCACTTTCAGATTTCATTCATTAGATAAACAGTTTTATCTAGAACATAATCTTGCTCTCTGTTTCCAACTAATCATTTCTCTCTGCAAGTACCTTTACTTTGGTTCTCAAATGTTATGGGCCAGAACCAGTTGGGCTGGGTACACTGAGAGAAAAGACACTGCTATCTAAGAGACAAGTGCATGAATAGCAGACAGACAGGGAAGCACAAAGAAGCATAAAGCACCTCAAATGAGATGCCATCAATAAAAAAGATCACAGTTGGATTTATAACAGCAACTCACCCAGTTTTAACAAGGACTAAAAACAGAATTCCATCAGCATTTAGCACTAAAAAAATAGCAACACAAGGAAGCTATTTTTGGAGATTGGCATCTTATGTCCATATTTGATCCTGTGCACACAAACTGAGTTAACATTGCAACTTTTTGTTTCAGTTCTCCATGCGTTACTTGAGGATAAAACAGTTCTACCCTGCAATCAGTGAAACTCTTCATCCATAAAATATGGATTACTCAGATGATACAAATGGCAGTGTGAATATATGCACATGCATTGGATGGTCATCCACATTTTCATATCTTGCATATGCAAGATTGGCAGGAAATTCCATGGCAATAGGCTCTTGTGTTTAGAATTCAGAATTGATATCTTATTTTATTTTCTGTTATACCCCTCTTCCAACTCATCAGGAATGTCTACTATTATAAATAATGTGTTTAAATGATCTTTTCTTCACCATTTCTCCAAATACATACATCAGTAAACCCAAAGAGGGTTATTTCACTCATCATTTACTTCTGTGTATAATGTTCATTTTTGCACCCAAGTTAAGTTGATAGTTTGATTGCTTCTTTTTTTCTCCTGGCGCAAGGATAGACCTGGAGACATTCTACACATCTGAGGCATCTAAATTCATTTAAACTTGCAACCTACTGTTAAACATATACTTAGTGTGGTTGTGGAATTCCTTTATTCATTCAGACATTGCTACATGTTAGTCCCAAACACAGACTCTTCCTTTTCAATGAAAACGCAGAACATGCAAATTAATGTTGGACGAGGTTCATGAATTCAGTTCATGTATTTCACAGATACCGTTCTAGACTCATTAAATATTCCTACAGTAAGTGTTAACGCTGTGCAGTTATGTCCTAGCAGAGACCAGAGGTAAACAAAGTCTCAAATTAAGACTCTGACAACAGTCAGCATTTTACAGAACAAATGAGACAATTTCTTCTCACTTCATGTCTCATGTTGTCTACTTGGAGAATGGTTTAAGTCTTGAGAGGTTAAATGCTAATACCTTTTACTTATTTACTTTTATTAGGTCCTATTTTAATTCACTTGGCTTTTTTCTTGTTGTTGTTAGGAAAATCCCTTCAGAATACTACTAATTTCCTGCATTTTGGTTAATTGTTTGACCTGTATATCAAAATTCCTAAACCACATGAATTCCTCTACTTTTTTCTAGGAATTCATTTTCATATCAATTGACATTATCTTGACTCTTCAGAAAAGATAATGACACTGATTTACATTCAGATGTTACTAAAATTTGAATTTGTATTCTTGATTTGTGTGCTTTGTTTCTTGCTCCTTTTAGCAACTGAGTCTGAAACTTCCCAGCCTCCCTGTGGACTTCCTTTGGAACCTACTATAGACATTCAGCCTCTCTGTTCTTCAACTACCTGCCACTAAAAAATAAAAAATAATAAAAAAATAATAAAAAAAGATAAATCAGATGTCCAGACCCTTACTGTGATGGGAGTAATATAAGTACATTTAGGTAGTCAAGACTAAAATTAATTTGTACTATTCACCATTTCTGTGGGCAAGGTGAAGAAAACCTGTCATTTTGTAAGTTGTATCAATGCCGCATTGCTGTTACTTGACACTAAACTACCATGTTTTTTTCTGTGTGAAGTGGTAATACAGGAGTAGCAAAATTGGCAAATTTAAATACGACGACATGGAAGCTTGACTTGGCTTGACTTGCTAGTGCTGTTCTTTAAAAATGAAGCAAAAACCTTTTAAAGAATAAACTGTTTAAGGTCCCAAAACATCAACAAATTCTGCATGCATATTTACACCAACAACTTAGTTAAATTTAGGTTCAACTCAAAAAGGTCAGTTGCATAACTAGACTTCCGCAAAACTCAGGGATGTGTAGAGCTTGTAACCCTTTCTGGACATGTAATGTGCATTTTTTCATTTTCTTTCCCATGGACCTTCCCAGTGGCTTTACTTTTTCCAGAGACTTCATATCAATACAGTGCCTTATAATGACTGTAGCTTAAGATGAACATCTATGTCATTTGTCCCACTATTGTAAATTGGCACTGAACATCTCTGCATAAGTACATATACTTTAGCAGGGGTAGTTTTGTACTTTTCACTGTCTCCTATCAAAAACTGATGCTCAGGATTTCGTATTTCCCCTATATTTCTTGGCAATAAATAAGAATACTTTTTTCTCCCCTCCCTTTTCTGTCCCCCACCAAGTGATACTTCTCAAATTAATATACGTAAATGCTCTGATGCTTAAGAAACTATGGTGAAGTACAATAACTGTGTAACTTACATTGTCAAAATATTAACTCTAAATATTCACCCTCCACTTTTCAATTACGAAACAAAGTTTCAGTATTTTCAAACTCCCAGAGATTTTGGTTCTGATCCCAGGGTCCTTCACAGACAGTAGCTGGAAAGAGACTCTTGTGAGGATATTGATAAACAGTAAATCCTGAGAAACGTTCATTTATTGTGTGCCTTTTTTTTTTTAAATCACATTTCAAGAAAATGTGAATGAAAATGAGAACTTTTTTTTTTTTTATCACAGTATAGTGATAAATGAACTCCACAATCTCAGAGCTCCACACTAAGAACACCTGAGCAGCTCCCAGTAATGAACCAATGTTCTTAAACATTTGTGCCTTCCTATATAGTAAGGCTTTGTTACTTCCTCCTCCTTCCACATACACTTTTTAAACATATAACTAACATATGAAAAGATTACAGTACTTATACAAATTTACTAATGATACTATGGAAGTGGAAGAGAAACTGACTGCACATAGACACAGCACTTGTTCACCAGGATAAACTATCCTTCTTATGTTTATTCTGAACTGAGGTGGAATCTATAACAGAAATGTTAAAGACTTGAAGTCATATTTAGATTTTACTGCAGGGTTACATCATTAGAAGGTAAGTCTAGAGGGAAAAAATAATTTTTATGTAATCAACAGATAACTTTGTTGGCCAAACATATAGTAAATCCAACTACTCCACAAATGCCATAACAGCTTTAAAATATTCTTCTTGAAGGACTGAGCTACTAATTCTCATACCATCAAGGGAAGTGAGAAAATACGGATACAAGTCAACTGGAGTGAAATTAATTAGGAATTAAAAATGGGCTGATGTGTTCTAGCTTGTGTATACTCAGCCTACTTTCCATTTGAAAGGTGAAAAGAAAGAAAATTCAATATTCAAACTGAGACAGAAGAGCAGAAGTGTCTTGGTTTCCAAATCAACAACATGCCAAACTACGGAATCTAAACAGAAATTAACAGATTCTTGCCTATGTATCTCTGGCCTGTATTCCTTTAGTAGCTCACATTTCACTTTCAAATGTAATTTAGGTACTTCCAAATCTGTATTTTATTGAAAATCAGTTTCACTTTGACTCTTGAGAGTATCTGAAAGCTCATCTTACATTTTACAACAGGCAATTTTCTCACTAGGCTAGTGAATCGTGTAGTGTTTTTTAAAAAAATTATGCACTATCTTCCATGTCTGTTAAATACTACAAACATTTATAGGCGTATTTACATGAAAATGAGTTTAAATCAGTAATAAAAATGTTTATCAGTCCTCTCCACACCAAAAGAAAAGCTTAACCTATAATTAGCCTGATATTTATTCAAAATCTAGACGGTATTTAAAAACAGCTCACTTACTGTAGCATATGTACATAAATGTACTGTGTAGGTAAATGAGAGTTTAGTTTCTCATAATTTTGGTTTTCCTTTCTGCTATTTTCCCCATTTTCATAAACCCTTTTGTACTAACTGTGTTGCCAGACAGAATTTATGAACAATGCACAGCACCCCCTGAAGTTTTTTTGAGACTTTCAGTCCAGCTCAAAGTTAGATAAGGTTCTTAAATAATGTTTTTATATTTCTTGTTGCCATTGCTTATATCACACTGAAGTATCTGCAAGCAAATGCTTCCAGTTATATAGCCAATAATTTTAAAGAGAAACATTTTTTTTTAAATAGGAAATGTAATGACTACTGATAAATAAATATTAAGTAATTATTATTCTCATGGCCCCATAAAGGTACAGATACGTTCTGATAGTGGGAAAAAAAATCTGCAATGGGAAACAAAAATATGTAGAAATTTTACATTAGACCAATGAGTTGGATTCCATTATGCCAGGATTTTCTTTAATCTCTGTATTTCTGTGTTTCTGACTACCTCATTAATTATCCCTGGAGTTGTTCAAGACCAGGTTGGACGAGGCCCCAGGCAACATGACCTGGTGAGTGGCATCCCAGCCCATGGTGAGGGGTTGAAAGTAGATGGTCTTTAAGGTCCCTTCCAACCCAAGCAGTTCTATGATTCTATGATTAATTAGTATTATATGCTTTTGGGTCAGAAAAAGTAAAGTGCTGTGAAAACAGTGAGTACAAGAGATGAGGACTGAGTTTAAACAGTTCATTTAGTTTTGCAACACCTTCCAAACAGTGTCCTTGGATGGGCTTGCAAGATCATCCTGGTCCAGGATGGTTGGACCAGATGATCTTGGAGGGCTTTTCCAACCTTAATGATTCTATAATTCTATGATTGGCCTAGCACAGATTCGGCAAAGAGTGCAACCCTCTGTTTCTGTTTCACAAATGTATGTTTAGACATATTCCCCATTCAAATTCAGACCTTACCTGACTTACTAAACCAACAAAAATGGACATATTTGCAAGAAACTACATATATGGCTTATGTCAACAATAATAAATGGTAATAATTAGATAGAAAATCATTTGGGAGCCTGATTCAGCAATATATTACTCCAGTGGGATAACTGTAGCGTAAAACAAGACTAGCACATTACTGCTGCTGTTATAATTCTCTCGCATTTCCATGACAAATTACACTGATATAATTAGAGGTCCCACCTGCTTGCAACAATGCCTCCTATCACTCCACTTGGTACTAATGATCACTCTTGTTTTTGCAGTACAGAAAGTCATGCATATCTGCATCTGTTGGAAATATATTTTAACTTCGAGGGCTGCTATTGGGGTCAGTGGATGCAGGTCACATATTTCACAACTGGGCAAATTTGAAGGAAATTCTTAATCTGCCAAGGGTCATATGACCTGTCAGTGGTTCAGGGAAATTTCTGAGTTCCAAGCTTTAACCAGTTCTTTGCTCTAACCAGTAAGCTTTCTCTTTATTTATTTATTTATTTATTTTGTGTGTAGCTGCAGCCCTGGAAATTATTCTTCCTCCAACAGATAAAGCATAGGTAGCCACAGGGTAGCTTTATTTACCCTGTCTCCACAGTCTTATTTCATTTCTAACTCAAAGAACTCTCTCTGGGGGTAAAAAGAGTAATTTGTTCTCCAGGTTAAATCTATTCTTGGTTTTTCTGATGAGCTGAGGGTCTAGCAATTACTGTGACAGATGGAGTGATGATTTTATGATGTGGAAATTCGTCCACAGGAATGAAACTGAAATCTCCAAACTCATTTCTCACTTTGGCCTTTAGACAGTCGTCAGGTAATAATTGCCATTAACTTTCATCACTGTGGATAAGACTTGAATTAGTGAATGACTTCAATTTGTTAGTGTAGCAGTTGTCTGCAGAGTGACACTGTCGAGTTTCTGTCGTTTGTTCTGAATACACCTAAAAAAAAAAAAAAAAAAAAAAACTAAACCTGGTACGGAATCAATACTTAAAATGTGGGTTTAAATTTCTCCCAACACTCTGAAGTATCTGAACATTGTGTATGAAGCTCTAGTGCTCTATCTTTTTGGAAGAACTGTTTCAAGGGTATTTTTAGACCAGATTCATAGACCTGAACAAAATGTTTGAGATACTGCTTATGTATATTGAAAATGGGTCTCACAGAAATTGTTGTTTCAAACAAAATAGTTATGGTGTGGACTTAGTTATGAATGGACTGTTTGGATTTTCATGAAATAATCTGAAACATCACTAGACAATAACTGCAGGAGACAGTGTTAGGTGGGTGGGTGGCATCCTCTGTAGCAGACATCAGGATCCAGTTAAATTTCAATTTGGGTATCATGGTCCACCTCACCCTCCCCATGCTGGGTGACAGACTGTCCAGGCCAAAATCCTCAGGCAGGATCCAGTTAAAAGTGGTCTGATATCCTTTTAGTCTCCTGGTCCCAGTCTTCACCATTAACACAGAAAAGACATAGCATTGGCACATAGGATTGGCATTCAGGAGTGTTTCTTTGGTCTTACTGAGAGATTGAATTTCAGAGCTTGCTTATAGGCTTGAAAAGGAAGGATACATCTTCCTTTATTCCCAGATGTCTCTCCGTGGGTATGTTTGTAATCATAACAGCAGGAAAAACTTAATACCATTGATTTACAGATGTTTTCTTTGTAAGAACTGACATTCATCTCTTCTCTAATGACCTAGTAAAGAAAATACTGCTATTTAACTAAACTGTGTTAATATTTCTGTACATTTTATGCATTAAGAATACACAGTTTAATTTCCATGAGTGCAGAACATTTAAAAAAAAAAAAAGTAGATCTATAGCTCACAGAAGACACACTATCTCTGAAAATCAAACTATATATTCACAAAATCACAGAAACACAGATTCACAGAATCACAGAATGGATGAGGTTGGAAGGCACCTCTGGGTCCATCTGGTCCAATCCCTGCTCAAGCAGGGACACCCAGAGCAGGCTGCCCAGGACCACGTCCAGGTGGCTTTGGGAGATCTCCAAAGAGGAGACTCCATAGCTTCTCTGGGCAGCCTGTGCTAGTGCTCTGTCACTTGCACAGCACAGAAGTGATTTCTGATGTCCAGACTGAACCTCCTGTGTTCCACTTTGTGCCCACTGCCTCTTGTCCTGCAACTGGCACCACTAAAAATAGCATGACTCCATCCTCTTTACACCCTTCCTTCAGGTATTTATAGATTTTTTTGAGACCCCCCCACTGAGCCTCCTCTTCCCCAGGCTGAACAGCCCCAGCTCTCGCAGCCTCTCCTCACAGGAGAAGTGCTCCAGTCCCTTGATTACCTTGGTAGCCCTGAGCTGGACTCTCCAGTATGTGCAGGTCTCTCTTGTACTGGGAGCTCAGCACTGTACCCAGCACTCCAGGCGCAGCATCACCAGTGCTGAGCAGAAGGGAAGGATCACCTCCCTCGGCCTGCTGGCCATGCTTTGCCTCATGTAGCCAAGAATACTGCTAGACTTCTTAGGCTATTCCTACAATGCAAAACATTTCCCAAATGATAGAATAGAAACAACTTTTTTTTTTTTTTCCCATTTCCTTTTAATTTTCTTCTATTCTGTGTAACGATATTACTTATCCTTCTCAATATAACTAAGAAGATTATCTATCATTAATGATAGATAAAGCAGGACAAATAGAATTACATGACTGCTCAACTAAACAGAGTTAGTTAGCAGCACAACTGGAAATAAAGCCCAGCAGCTCTAACCTGAAGCATCCCATCTTAACCTGAAAGGCTTCTATAACTTTACATAATTAACCACTTGAACTGTAGAGAATCTATGCCTCTACAGATTAAGTTTCTCCTGCAATCATCTCTCTGAGTTTTCTAAAGGTGCATCTTTCTAATCATTTTAATTAATAGTGTCCAAAATAGAAATCTCTTCATTAAAGAAAAAGGAAAGAGCATAAGAGAGTCTATAGGAATGTTAGTGCTTATCAGGGTCAGAGATTCATCCATGCAAAATAACATGAAAGCTGAGCATCATTTTTCTTTCATTAACTACAACAGCAATATGACTGGATCATTTACTTAAAGAGAACACTTGAATCAGGATTTAAAAGAAATTACAGGAAACCGTTCCAGTAGAGACTTTTAAAGTTGTTAATTAAAAGTAATAAGGCAAATCCACCATGAATTTGTATCATTTCCAAAAGATCCTGAATAATTTAAGGGTCTCAGGAGTCTGATTCACAGGCAGGGACAATCTACATTGGGACATTGCATTCCACTTGTAGAGAGTTAATCAATACCATTTATGCTGATTTTGTTTTGTGTATAACATATGACTATAAAATATTGAAGTTCTTGAGCTGCATTCAGAAGCAGCCCAGCCCAGCCAAGCATTATGGGCACGTAGCTGGATGCATCTGGACTGCATCTTGTCAGCCACTGCAATGTGTGTTCCCACTTGTGAGTCAAGCTCATTTTTAGAAATATCTAGGTGCCAGAGTTAAAGAGGTACTTGAATTTCTAAGGATGTGGTTTAGGGAGTTAAGACTGTAACACTCAAATAGCTAATTCTCACTGAAATCAGCAACAACAGGATGCCTCAGTGCTGATCAGTATGAACATCACTACCCACACCAGACTCCGTGATGACCAGTTTAATACCTTAAATTGCTTAAGGGCTGATATATATTCTGTACTTCTGAATGCCTAAACATGTGTTTAGGCACAGATGTGTCTAAAAGTCAGTTTTCAAAAAGAGAAGTGGTGCTCATTCTTTGAAAATGCCACCTTATGGTTTTAGTGAAATACTTTACCAAGGCTTATTTTAAATGTACCATTTTTTTCCTAAGTGCTCTGTGACTAAAAGATGAATTTGTTTCCACTGACACTGAATAAGTTGAACCTCAGTGTTGCCTATTTTGCTGATCAAAGTCCACACAAAGAATTGTTCACTTATTCCCTTCCATCATCTTTAAGCAATGCTATTTAATGGTACTAGTTCCCATATATAAGCTTGCTGTCTATGGTTGGACTGTTTAAGACGAAGATCAGTCCAGAAGTTGATCCCAAGGTATTATAATAGGGAAAAGTACAAATCTGCTACAATTCTGATATTAAATATTTAAACTCATTTGTCCAAAACAGACTCAATTCCAATTTTGCAATTTTTTTTCTTTTTTTTTTTTTTTTTTTTTTTCTCAAAGTAAATGAATATGACTAAAACAGAAGAAGTTCATTGTAAATTCAAGAAAGGTGGTTGTGTTTATCTGGGGCAAGTTGAAGACCAAATTTTGTAATCTCCATGCTATTTACTGCCTCCTTCATAGATCCCATCTTCAGGCTGTCAGGCATTTCAGAAAGCTCAAAATACAGCTAGATGTGTTTTGGGAGATATAATTCCAATATTAAACACATGGGATTGAAAAGGGGATGATGAGTACTCCTGTATGATGTGAATTTCAATAATGATGACAAGAGCCTCCCTGGAAGGCAGCCACGCACAAGTACAGCTATATGCATCATTTTGACTATAAGCTTGTTCCCAGCAGGTTATTGTATTGGGTTTATGTGGCAAGGGTTTGGCAGCAGTGGGGATGCAGAGGTGGTCTCTGTGAGCAGAGCCGAGCAGCTGCCCCATGTCAGATCAAAGCTAGCTCCAGAAGGCTCCAAAATGGGCCCGCTGCTGGCCAGAGCTGAGCCATGAGCTACACTGGATGGGCCTCTGGGAGAGCAGAGTTAAGGAAGGGGGAAAAAAATCCTGATGTGCTACAGCAGCTGGGAGAGAGGGGTGAGAACTGGGAGAGAAGCAGCCCTGCAGCCCCCAAGGTCAGTGCAGAAGGAGGGCAGGAGGTGCTCCAGGCACGCAGCACAAGTTCCCCTGCGGCCCGTGGAGAGGCCCCTGGTGGAGCAGGCTGTCCCCCTGCAGCCCATGGGTCCCACATGGAGCAGATCTCCACGCTGCAGCCCGTGGAGGAGCCCCCGGTGGAGCAGGTGGATGTGGCCTGGAGGAGGCTGCGGCCCATGGAGAGCCCCCGCAGAAGCAGGCCCTGGGCCATAGCTGCTGCCCATGGAGAGGAGCCCACGCGGGAGCAGGGGGTCTGGGGGGAGCTGCCGCCCGTGGGGGACCCGTGCTGGAGCAGTTTGCTCCTGAGGGATGGGCCCCATGGTATGGACCCATGTTGGGGCAGTTCTTGAAAAGCTGCAGCCTGTAGGGAGCCCCCGCAGGCTCAGTTCGGGAAGGACGGCATCCCGTGGGAGGGACCCCACGTGGAGCAGGGGCAGAGAGTGACCGTGAAGGAGCGGCGGAGACGAAGCGTCAGGGACTGACCGCAGCCCCCATTCCCCATTCCCCTGCACATCTTGGGAGGAGGAGGTGGAAGACAGTGAATGGGAGGAAGGTGTTTTTATTTTGCTTTTAGTTTCTCACTGCTGTAGTCTGCTAGTGATAGGCAGAAAATAACATTAATCTCCCTATGTCCAAGGCAGTAATTTGTGGATTATCTCCCTGTCCTTATCTCAACCCATGCACTTTTCTTTCATCATAATTTCTCCCTGTGTTCTGTTGAGGAGTGGGAGTGAGAGAGTGGTGTGGTGATGCTTAGCTAGCCATGGGTGTGAAACCACTACAGTTATTGTGAAGAAAAATCCACGCAGATAATAACAAATGAGAAAGAACACTATAGCAATAAGCACTAGAGAGCTCCACCATTCACACCTTTGTGAAGTGTAGTTACCTTAGGTTCCTGATATGATCAGTGAAAAGAAAACAGCACCTTCTCAGCTGTCCCTTCACACCCTATAGAGGGATCTCAGGGATCCCTAAAATGAAATGAAGTGACCATAATCAGTAGTGCATAGCACTGTAGGCATGCACTAGTCAGCTGCAGAGAATACTGAGCAGAGTGGCCCTTGTGTGCTCATGCTGGCAGCTGTGGGAATTCAGCCACACATTAGAAGTAGCCCCACATATCAATCATTAAGACTATGGACATTATAGGCTCCTTACCAATATGCACTGTATACACTTACACATAATTTTATTTGCATAACTTTTTGAGTCATGTGATGCTCAGTTACCCCTGAATACCTATGAAAATAGCATTTTGTTTTCTGTAAAAGACTTTGCTGCAGAGCCCTGTGCCAATAGTGTGCAAATGTGTTTTCCCCCTAATCCCCATTGGTGAAAAAGTAGTGGCAGTCCCACGAACTGTTATCATTAATTCATCCAATACCTTAAAATCATTAATTGTGTTATTAAATAATAACACAAACTGCTGTTAATAATAGGTTGCAATTGTCACAGATAGCACTAGTTTTCAGAGATGCTCATGAGATCACTGTTAAAATACTTTCATAGACTGGGAAAATAAAATACAAAATCATTAAGTACCTTGCCTAAGATTGCAGATCACAGTGTCAGCTAGAACTGGGCCAGGCTTCAAGAAACTAATCTTAATTTAAAAAGCAAGCCAAATATTTTAAATTCAGGCACCCAAGCCCCCAAAGTGAGATCTGAAAGCTCACAAATACCAGACTTAGGATGAACAAGATTTTCATTTATTTCTAAGAATGGATCATGTTTCCAAGCTTTTCTCCTATGACTACAAAGTATGGTTTTCCACTACATGAATTCAAACATATTGATGCAATCACGTGGTTTCATGATCAAAAGCTTAGGAGAAAAACAAACAACTATGAAAGAAAAATATCCCACACATTAACAATATTGAGGCTACCCTTTAGCAAAAACTGTGCTGGCAACTGGAGTGCCAAAAAAAAAAAAAAAAAAAAAAAAAAAAAGGTGAAGACAGGGAAGTCAATTTTGGACTGAACTGAAGCATTTTTGAAGTGTGTCATTGTGATGAATGTAATGAAGCTCTCAGCACAAAGACCATGAACTCAACATGTTCTGTTACATTATGCAGAAACAAAGTCTCTTGTTTGTAGAAACAGTGTTAGTCTGAGCTACAATTTTCTTTTGCTGCCACTTATCTTCTAATTGTACACATAATTGTCAATAATGACAGAGGCCAGGACATGAAAATCCTGTATCCATTCCCACTTGGTGCTCTCAAAGGGAAACCTACTACTCCAAAATTTCTCTTTACTTTGGTGGTACAGATTTTTTTTCTGCCTTCAGTGGGACAGATTTTCAGCTCTTGAACATTGACACAGACCTGTTAACGTCAATGCACAAGATCTGATCAGAAAAAAAATAACTTTAATCCTAAAATTTGAGTATATTGTTCTAGACTGCCAAGCCTCCCAGAAGCCGATATAGATCACCATAAAAGCAAAGGTTATAAACTTGAATTTATTATAGACAAATAAGGCTTTGGCCTATGAATTCTCTTTGCCTATTAAGTTAATGAGCCTTGACAAAGTGATCATCTGAGCAGTAGCTAACAAATTATCTGGAGCAGCAGTTTGAAAGGTGTTGGCTGGCTTACAAGCATTTCAGTTGGGAGAACAAGACATCATGTTCCTCTTCTTTTGGGAGAGCTATTTGTCAAACCAAATTTCTTGCAGTTCACCAGCAGATTCTCAGTACTGGAGCACTGAAATACAACAACTGCAGTCACCTAAACAAGCAAGTAACCGCTGCACCTTCCTTAAACCTACGGATAACAAATTCTGAATTTTCTAGGACCTCTTCAAGAAGACAGAGATCTCTTCATATTTGACTGGAGAGCAAATCAGTATATAACCTGGGGGGATAGGGCTTTGAGGAATTTTTGAGGATGTGAGTAAAGGGAGACCCCTCAAGATACTTGGGCAATACTGGAGGATTTTTTTGTAGTGCAGATCCCAATAAAGATGGTAGCAGAAATAAGAAGATAGTCTTCTTATGGATTAGTTCTTCCAAATATTCAACACAATGCATCCCTGAGACACATCACTTTTGTGAAGATTAGGACTGTACACAATGGACACTTCTGAAAAAATAGCCACTTCTAATAGTGTTTAAAAGGGCTTAATACTTTTCTAAAATATACTGTCCAACTACAAATACTGGATCCATTTGGAAATTGGATCATGGTGTGTGTTGTAAAGCTGTCACTTTCCTCACCAAAGGCATTTCAGTGAAAAGCATTTCAACTGGTTTCTTCCATGGTCAGTTATTCAAAAAGTCCAGTGGAAAAGCTGACAGCATTTGAGAATATCAAAAACTGTCATATTTTCCATCTGAATGTAATTACACAGTGGGGAGGAAGTATAAATGATAGCAATCAGTTGCCTTTACCACAGCATATAGCAGAGCATATTGCAGAGCATTTAACCATGAGTTGTGTCTTTTCTCATCTTTTTGTAATCTCTCTGAAGTTTTTGTTGGAACACTGAAACAAACAAAATGGTTAAATGCACAAGCACTAGGGCTTATTTTTACATCAAACTGGAAAGAAGAGAAATAAAACCTTGTTATTAAAGAGAACCATTAACTGACACTCAGTAGAACAAAACCCAGGTTTTTAAGTCCTGATAGCAGGTCATCAAATGTCTGATGACCAAGTATTCAATCAATCACATGGCAAAACAAAAGGATGTAGTGAACAACACCAAGTAGGCACAAATTCTAACTCTCTAGGGCTCCATTGATTACTGACATCTGAATATCTGGTCTGCAGGTAGTACCCTAAACAAATTCACCCTTCTCCGCACAGCCCTGACAGTCCTGTCTATAGAGATTCACCATTTACTGAGCGATGGATTGTACCTGTCTATGGTTAGCAAGCTACAGTCCTCAGTGCTCCCAATGCACACCTGCATGGCAGCAAATTCCCATGGAACCCGCTTGTTTCACTTTCTAATTCAGGTTGGTTCCTTTCTTTCTAAAAGGACAACTGTTGAATAAGGATATTTTTATAATGATCTCCTCTGTTGTCTGTCTCTGAACATACAGAAGCATTGTAATGCTTATAGACAAATTACTCATGTACGTAAAGATCATTTTACTTTTTTTTTTTTTTTTTTAATTATTACTTCCTTTAAGTTAGTATCTGCAGAGAAATTAAAAATATTGTGGACAGATTTGTTAGTGCCTAGCACCCTTCCGGATTTTTTTATACCTTTATAGAAATGTTGCCCTTATCACTGTTTTTCAACCATATCTGTACTGGCCCGAGCAGCTGGACTAACCACTTTATCCAGTGATTAAGCATCTTTTTACAAATTCTAGAAGCTACACAGTTTTCATTCTAATAAACCAACAGCTTCTGTATGGTCTTACCACATCTGTTGCATTTTTCAATCATATTTGTCTTATTGCTTTTTTAATTTATCTTCCTATTTCATAGCACTGCAATGCCTTCGACAGCTGTTTTTCTAATCCCCAGGGTTTCTTTCCTGTTATTGTATCTTACATTAATTTAGCGTTTTACTTTCTACTTACACGTTTCTGCTCTCCTCTTCCCACAGTACTCTTTTCTTTGAAAAGTGCTTTCTGTGCTAAATGTTTATGATCAAAGCTCCAAATACAATTATTTTTTTCTTCTGCTGTAGAATATAAAAGATGTCCTGTTTGCAAATAGTTTGCTACTATGCTAACAGACTATGGAAGAGTAGCCTGGTTACACTACCATACACTTTTGAATAGTATGTTTTTCTTTATTAGATATTTCTTGGAGGTAATCACTAATTATTTTATAGCAGTGTCTTCCATTTCGTCAATCAGGAAAATGCTCATCATTTTAGGTTTTACTAACTGTCCTCTCAGAGCACAGCTAGCCTACAGAGCGCTAAATTTTAAACATACTTTCAACCGTGACTTGGTGAAAGAGGTGATTATTTTTTTTTCTCATTTTCTTCTGAGTGGCTTAGGCAGCCACCCTGTAAACCCAAAGATGAACCAAGTATGCACAACACGGAAATAAAATGACTGAATTCAAACCAAATTACTACAGCTTTCAGTGAAGTCTTAGTTACTTTCCTTATCTACAGATAATCATATATTGAATTAAGTTGTAAAATGTAGTACATATGACATAGCCTTATTTTAGAGCACCATTCCAATGGATCAAAACATTGCCTGTAATCATCACTGGATTTTGGATGACCAAAATTATATACCAAGGTAGCATATATCTTCCAGTGGTGCAGATGTTAAAGCATGGTTGAAAATAAGCAAAAGTTGTAGAAAAAGAAGATCTATGGTGAAGATGCAAACTATGAGATAAATCTAATGATGTTCATGCACTCTAATGAAGGAGGTGAGGAAGAAGCGCATGCAGTACCTGGTGATCTCAGAGTCAGGGAGCAGGCCTACGTGGTAGTGGGGATAGGGAGCTGTAAGAAGGAAGCTTTTGTCACACTCGACAGGGGAATAGTGCCTAGGAGAAGGTGGTTTATCACACAGTTTGTTCACAGTGCTGTAAACAGGTTCAGGAGGCCTGGTGATACAGAGACAAGAGTAAAAGATCAGGTGCATATTAGTGGCCAAGAATACAGAGAAAACAGCAATCAGTTTAAAAGCATGCACAGCAAATTTGTCAAGACCCTTTCAGTAGGGCTTTTGTGACAAGTAAAGTGTGCTGTTAAAGGAAACTTTAGAATTTGAACAGTATTACAGCATACAAGCAACTGCATATATAGACCAAATATAAGTGTGCCATAAAACTGGCTTACAGAAGTATGGCACTGAATGGGAATACCTTACCTCTGAAGTTCAGTGACAAATTTTCCCAAATGCTCTTTTTTTTTTTTCTCCTTATTTTTCTTTTTCAAGCATTTCTTATGTTACCACTTAGAAGAAAATATGATGTTTATTACCTGAAAACAGGTGTTTTTACCCATTAGGTTAAGATGAAGTACATATTATTTGTTAAAAATAAAAAATAAAAAAAATTCCTGCCTCATTGTTCTGAGGCTTTGCTAATGAAGCTGTAGTCAATGTGAGCCATATCCTAGAACAACACTGTAGAGATGGTAACACTGTGCAAGCAATTCATCTCACTGGCAGGTAATTCCTTTCAACAGTTCTTTGCTCTCTTTTCAGATTTAGCCTTCAAAATCTGATTATGTAGACCACATCCCAAACAGGTAACCTTGCTGTCAAGGTTACAGTAATCTCACTTGCTCTCTTGCTCCAAATTATGGACAACCACCTGTGAGGCTCGATATGAGGAATAATCATCAGTCCTAAAACTGGCACTGAGAGGTCACCTAGCATTTCTTTTCTGCTGCCTAGAGTCAAACCACTTGGGAAAAGAAATACTTACCAGGAACCTCCCAGGGAGCCTCCAGGGGAGAGTGGAGGAGGGGATGCAGCCTTTAGTACCACCCAGGGATCCACATGAGACAACCAGCAGTTTTCAGAAAAAACGCACCACATAGTACATTTCCAGTCATGTAACTTCTCCAGCTATTGTGTGGGCCCCAGCAGATACTCTGGGCCTACTGGCAGAGTGAAGCTTGACTCATAATTTCCTGAGTTTCTGCTCTAAAGAGTGCCAAGATAAAATTGCTGCCATATCCTAGCTTCTGCCAGAAGATCCAGTACATGGCACTGTCTTTGATCACAGCCATACAGCATTAGCCAGATGAAAATTTTATTTCACAGACCTGAAAATATCAAGAGGCCAGGCAGTTAATGAAACTCTTTTGGTTCTTCTGGCTATTCTGTGCCTCACACGGGTGTGGTTTGTGCTGACTTTCACAGGTACCAGAATTTGTTATGGTCGTGGATGCACTGGCAGATACAGAGAACATATTTTCCTTTGTTGTTAGTTTCTGGTTTTGTTCTTTGGGGAAAAAGGAGTAGCTAGCTGCTTTACGTAAAAATTTGTCTCACTTAATGCTAATAACATTATTCATAGCAATCTGACATATGATTTGAGAACTCTCTCTGCCTGACTTTCCCAGGGAAAACTTTACAGTTAAAAGTGGCAATTTAAGGTTACCAACTATCAAAACAGCAAAGTTGTCACTCATTTGATTATAAAGCATTCTGTCAGGCATATAGCACAATTCTTTTTAAAATGAACTTAAGATAGCAAATGTTTTTTTCTCAGCACATCTCACACTTGTTTCAGAGGGCTAGATTTAATAATTTATTTACTAAATCAATTGCTGTTTTCAACACCAAAAATCCAGAGGAAAAGAAAAAAAAAATAAAAGACTACACATACATTTTTTAATTTTTGACACATACTGCCTTTTATTCCCTCAAAAATCACTCTTTTTTTAGACGATATATTAAAGAACAAATAAAAATAAATATAAATGATGCCTACTGTGAAAAAAATGAAGAAATATTGCCCCAGTGCAGGAAGATGGATACAAACTGTAGATTTCTCTATGGCTCAAGACATTAACCAGTCCATAATCAGCTTGCTCACTTACTAAAGACAAATTACTCATCTCTGAGTGGTAGATGACATGAGAGTATCGCTACCCTTTGAAAAATTGTGAATGCTCAAACTATATTAAGTCACCAGTGACTGACCATCCAAGCTTGTGCTGAGACTCAAATCATGCTATAGAGATGGACAGATATGAGGGATTGCTACACTAATGGACAGTTACAAACTGCTTCCAAAATCAAAATGAAGATAAACATTCAGCATCACCCTAGATATTGAAATCAAATTACTCCTTCAAATATAAACATGGGTCACAAACAAAATGTCTTGTGGAACCCAGGAAATTTCAAAACATTTAGTATTTTCTCTCCTTTCCATCTTGCTGGATGGTAGGATGACAGAAAATTGGAACAATCCTTTCTCAAGTGACTGTGCTGATGTATAAAGTCCTCTGTTCATTGCTATAACAGAAATGATACTGTGACCTAGCTAACAACATATTACCTGTAATTGAGCTGGTGAGAATTCTTAAGGTTAAGGAAAAGAATTCAAACTTACCATTTTAATCCTTTGCTTAGAATAGAATTCCAGACATCGGTTAATTTAAAATATGTGTCCTTATTGTAAGGCCTATGAAATGAACTGGTATCACCATAAAACCTGCCATCAGATGTCATTCTTTGTAGTCATTAAAACCATGGACTGATCAGGTTGCTTAGATACTTTCATACTATTTAGACACATGGCTTGCTGAATGTTAACACTGCCAAGTACATATCTGGACCCTGGCTATACATTGTATTGGAAAAGGAAAAGCAAGAACTTGAAAAGTAAGTAGAATACAACATCAAGCATCAAGCTCAAATCAGGATAAATTTATGTTATCTTCTAATTTGATTTAGCAAATGCAAATTAAATAAGATAAAAATAACTGAAAGCATAAATAATGGAAAGGAGTAGAATGATTAAAATATACTGGGCAGACTGCTGTCCTGGGCACCCAGATTGTGGTTCATGTAGGCCAGTAATCTTTAAAAGTAATTTAAGACACTTTCTGAAACAGCCTATCTTGAAATATCATCCTGACTTCTTACCTTGTTCTCTATGGCAAGCTAGTACTTATCTACAACAGTGCCTGCCTTCTTTGGAAGGCAACAATCTTGCAAAATAAGTAAGAGTCAAACAAAACACTGAGGCCTTATTTTATGATGCACTAATTCCTCAAATGAATCAAAAATACATGCAGCAGGTAATATACCATGCTGTAACTAAAATGTAAAAGATGGCTATATATATTTTTTTAAAGACCAAATCACTGTAGTTTATTTGCAATTGCATCACTTTCAGAGACAGCAGGTACAGCTTCAGAGGGTTTGTCTCTGTAATAAATACTAAGCAATGTTTGCAATTTTAAAAATGATGAAGGACAAAGAACTATGTTTCAGAATGCATTTTGTTCATTGTCTTGATTTCACAGAAGACTTACTCAAAAGAATACCCTTAAAATGTCAAATAGAGTGAATATTAATGTATACTCAATAAAATGATAATAAATTTATCCAAGAAGTAATTGTCAAATATGGGTCTACTCTGAACAATAACTAACTGCTTCTGTAATATCTTAGCAGATCTGATCCTTTTCTGCTTTTAAACTGTTTGTTGTTGTTGTTGTTTGTTTGTTTGTGATTAACACAGATTACAGCTCTTTGTTTTTATCTGCAAGCTAAAATGTAATCCCTATGATAAATGAGAGCAACAACTACTAGGTCAGGATGGACAGGAATAATTAAGTTAGAAAAAGAATGAGGTATACAAAAGCAGAGGAAAGGCATCAGAAAGTATCAGCAGTAGCATAGCTTTGCTTGAGCATGCCTCAGAAGATAATTCAGTGACTGGAGAGAGAGTCAAGTCACTCAGTGCCACAAGGTAAGCTTTTAAATGGTAGCTTGAACAGCAGATAGTAATAAATTATTTTTCTCTCGCCAAAAAATTGAAAGCTGGAATGTTAATCGGTAGAGAGTTGTAGAGTAGCTGTAAAGAGGCAAGATTTCCACAGTAAGGTTTAACTAATTTGTGGAACAGCAAAAAACAATAAGAGGGGGAGGTAGAGTATTGATCTGGTGAAGGTTCTGTTTATTTCTTTCATAACAGATTGTGTAAGAAAAGCATATCCTCCTAGTTGTTTATAGTCTTTATTTTTCTTTGTTTGGAACATCATTGTGTTATTATTTCAGGCTGGCTTTATTGCACAACAGAAGTTATAAGAAGATGGCCTTATTAAAACTATTCTCTCCTCAGCATCATGCAGGGTCCTCAATTCAATTTTAACTTTTCTTATTGCAGAATCCTGTTTGTGAGGGTTCAGTTGCCAACACATAGCACATTAAATGTTAACACTTTTTTTTTTTTTGATTTTAAAACCATTTGTGTTATGGAAGGTAACCGGCTAAACTCTCATAGCATATTGAGTCTGTAGGGCTATAGTCAGGAAATGCTAAATTCAGTCTGAGGGAAAGTAAATCTCACAATTCTACAAGTCTTCAACAGTTAATTTTGTTTTGTTTTGTTTTGTTTTTCCTCTGAGTAGCAATTTTTAATTGTATCCAAGTTCAATAAAAACATATAATACATTAGTATTGCTAACATAACGTTGCTAGGAAGTGTGAAAAGAACTGTCTTTAAAATTATGTCACTATAAAAACACAAATCAATAGCAATTTCATAGAAATGAAGTCTTCTATTTCTAATAACCAATGACTCATATGTATGTCTTTGACTTCTTTAGTTTCTCATTCATATGACCTTCTAGGAGAACCATACATCTTGTTCAGAAGTTTTATTTAAAATTGAAAGTTGATTTTATTTCACAGGTTATGTCCTAGCAGTTTGAATAAGACCAAAACACTCACATGACATGTTTATTTCAACTGGAAGACTGTCAGAGAAGGTGTGTGAAGAGCTGGAGGAAACTACAAGAAGGATATTACCCTAGTTGTTTCTGGAAATCCTTCTGTAATCAATTATTTCCCAGCTTTTGCATTATTAACTGCTATGTTCATGAGCCTTAAAGTTTTCCATAACTGCAAAACAAGTGCTTGAGATCATAGCAGTATTTTAGCACTGCAATGAATAATAAGGATACCTCGTTACTCTCAGCAATACAATTTAAACATTTTAATCATGTTTTCAACAGCCTACAAGAAGGCATAATAGAATAATTTAGAACTTCTAATATTCTACATCTAGTTCTACATTCATTAGTCTTACACTTTAGGAACTAGGAAACAAAATGACTGCCTAATTTGAAAAAATAATAATAATAATAAAAAAATCAGTACAATTTTCTGTTGCAGCAAAACAGAAAAGAAGAATGTTTCACATAGGAATGGTGAGAATGTCAGACTGCAGGCCCATCTGCACCAGTACCTACTCCCTTGCAGGGATGTTCAGGGAACAAGGACAGTAAATAATGTCCCTTCCCTGCTTAGCTGCTGAAAATCAGCATATTAGGGACCACATGGACCAGAAATGAAAGCCAAGCAAATTGTGTTTACTGGGTCTATCCACTGTGAATTTGTGCACTTTTCCTCATCTGTATTTAAATACTGCTAGGTTCCTAGGCATAACAACAGCCAGTGGCAGTGAGTCCAGCAAATCAATCATGACATACCAAAAATTTCTACCTCTGTGTATTGTAAGCCTGCTACTTGGTAGCACATTGATAACATTTGGGAACATTTCAAAAACATTTATTTTTTCTGTAATTTAAACTCACTTGGCAATGTATGGAATACTCCCTGCCACTGAGTTATAAGAAAGTGCTAGTAATAATTGTTTGCTACCTTCCCTATTACAGGTGCTTTTGCAGATCTCTGTTCTATTACTCCCTATCATCCTTTTTCTATGCTGGAGTTATCATTTATGTAGCTCTATCTGGAAGCCATGCTACACCCTTGATCATCTGTCACCCTATTCTGGGGCTATATCGAGTTGCCTTCATGCAGTATTCAAGAATTGAATGCATCATAGATTCACATAGAAAAACATTATCTTTAGTACTCTCTTCTTTTTCTATCAGATCCTATTTAAATTCTAATTACCCTTTTGACTGCTCTTGAGAACTGAGCTGACACTGTTACAGAATTAAACACATTTACCCCAAGGTATCTTGCTTAAGTGGTAATAGCTCCTTTAAGAGTCCATGTCGGTGGATACATGTAGTGTGTACTTAGGCTCATTTTTTTACTTTGTGCACTATTAAACATTATGTACCATTACTGCCTGTATTATAACTGCCGGTTCCACTATCTTATTTCAAAAATCTGCATACAAGCCTTAAGCTAGACTCTGTAATTTTATTTTATTTATTTATTTATTTATTTTTGTAAAGAACTGAGTATTAAGTAGCTTCCACTGATAGAAATAGTCAAATCCCATTCTTTGGGAATCTCTGACAGATTTGACAAATACGTGTAGATTACTCAGGACATAACAGATTGTCTGTTGACTTTACAATAAGTAAAGTTTCACTTTAAAATTAATTATTATGAATTCTAAGAATGTGGTAGCAAACAGAAATCTTACACAGACAATTATTATGCATTTCTAAAGTTTAACAATCAGTTTAAAGTTTGTGTACTAACTATATGAAATGTAAAATAGTTGCTTTATTGAAGGCAGCAAATAATAATATAGGGCTAAAAAATACAACTGTGACTTTCTGAAAAGCTGTTGACAGAATTCTACAAGGAGCTGTTGTTAGATGATAGCATAACTAAGTACTGTAACATTGCATTACACTAAGGGTCCAATTTAAGGTTATACAGGCAAATTTATTTTTTAATTTTCCTAACTGTACATTTAATGTGTAACGTGAATAGGATTTTTGTATTTATTTATTTATTTACTGTATAATTGCTTAGGTTGATAAAAGGCTAAACCAAGAAAGAAATACTATTATGGAACACCATGTTGAAATCAATATGATCATCAGCAGAGTCACCAAATTCAGATCTAGAGCATGAAATCTCTACCACACGAGAGAAAGGGAGTGACCAGCAGCAGCAGCAGGCTGTCATCCTCCAGAAGGACAAGCAACGCAATTATTGAGCGATAATGACAGACTGCCTGCAGAAATCGTGGTCTAGTCCTGCAAACCCCAGAAATCTTGGGTTCCTCTCATTTTTTTTCTAGAGAGATGGCCTCAGTTTAATCCTGCTAGCATCGTATCAGCAACTTTTGCTACCTGCTCTGTACCTCTGCTCCTTGCCCCTGTCTTCTTGCACAACTATTGATTATCCCAAACCTCAGTTTTTATTGTCTGAGAGAGTTGCTGGTTCAGCAACTCTGAAATTCATTGTTGCTCTTCTCCAGGATATTTTTCTCTAATGCTTCTTCACGTCTCTTCACCCATTTCTCACTTATGTCCTTCCTTGTCCTAAATTTAAGTTTACTTGCACAGTAAATACATCTTCTCTGCTTGTGATTTCCATTTTCACACAAACATTGACAAGTTCTCACTCATTTTTACATCCAATCTCACTGTAATTCCTTGCCAAATACACTCCCTCCCATTCCTCCAACCTTTTCAGTGTTCAAATCTGACAGGACTGGGCATTCGGAACACTGAGCAGAATCACTCATGATTATGTTTCTATGTCAGAAAGGGCTGGAAGAAATAAGTAGAGAGAAAAACTAGCTTGGGCCATATAAAGCTGTGCTCAGTCATGCTGGCTTTTTTAAACAATCTAGTCAGTATTGTAAAGTTGGGAGAAGCTTTGCTGCACTACAGTATGAGGATGGAATTCAAAAGAGTTTTACCCTTATATATGTATATACATATATATATAAAGATATATAAAGATAAATGAATTGCAGTTTTTCCAAAGACCTGTATTCGTTGGCATTTAGACAGTTTTTCATAAATGCAGTAGAAATACTGTGTAGGTTGAACTTCATCAGCTTCCAGAATTCAACACCCTCATGCTACGTATGGAATATTATAATATTTAAAATATATCACCATGATTTTTAGCATGAACTAAGCCATGTAATTCTTCCTCTACTCCTTAAATGACCAACCTGCTATGGTTTAAAATAGATACAATGCAATTTGATGATACTAGTGATCAATTAAAGTTACTTTAAAAATAATAGCTGTAATTTACACTAAATTTTAAAATAAAACAAACACGCAACCTTTGCTATCCAGCCTCAGGGAAAAAAAAAAAAAAAGCATTAAAGTACTAGCTGGAACAAATAATCTGCTGACAATGTTACAAGTGATTTAATATTACTATATGTAATTAATCCTCTTTAAGGCATAGGTTACATGCTGAGTTTAGGTTAGGCATAATGATATGATTGCTGAGAGCTAATAATTACCTGTCATATCTATATAACTGCACCAGCATACTTCTGCATGTCTTTATTTCACCGCTTATAGAGCAATGTTGGGTCAAAAACATGGTGCAAAATTCACTGTGTGAAAGCACTACCTACAATACTCAGTGCTCTTCTTCTTCATCTGTGATACAAGAGTTTCAGTTCTGTTCCCTCACAAAAAGAGCAAGAAATGCAGCTAAGCTAACTCCTTTCAGCAAATACACACTTTTCAAATATGCAGAGTGTTTTGTCAATGGATGATTGACAACTCTGGATGAAGTCAACTCATTCGAAATCCCAATGGAACACTACTAAAATCTGCAGTTCTTTATCCCTATTTTTGTACTCAACAAAAGCCCAAACCATTGTCAAACAACTGCTATTCATAGTTTTATAACATGCATAACTTCATATTATTTGTAATGCTTTAATCCTGAACAGTCAAATCTGTGCATCAACACAACTTTAAAGGTGTTTCTATAAAATAACCTCAATTCAACAAGCAGGCTTATGTAAGTACCCAAGAAACAGTTGAAGAATGCTGCTCTCAATACAGAGAAAATTTCCCCTGAGACTTCAACTTAATGGTTCTCCTTTTTCTCCCTCCCAATCCCCAGCACCTCCTCCTCATCCAGAAAATGTTATTTTGCAAAGATGCATATAGAAGAAATCAAACATGCTTTTCACAGCAAAACAGATAACTCAGACAGCTTTTCCATCCATGAATCTTTAATGTCTACCCAGAGTTAAATGTTAAAGTACATTTTTTATCCGTTGAAGCACAACAGTTTGATGGTACTATTTTCTGAAGTTAAAAAGGAAGTAAAAACTCAAGATGGTAGTTCTTTATTTTATGCATCTTTTACCTATGTTGTTTGTTAAAGCCAGAAGGAGCAACCATCTAAAAACTACAGGACTTCATTTTTTACTGGAAATAGAAAGGCAGACATCTGCTAAAGAGTAAATCGTTACTTCTATTTCAGCTCTATTAGTAGTGTATATTCCACAAAACACTAAAACAACAAATCACTTTTTTCTTCCCAATTATCATAGAAAAGTTGTCAGGAAGGGACCACTGTAGGTCATCTCATCCAATCTCATGCTTAAAGCAGGATTATTGACAATGCTAGATCAGATCAGCCTTGATTCTATCTAACCAAAAAAATCTCAAAGGATGGATACTTCACAACCCATCTGGGCAATATGCTCCAGCAGTACCTCACTAACCTGGTGTCTTTTTATTCCTTCTTAAGTTGAAATCAGATCATGCCAAACAAACACTTCCGGCCTTTGATCCTTTTTGCATTTTGTCACTACTGAGAAGAGTTTGGTTTCATCATCTTTGCTGCTGAGTGGTTGTAGGATGCTCTTAGAATGACCCTTAGTCTCCTCTTGATAACACTAAACAAGCCCCAGCTCCCTCAATGTGTCTAACTTCCATGAGATTTAAGACTCAGAATCTGATGGACCCTTTCTTGTTTATCCACATCCCTCTTGAAGTCAAAAAACAGGAACTAGTCAGTCTTCAAGAACATATCTTTATCCACTGGCCATTTTTCTCCTAACGTAGCCCAGTATTCTGATTACCTGCCTTGTAATGAGAGTTCACTTCTGGGTCCATGTTCAGCCTGGCATCTGCTGTAACCTTCAGGTCATTTTCAATGTAGCTGTAATTCAGATATTTGTTTCACAGCTCATATGAGTGCGTGCAGCTGTTCCACCCCAGGTGCAGAACTTCAAATTTCTTACTGAAACCTTATTTCAGATTTCTTACTGAACCTCCTTACTGGAGGTTTCTCCTGGCCCAATTCTTGTGTTTAATCAAGATCACTCTGGAATATAGCTCTGCCCTTCGTGATGTCAGTAACTCCACCTTAACTTACCATCATCCACAAAACTGCTGAGGGTGCGCTCTGTGTCATGATCTACGTCATTGATGAAGGTATTCAACTGACACCTAGTGTATCCTGAGGTACTCTGCTCATTGCTGCCTGCCTGACAGATGTCAAGTGATGATCATTACCCTTTCAGCCTACTGGTTCAGTCAGCTCCCAACCCAATCTCTTCTCTTAGTCCACTCTTCCTCATCTTTCAAATGAGAGCTCTGTGGGAGATTGTGTCAAAAGCCTTACCAAATCTGCTGTAGCTTGCAAAAGTGCACAGCCATGCTGAAAGAAGGCTAATAAGGAAGGTGGCAGCTTAAAATCCAGGAGATACCCAAAAGGCTACCCAGAGGGTTTCCAAGACTTTACAAATCATACCTTCGTTCCAGCTACAGATTAGATGTACCCATTTATCCAACACTTCCTTATGTCTGGATGAGAGGCTGCTGGAGGAGTTTTAAAGGGCACTCCCTGTATCCTGCAGCATGTGTGTTACAGCTTCTCCTGATCTTCACAGAGAAGAGGAATGAGATGGCCTGGACCAGTTTTGCAGCCACTCCCCAAGGCAGGTAATGGTGAAAAAGAATCGCCACATGCCCCACAGTACATCAGATGCACATTTTGTGAGTTATGGTGTGGGCCAGGGATGCCTTTGGAGCTAGCTGTGTTTTCATCCAGCAAAGAGCCATTTCTACATGAGGCAGTCCCTGCACTGTGACCCTGGTTGGTATAGGACAATCACTGCTATCCACACAGCTCATCATTTCATCAGGAAAGGCAATCAGGCTGTACAAGTACATGATTTGCTTTGGTAAATCCATGCTGACTATTCCAATTACCTTTTGGTCCCTTCAGTGCCTGGCAAAGATGATAATGTACTTAAACTCTTTCTATACTGTCTGCCATTACATCATCTCCTCTATCAGTTTTGTCCTCCATAAATTTTTGCCTTAATTTTTGAAACTAGCACACTTGCAGAATCACTTTTTGTTACCCTTCATGACCCTTGGAAATCTTAGATCAAAGCCATCAGCTTTCTGATTTTATCACTAAGCAGGCAAACAACACTTGTCTACATCTTGCATTTTAGTTCAAGAAGCTCTCAACATATCTTAGAAGGTCTTCTGATGAATTCCCAGTCTTCCAGCTCAATGGTATGGCTCATTCCTGAGTTCTCAGAAAGTTTTATTTAGAAATCATCCATGTTTCATGGAACCTATGTCTGTGTGGCAGCATCCCAAGCAATTTTGCTTAGCAATTCTCCAGAAAGACTGAAGTCTGCTCTTCTCAAGTCTACGGTCATAACTTGCTGACTACCTTTCCAGACTTCCTTTGAATCATGGACTCCACCAACTCACGGTCACTCTGATCTGAGCTGTTACTTATTACCACCTTTCGGACTGGTTCTTCCCTTTTCATGAGCAGTAAGTCAAGCAGAGAATTATACCTGTTTATCCCCTTGAGGAGCATTAGGAAATCGTTAATACCACAACCAAGGAATTGCCTGGACTGCCTGCACAACACTTCCATCTTACTAGAAACTAGTATATCTTTTATATCTAAGCAATATATGTCACATTCTACTGACCTGAAATTTTGTTATTTTATTTGAATTTTAAAATGTGACAATCTTTTTATAAAAATACAGGAAGGAAAAGCTTCCATCCCCAGGGAATTTAAAATGAATCCAACAAAACAGAAAATAAATTATGCCTTTCAACTGACAGCATTCTGGACCAATAGCATACACAACTTACAAAAGCTCAGTAATTAAAGAATAACACCCAGCTTCATTAAAATTTGTGGCTGAGGATGATTTGGTACTTTTCTATCCTTTGTGCTCTGATCAAGCTATTTTTTTCCTACAGTTTAATTAAGTAAAATATGTACTGATTTTTTCCAGATGCTGATTCAATATCAGATCAAAAATGCAAGTTTTTATCAACAGAAACATGTATTTTGTTGGCCCAAAAAAATATTCAGGTAAAGAAAAATCTGCAACTGGAATAAAAAAAAAAAAAAAAAAAGAGTAAGAAGAGTAAGTGGACAAGTTATGATGAATGTTCAACTGTTTTGGCTTTACCAACAGATTCATTAAAGCAAAGAAGTTAAAAGAAAGCTTGTCATCAGCTTCACTCAAGTCGTATGTACAACAAATTCTGAGATTGCAAATGCCTCTTACAGTGGAGAAGTTACTGTTCCAAATATTTTTAGTCGGCACAAATGAAAAATCTGACAGAAGTGTTGCCATATTATGACTGCATGGGTAATAAATTTCCTTATGTGATCACCATGTAAATTAACCCTGAAAACCTATTATAGTGAGAACCAGGTAGTTTTAATGGATAGCACTGCAGTAGTTGGCAATTATCTTAATTATAAAAAATTATGTGAAGAAACCTAATTATAAATGCTGCAGTCAAGGGATCTATAGGGTTCACTAGAATTATCAATATGATAATTAACTTCCCAAAAGATTTTAAGTCTTTCTAAACTGATCAGCAACAAAGACTTTCAAAATATCTTCTCATTTTAAAGGCACACTCATCAGCAAATCCTATTGCACTGCACAGAGATAGTGCAATCACCATTCCCAGTTTATAGCTGTCAAAATTTGTCAGATTTAACTGTGGCATTTTTCAATAGTCCCACTTAAATTAATAGGCAATAATCAGCTACACAGTCATGAAAGAGAAAGAAAGAAAGAAAGAAAGAAAGAAAGAAAGAAAGAGAGGGAGAGAGAAAGAAAGAGAGAGAGAGAGAAAGAGAGAAAGAGAGAGAGAGGAAAGAGAAAGAAAGAAAGAAAGAAAGAATGAAAGAAAGAATGAAAGAAAGAATGAAAGAAAGAAGGAAAGAAAGAAAGAAAGAAAGAAAGAAAGAAAGAAAGAAAGAAAGAAAAAAAGAAAGAAAGGAAGAAAGGAAGAAATGAAGGAAGGAAGGAAGGAAGGAAGGAAGGAAGGAAGTAAGTAAGGAAGGAAGAAAGAAAGAAAGAAAGAAAGAAAGAAAGAAAGAAAGAAAGAAAGAAAGGAAGAAAGAAAGAAAGAAAAAGAAAGAAAGGAAGAGAAAAAAAGAAAGGAAGGAAGGAAGGAAGGAAAGAAGGAAGGAAGAAAGGAAGAAAGAAAGAAAGATAGAAAGACAGAAAGAAAGAGAAAGAAAGAAAGAAGAATGTTCAGTGTCATTCAAGGGCTAGAAGGTTTAATTTTGAAGGTCAGAGCTTTTCAGTCATAGTAGTCAGAGGAGAAAGCTGGTCTCCTGGCTCTTGTTCGTGTGTCTCTCAGATAGTGCTGTATGATGTGTGTTCAGTGAGGAAATCCAGCAGCAGGAAGTGCCATTTTTCTTATTACACATCGCTGTATTCATTTAATCTTTGTGCTACTGTATCCTGGATATCAGTGTAGCATATAAACTATATCACTACTAAAATTAAGTCCATAATAGCCTCTTCCTTCATTAGGTTGAAATAAAGACTTGTTTAAAATAAAGTTTGTTATTTGATTTGGTCTGTTGCATTCAGGGTCTGCTTGTATTATTTGACATCTTTATTTCTGCCAGCGTCCTATACATGCCACAGAAGGTGATGCTTGCAGATTTGATAGTGCCAATCCTACACACTTCAGATAGCAGACGTTCGTTAGAAAACATATTAATTTGGAAGTCCAGATAGGAAGAATGCAGGAGAGGAATACTCAGAATATATTGTGCTTTTCTGGACATTCATTTTTTACCCAAATAACACAAAATGAAGGTTGGCATGAATACCTCAGCCAAGAATTAGACTATGTAAGTATTTGGATTTACTGTCAGGACCTAAACCAACAAAATTAACTTGTTTAAAAATGAAAATGATTGGAGTAGGAAGACATCTTTCTTCCTAAGAAGACCAAAAAAACATTGATGTATTTCAGTAAGTATCTTGCATGATTCTTCCAGCAGGTATGCTTTCTACTGGATACCTACCTCGACAATGGACTAGAACTGTCATTGCCTTCACTTCTGTTTTATAACTATTGTTCCCCAACCCCCTTTTTTTTTTAAAAAAAAAAAAAGTACAATCAATTAAAATGTTAAAATCAGCTACAAGGAACAGAAACAAAGGATTTCTAAGGATACTTCTCCATTACCTTACAGTTTTACTAACTTTTTAAATGATCTTTGCATTCTGAGTGCAGTTTTTCTCCTGTTTTAGGATTCCTTCCCATATTATCTGTGACTTTTGGGTCTCCTTAGCTATCTACTTTTAAGATTGCATTTTTTGTTGTTTTTAAACTTTGCCAACACATTGTCAATAATAATGGTGCTGATGTCTCATTACAGAAAGAGATAAAACAATACTACAAGTCTTCATCATTGTAATCTAGATACTATATTGGTATTCTTCCTATACATAGGCATTTTAGAAATTATGATGTCAGTACGAACTCAGGTAAAGCCTTGTTGCGCAATTTAATGAAATCAGAATTTTGACTATTAATTAAAAAATGTAACTTCTTGGAACCCTTTGGAGAAAATTCATCCTGACTGAATGTCTCATAAATTGAAGGAAAGCAACATTGTTTCTGCATCCTCAATCAAAACAAAGGAGAAATTATTTTAGCCAAGACAGGGAAGCAAGGTGTGGTTTCCATAAATTTATGTCCTGATTAAAACTGTATCATGATTTAGTTACTCTGAATCTGTCTGATCCAACAAGTTAAGCAGCTTGAGATCTTAATCTTATGCAACAAGAAATATGAAATGCAAATTTGCAAGTTATGAAGCTGACAAATGCATAAGTGGGTGAGATTCTTTGGCCTAAGATACACAGTAGGTCAGGTTAGATGACCACAAACAGTGCCCCTTTCAGCTTTAAACACAACGAATCTATAAATACTGAAGTACAGGAAAAAAATATCTAATTTTCTGTGGTACCAGACATTAAAAGATAAGGTACTAGCCAAATAAGATAAATACACAGTGTTTTATCAGTGCCATTCACAACACAAGGCATAAAATAACTCTTCCTGCATTTTCCTGTGTCTTTTCTACCTGGAAATCAACTAAATGTATTAAATTTTATTACCTTATGTCCACAATCCTTTTTGGATTGTTAAAAACAAAACAAAACAAAAAAACAACCAAAAAAAAAACACAGAAAACAAACAAACAAAAAAAACATTGGAAGCTATTTCCAGGGTCATTTTGCTGATAATCACAAGAACTCCTTTTATAAATGTATCAAGTGCCACTGTACAGAGTTTCCTTTTAACCTCTATACTCCCACTGAAAGCTCATTCATATTATGATTCTCTAATGGTTATGAGACTTTTTCTAGTTTCCCACCTAAATTCATTCACAGACAGTTTACAGCCAGTTTATACAATATTTTTTTTTTCTTTTCCCATATTGTTTACTCTCTGTGTCATTTATCTTTCAATGTGTGTACACAGAGCAATTACAGGCTATCTCAGCCTTGCTTTCACTGAACTAAACAAGACAGACCTTTCAGAGTACACTCTCACAGACAGGTACAAACACATGTACAGCCACTCCACCCATACATGCAGTGAGCCAGATGAGTCACTGATCCTGAGATCTCCTAGTTGTGCCGGTAAGAAGCTATCACAGCTAATACACCTCTTAAGAAACAGAATGTTTTGCTCAGTGCCAGCACTGCTCTAATGCAGCCATGTTGTTTAGGAACTAGTGCAGGATTGTACCCAGAAAACATGGACCTCAGGTCAGCATTCATTCATGAGATCTTTCTCTTAGATGTCTCTATACCTGTAACAGTTATGATTTGTCTTCCCTTGAACACGGGTGAAAACAACTATATGCTGTGTGCCGTCAGGGGTGCATGGAATGCTTTACCTTGCTTTACCAATGCTTTAACAATGTTCTTTGCAATTGCCATGAAATGTAACAAAGAAAAGCATCTGACCTGGTGTAGTCATCCTCCACCAGCATGTGCTTTGGAATGGGTGAATATCTTCCCGGTGAGATAGGGGCCAGAGATGCCTTGTACTCTAAAGTGCCGTTGTTTCCAGAAGAGAGTATATGATTTTCCATCGGTGGAGAATAAGCTGGTGGTAAGAATAAGCATTTTCTGTTAGCCATTTCTATATTTGATTAGGTCACAACTGCATCATTTTTATTTAAGTACCAAGAATATGCTTGTTGCTGTAAATAACACCAAAACAGACAGTCCATGCCTGATAGAGCTTAAAATTTAAAAAGACAGAATGAGCAGCTGGAGTTTTCCCAAAGGGTTGATAATAACAAACAAAACAACAGCAACAACAACAACAACAATAATAATGATAATGGTTCATTTTGCAGGAATTGAATCTCTAAAAGGGATCCAAGTAAGAAAGGATAGTTTGGAAGATGGGAAACAAAGACTTTCTTCAATTATTACAGACTCAAAGAAGGAAATGTAAATAGGAGAGAATGAGATTAAAAGCACACATCTTTTTGGCTCCATTGTACAGAAGTGGGAGTAATACAGTAAGAGCTCATTGCAGGATTAGAGCAGGAATTGTATGTCAAGAACTATGTATGATGAAGACTTAAAGCTCCGATTTACTTAAGGTGCCACATTTTCCCATGTAATTGAAATTTCAGTACCAATATAAATTGTATTATTTAGAACTCAGTAAATCTGTATACAAAACAGAAATTGGATACAAATCTCACACAAATTAATGACTAATAATGACAATTACAGGATGGTGCTGTCTGATTCTTTGGTCTGTGGATTTTGTTATTTGTTTGCTTTTTGCCATTCTCAAGTTACTGTAATCAAATCTCTAGTTAATGTAATTAGAAAAGGAAATGATAAGTAGCAAAAACAAAGACATGCTTCTGTAATGAGCTACAACTAATTTTCTCATGAAAAGAAGTCTTTCTAGTCTTATTTTCAGTCCTTCCTTCAGATGCTGAGATTCAGAATGCTTCAAAGCAAAATATCCCTACAGGGAAAGGCCATTACCCATTCTGAAATACTCTGAACATGCAGGTATAATGAAAGGTTCCCCAAGGATAAATGAATCTCTATGCACCAACAGCCTGGGATGGGCTACTGCAAATCTTTTCAACCTTTACTCCCTCTCTGGAATTGCTTCTGTCTGTTCATATGCTGCTGATCTATAGTCTGACATAATAAAACACACTCTTTTAGAACTCTCAAATTATTTTAGGAAGTATTATAATGCTGGAGATTGGATAGGGACATTTAGCAGTTTTACTTGTTGGGCTTTGCTAAGATTCAGACCAGACTGCTACTGAACAATCTTGACTGCCGTCTGTTGTAACATTTGCTAAGTAAATAGGTATCCTCAGCACAGTTGAATATGCCACCTGATGTGCATCTTACAAAACCTTCTCTTTTATTTTAATGGAGCAGTCTGAATAAAGAGGATTATGGATATGAAGCTTTCCCCTCAACTTTTTCAGTTCACAGTGGCAACGCACTGCAAATGAACAGATAAAATTAATCTCTTATCTTTTACAGGGAAAATCTACCTTTCCCGGTCCTTAGTTCCCTGACCTTAAATGCCCCTAGTATTATGGCAGAAGATCGAGATGTGTATGGGTCAGTTGCTGAAACTCTTCAAAAATTAAAATGTCACCCAGTTGTTAGGTGGTGCACCTGTTCCCTTTTGGTAGTGAAACCCCAGGCAGACAGTTTTTAGCGAAGAACTGAATGAAGGAAGGGAGTTTCAGTAACAAAGTGGTTAGACTAGCAGGCATTAGTGGTATAGAGAGCTACAATTGAAATGTTAAGATCACTGTTTATGAGAAGAGAATGGGAATGGAAACATCAAGAGGACTGGCAGAAGGAGGTTTATAAGAATGGCACGTATTGATAGCACCTAGATTCATCAGTAGGTTATCAAACATAGAATAACTATGGGCAACTTCTCAGGACAGCCTAAACCCAAACTAAAACAAAGACTCAAGCCATTAAGAAATGATAGCAGGAGATAAAGACTAGATTGGAGTCTAGGACACTCAGACAAGGAGACAAAGGAGAAGAGAGTAAATCCTGATAGAGAGAAAAACCTAATCACAGTCATCTCCTTAAGACTACAAAAAGCATATAGTCAAGCAGGTTGGCAACCTAAGAAGGTGGTGTATGTGTATGGTAAGGACTCCACAGCCACCCACCCTTGTACTTGGTCATCTCAGGGAATCTTAGCAAGCTTACCTTGCATGTTTTTTTGCTTGAACACCGAAAAGAAGTCTAGATGATTTTCAGTACATGGATATTACAGCCTGAGTGAAATCAGTTTGTTTTAAAATAAAATAATCTTCCCTTCTTATGAGATCCTGCACTGAGCTTTATTAACAATTAAACAACCAAAAGTCGTTCCAGCAACTTTTCCTACAGCAGGGAAGATATTTAATTCAAGGACAAATAAATTCTTAGTCCTCAGTGAAGGAACAGCAGATGAACATACGTAAAGTTAATGGGCGGAGTGAGAACGAAGCAAAATGGAGTAGGAATTTAGGAAGTGGATACACATAGAAAATGGGCAGATTTATGTAGATAGAGCAGTGATTTTACATTCCAAGTAAATATTTTATGAAAATATCATATCCATTTTTCTCAAGCTTTTCAGTAAGTTTGTTTGGATCGTTTGCTGCTTGTTCTGATTTTTCAGTGGACAGAGGACTCCATTCTTCAAATCCAATCATACTTCAAAATATATCTGCATATGTATATCACTGTAATTGTCACAAGCGTTACAGTTCAATCTGATTACTTGGATGTTGTCTAATTTGAGTCAGCACAGCAGTACATCATCTACACTGTTACTTTTGCTGCAAATATACTTTAGTTGAACTGTATTATTGGTAATATTTCACAAGTGTAGCTTACTTAGGTGGCATCAAACATTTTATTTTTGTTGCCTTCCACACTTTCATAAACTTTAATGGAGTACTTTGGACAAGCTATGAAACAAACACAATGATCTGACAAATTGATGTTTCATACAAAATGAATTACAATAGTCACTTACAGTGAGTAATATCTGGTGGGCCATAAGGATCAGTCATGTAAATGGTGGTGGGCTTTCCAACTTTCAGATACACTACATCTGATGTGTTCTTCAGTATCGCTACTGCCTCTTCATGGGTAACTTCTTCTAAACTGTAATTATTTACCTTAAAGGATAAATCAGACAGGTTGAGTTAGGATGCAGCAACAGACAAAAAAAAAAAAAAAAAGACACTCTCACAGTTGTCATGATGTTGGAAAAACTGCTGTAGACAAAGAGCACTGAAGATATTGGAAGTGGTATTACAGCAAGGTAGAAAATAAAGTTTTCTTAGCATATCCATATTCAAAGACTAACTTAACAGTTTTGATAATGTCGGAGAAACATAATGGGTTGAGATGGCACCTGGTCTTGTCAGTAGATAAGTACTTTGTGATATTTTTCTGATAGTATCATCATTAATGTAAAACTATATTTAATAATAATTTAATAACTTAACACACCAGATCATTTACAGAAACTGCCTATATTATTTGGCCTACCAAGATTAACTGTCCAAATCCATCTCATAGCATGGATGGCTAGGACCTCCAATATTCTTAACACCCCAAATCTTTCCATCCATAATATGTCATTGATAGTTGGAATAATAAGAGATACAAAGTGATATAAAGAATAAGGGGCTGCCTGTGAGGTGCAGGAAATGGAAAAAAAAAAAAACAACAACAACAACAAAAAACAGTTCTGTGTGCAGGAAGGAGGTTTTGAGTGTGAAGGTTTATCAGTTTTCTGGAAGCACGAGACAGACATTGAAAAAAATGAGGATGTGGTATTAGCTCTGTGCTCTATCCCAAAAGAAAAATACTTAACCAATAAGAGGATTAAATAGGGATGGAAACAGTGACAACAAGCCTTGCCTATTTATGCTTTACTCCAAAAAGAAAAAAAAATCAAAAGAAAAATGTCAGAAGGGGTATACAATTTATTCACACATAAATCCACTGTATCTACTGAACGTCAACAATAGGTTGTGCTCCTATCAACAGACTAGTGAATGTTCCCTACACCAAAAAGGATACAGCCTGAACAGAGAAGTCACAGGATAGAGAAAAGAAGGGTGTAGATTTAGCTTTGAGACGTGTGGTGTAAGGCAATAGAAAAAGCTTCATTTCAAGGTGAATGTCGTGTATGAAACATTTGACTGTGATTTAAAGCGCCATCCTTCAACTTTTACAGTTATTGCAAGGATTTCTTGTAAAGTTTATTCATGATGGAAGAAAAAGAAGCTGCTCAACTGTAGTGTAATATAGTACTGCAGTAAATCACAGAAGGCAATGCATGCTTTCTAAGGAACTTAGTATCAGTAAATAATCAGAGACTTGGCTGTGAGAGTAAGCTACTGGCAAAGGAATTAACTGGGTAATTGGTAACCAAAGAGAAATTCAGATACTATGAAAAACTGGAAGACTATTTGTACCCAGATGATTTCATCAACACCAAGAGATACTACTATTTAACAATACTATTGGATAGTATTGTCAAATATAAGGATTATGTTTAAATTTTGATCCTTTTATGATTCTCAGACTTGGTTTTAAGGTTAATTGAAAGAGGCAATGACAGGCTTATTATGACAATTTGACACGAAGAACTATGATACAACTTAACTGTCAGAAGAGAGTTACTAACATGGTATGCTGTATTTTGACAGGTCTTCCATTTAAATAAAAAATCTGATCCCTACCTTCTATAAATTTATCTCTATTTAATTATTTATTTTTGTTAGGAACAGCATTAACATACATTTGCACTTTTAATAAATAAATGCCTTTTAAATTACTAGGCTGGTAGGATGCTGAAATCTAGCCTCTCTTAGTTATATATTTCAAAACCATCTCAAATGCTGAAAATTCACATTTTTGTCAACACAACCATATAGTTACCCTTTATCTTCCCTCCTTTCCATGTTGTTTGTGCATTATCACAGAACAGTTGAGGTTGGAAAAGACCGCCAGATTTCATCTGTTCCCACCCCTGCTCAAGCAAGGACACCCAGAGCAGGGTGCCCAGGACCAGGTCCGGGCAGCTTTTGAAGACCTCCAAGAAGGGAGATTCAATAACCACTCTTGGCAACCTATTATTATATACTGTTGTGTTTCATCTCAACTCTACAAGCTTTTTGAAGTAAAAGAAAATCTCACTAAATAACCTTCCACTATACTTCTGCTTAATAAAAGATGCTCTTAGCCAAAAAAATAAAGGAACACAAAATAAAATATCATAGCAGTATCTGGATTTTGACAACTTGTAAATTTTTTTTTCTTTTTCCTCTGGGAATCTAGCTGATAAAAATCATGGTAAGACTGTTTCCATCACTGCACACTTGGATATCACAGTTGTGCAACTGGAGGATAAATTACCACTTTAGAAACAGGAAATTTAGCATGATACATAGAACATTTATACTTTCTATGACAGGTCTTCTTCTCTATCTAACAATGACTTTACAGGACAGGTATCTCACCAACTCTGCGTATAAGTTGTACAAATTTTAAAGTTAAAATACAAATTAAAGACCAAGTAATTCTAAACTAAGAAGTAATGCCTGAGCAATTATGAACTATTCTTTATACACTTAAAGGTCTTAAAAATCCTTGCAAAGTTTATATAACTTTTTTTTCCTCATTTCTAGTACATATAAGCTTAAATGTGCAGAATATTGTAGAAAATGAGTATGCAGAGCCAGAACTTGGTAGAATTTGAAAGAAGGTAACACGAGTGAAATCAAGATACAAAGGAGAGCTTCAAAGAAGCTGGATGAAAACTTGTGGAGAAAAAAAGGGCCCTTCAAAGTGAATGGAGTTCTGCTATAAAAAGCATTCCAGCAAGGAGATAAAACCACCTTCCTTAGTCATTGCTGAGATCAATTTAGAATTACAGTATATAAAATATACTATGCATTCCCCAGTTTCATTCAAAAGGTAGCTCTTTGCTTTGGGCCTACAATTCCCAGTATTACTAGAATGTGCAAGCACCCATAACTTTTCTTCTTTTTCCTATTCATAAAGCAATCATCACAAATAAAGACATTTGAATGTATTATACAAAAACGAAAACCTGAATACATTGATTACATTGTTTAACTCCCTAGATATTATTGCAAGACGATTGTGGTATGCCATTTTTTTCATAAGGAAATCTCTGGATATCATCTCTCTAAACATCATGCCAGAGATGGTGATTATTAGGAAATACGATATTGCAATTGTTTTTTCTGATGACTTGGGGAGAGGAGAAACTCCCATAAAAAGCTCCAAGAGATACAATTTCTTGAACTTCTCCTTGTTTCCCTGAAAGATGCTTCTTTGAACTGAATTTTATCTACAACCATAAATCTGACTGTGTTTCACTGGTTGTGGCACAGCCAGTGCATGAGATAAGAGAGCTTCACTTCCTGCTGCCACAAAAACCATAGTGGAGGATGTAGTTCCAAAAAAAAAGTTGAGTCAGAGGTAGAGATGATAGAGAGTGGGAGATGTGCACAAAATACAAAATCAAATTGTATAGGGCATAGCCCCCTCTAAGATGCTGAGATATTTACGCAGAAGGGCTAGCACTGGAGCTATGTGGATGGAACAGGTACTTCACACCAACATTCTGGCTCTAGGACACCAATTTAAATAGAAATTTAAGGGGAAAAAAAAACCCTAAGGCAAATGCAAAAAAAAGAAGTTCATCTGAGTGGTAAAAGCATTTCTCAGTTCAAGAGTTGGATACCTGAGCCACAGAATACAACCATGGGAGCCAGAGGACAGAAATCAGAAAGAAAATAGGCATGGAGCAAGTGAGGCTTTTCTGAAATGTACCATATAGAGAAAATTCAGAAATGCCTACAGAAGGTGGCAGCAAGCACAAGTAGCCTGGGAGGAACAAAGAAATTGTCTGAGAAGCCTGTGATCAGGTTAGAAAAGCTAAAGCCCAGATATAATTAAATCCAGCCAGGGACAGATTCTTTGTCAGCGAAATGAACAGTGGGACCAAGTGCACCTTGGCAGGTTTGCTGATGACACCAAACTGTGTGGTGTGGTTGACATGCTGGAAGGAAGGGATGGCATCCAGAGGGATCTGGGCAGGCCTGATAGGTGGGCTTGTGTGAACCTCATGAGGTTCAACAGGGTCAAGTGCAAGGTCCTGCATCTGGGTCAGGGCAATCCCAAGCACAAATACAGGCAGAGAATAGATTGAGAGCAGCCCTGAGGAGAAGGGCCTGGGGGTGATGACTGGTGAGAAGCTCAACATGAGCTGTCAGTGTGTGCTTGCAGCACAGAAAACCAACCATATGCTAGGCTGCCTCAAAAGCAGAGTAGCCAGCAGTGTGAAAAAGGGAATTCTCCCTAAGGTCCCTTCCAACCCAAACCATTTTATGATTCTATGAAATGCAAACTGCACCTGAAGTAAAAAAGAAATCAGGAAAGCTGTTTCTATAAACAGAAGGAATGTTATAAGACATACTGATATTACAGGAAAATGATGAGGAAAAAATAATATAGTAATTGAGAAGGAAATTAAAGATACTTACAAGTCCAATCAAAAAATATATTTGAGTGTTGGGGAAAATCAGTATGAAATATTGCCAAAGAGATATAAAAAGACTGCTTTTTTTTTTTTTTTTTTTTTTTCCTAAATAGCATAATCAAGGCAATGAAGTTTAAACTTAAGCAAGAATTATCGTATTTGGAAGTTTTCCTAGATTCGTATTGGAAATAAAGGCACTGAGAAGTAGCTGGAGTGAAAAGCTTAGAATCCCCCAAAAGACTACAAGTGCTCTAAAAAATAACTTCATTCACAAGAGCATAAGCCGATAACAGAATAAGATCTCTGGAGGAATAATGTCTTAATTCATATTCCTTTTTTTTTTTTTTAAGGGAAATTGTTCCTTTCTTCTATTATTTAGAGTAAGAATTCACTCAATGAATGAGAAAACGAGGTGATCTTTGCTTTGTCAGTGGTAATATCTGCTTTAGTGTAATATTCTACATCTGATTCAGAAAGTGGATTTTCCTGAGCAAATCTGGAGTGAGCACCAGCAGCAAATCCAGACAATACCTGCAGTCTGCCCACTGTAAATCTAGAACTGCTGATGGCCTTTTTTAAAACTCACCATGCCTTAAAGAGCTGTGAAAAGTGAATGTCTTTCCAATCCTGAAGCCCAATCATTTGTTCTAAGGATGTAAATCTGCTTGTACTAACTAACATATAATCCCAAGGACTCCTAAATTAGTTGCATAACTGCTGAAGTCTGTATAGAAAACAATGGGCCAGCTTCAGATGACTGTGTGTTACTCCCTCTGAAATTAGCTTGCTTAGATTATAAGTGGGTATGGACTCAGTGTCCTGAAACACTAAAACAGATCTACTCTTTGCCGAGAAATGCAAGAGTCTGCTTCACAGAAAACAGATCTACTCTTTGAGTAGAGACTGAAGTGACAGGCTTCAGGCATCATGTGCATGAAGTGTGCAAGTGACACCAAATGATAGTGGATCATCATTTTTTTTTCATTCTTCCATCCCATTTAAACTGATTCAGGTAAAAATAAATAAATAAATAAAGTGACCTAAGGCAATGAAGTGGTATGAAGATGATGCAACTGTGTAGAAACAATCATATAATGAGAGTATCATGAGAAGGAATTAAATGGGGAGCTTATAGCTATGGTACCATCCAAAAACTGATTCTAGCAAATCTACCTTTGAATGCTAGATACAGCATTGCAAGCCCAGAGTCAACAATAGTGTCTACCTGGCTCAGAGCCTAGCGCTGCATCAGAAGGGACATAGTCACCATACCCCCAGAGTTGCTTCTGTACCAATTCACTCTTCAACTCAGACTATTTACCTTTTATTTACCTTTTTACCTTTACCTATTATTTACCTTTACTCTAATGTGCTTCCTTTCTGCTAGTCAGCCAGTACAACTGACAGATTAGGTACTATCTGTTCACATTGCTCTGCCTTTGAGTCTAATGGGGTAATGTCTGTACTTCATTAACTGGCATAGCTGCCCAATGCTGCACCTACCTGAGCAAAGAATCATAGCATCATAGAACGGTTTAGGTTGGAAGGGACCTTAAAGCCCACCCAGATCCAACCCCCTGACATGGTCACGGACACCTCCCACCAGACCAGGTTGCTCAAAGCCCCATCCAAACTGGCCTTGAACACTCCCAGGGATGGGGCATCCACAGCGTCTCTGGGCAATCTGTGCCAGTGCCTCACCACCCTCTGAGTGAAGAATTTCTTCCTAATACGTGTGCACTAGGAGTGATCTGAAATAACAGAGGGTCTGGATGATGTGAGATCTACTCTACACATATCTGAAGGGGTTTACTTTGGATTACACCTAGTCTGGCTCCTCCAGTAGGATGGAATGCCTATTAGCAGCTGCAATGACATGCTCATTTAGAATGCTTCTGGAGAGCATCTTCATAAAAAAACATCCAATTTGTTTCCTCAAAGACCAACACACAAGACAGACAAAATCATCTTAAAAAAGCACTTCTGATCTGAACCAAATGCTAACATAGATGCACCTTAAACTCAAATAATATTCTCTGATTACATTAACGCAAACATGATCCTGCATCCACATATGATCTAAAATAACAGATATCGGTAGCTGACCCTGTAAGGCACAGATTGACAGTTCTAAATCACAATCCCGTCATTGCCCTGTGAAACCACCAAGTGGTAACATGACTTTTTCCAGCAGATAATTGGATGGGAAGCCTGAACTTCTGAAAAGGAAAGTGGCTCCTGTTTTTTTCCTTTTGTTTTCAGTAATAAAACAGAATCAAGTTAAATCTCTTGGTATGTGAGTAACATCACTTTTTGCTACAAATATAAATAGTCCTACAAAAGTATGATCTCTCTGACTGCATAGGCTTAGAAATAGACTAATGAATGATGCCTAAACATGTAAGGGTTTTTAGAATAGGAGACAAATTTTTGAGTACTTAATAAAATACTTATGAGATAAATATTATCTTAAATCTTCTTTTAATCTTGATATTTTTAGAGCTTTCCCTGAAAGAATATCTTGCTTCTAACTATTAGCCTTGTTTTGTACAAGGAAATACAGTTTTACACTGATTTCTTTTATCTGTTCTGTAGCCAAGCACTTCCAAAGTGAGATGATTGTTTCAGATTAAAAAAAGGTAATTATCATCTGAGAGGTAACAACTTCTTAAATTGTTTTGCAGTTCTTCCTGATCATCATTATCAATGAGCTGGAGAATGTGAGGAGTGCACTCTTGTCAAGCTTGCAGAAGACATGTCACCTAGGGGACTGGTCCATATACTTGAGCGCAGGGCTGCCATCCTGGAAAGGCTGGAGGAAGGGTCCAACAGGAACTTCTTGATATTCAATAGAGAGAAAGAGTAAGTCCTGCCCCTGGCACTCCCTAGCCCCCTTCAACAGCTGTGTGGAACAGCCCTTGTGTCCTGGTGGACATCAAGCTGGGCATGAGCCATCTGTGTGTCCTGGCAGCAAAGAGGGCCACAGCATCCTGGGCAGAATGCGCACGAGCAGAACCAGGAGATGCAGGGAAGGGATTATTCTTCATTAGCTGGCACTCATTAGACTGCAGAAGTTTCCTATTAGTTGTCAAGGTAGAAGTTTCCTATTAGTTGTCAGTCTTCAGGGCAGAGCTCTGGTCTGTTCATTTCACATATACCTACCGAAACCACTGAGTTGAGTATTTGGCTGGAGCACTCTTATGTTTCTTCCAGTAATTTTACTATTGGGTAACTAAGAATTATCCTACATTGGAGAATTTCCATGTGGAAGCATTTAGGATAATAAGCCACAAGAGCAGCCTCAGTGCCACAGAAGCATAACTGCACAGATATGCCCTTGTATAGATTTCACAATAATCACAATGCTCAATATTTACATAATACATCTTGTGAATGCTTAATGCACTATTAGTAATCTGCATTTAATAACTGTAGGGACATCAAACTGTGAAATGCTCAGATGGCACCTCATTGTTTTATATTTCAATCTTAGTTTTGATTTTGCAGCATCTCTTTTATTACATCTTAAATTTTAATGCATTTGATTTGCATGTTCTTTGGGATCTGAAAGCATTTTACCCAAACTTATCAGAACATAGGCACAAGAAAAGAAACAACCACTCCAGCAGCTGCTGAGAATTCCAGAAGGATGACAAATTCTAGTAAATTTTAGAGAAATGTTGGAAAAGAAAAAGATCAAGAAAGCAAGCACTACTGAGAAGAAAAACAATGAGGAAGTGTTCAAATATTCCTTATAAAATAAGGAATAAGTGAAGCAGCAATAGGACCATGCAGGTGACAAGGGTAATATTGTGTTGATAAAAGTGGTAACACTGCCAAAAGAAAGTAATGAATTCTTTCACTCACTTTTCACAAAGGAACATGAAGTAAATGCCATGAACTGACAGATGTTACCCAGGGCAGAAGAGAAAAAATATTAAAGGTATTCAAGAAAACCCACAAGTTATAGTGAAATCAGGGTGTCTTGTCAGAGAGAACCAGAAAACACAACTTTTCATCCCCATGAATTTAAGAAATAGGTTTTGGTCTTATAACTTTATCTCCAAAATGTAGCAGTTAAGAGCAAATTGATACTAGGACTTTCTTAAGCAACAGTGAAAAGCTTGGTCTGGAAGTATGGGACTATGTATGTTATGGAGAGCAATATTATGATTGACTTTTTTCCTCATTTTACATGCAGTGATAAGAGGAGATGATGGTAAGTAATGAACTGGTGCAGAACAAAAGAAAAGCAGTATGAAGATGTGACATCAAACATACTGAGGATGACTGCTGGTCATTTTCAGAGGTCAGGTTCAGGAGTAAAAACTTGTCCCAGTGGAGAAACCTGTATCTATCTGTATCTGACTGCAGTGAATCGTAGGTTAAGGACTGAGAAGAGATACTTAATAGGCAAATCCTACAAAAAAAAAAAAAAAAAAAAAAAAAAAAAAATATAAAAATAATAAAATTCTACATTGTGATGTAGAAAATTGTTTTTCTACTGAAATTCATTGTAATTAAGTGACACTGGAGGCAGGGAATGCAGTGTGTCTGTGTTTTGCAGATGTTATGTATTTCTTCAAGTGAATTGGAAGAAGTTAAGAGTAAGGTAACAAAAATTTGCAAATCACACAAAAACCAAGAAGGAATTATCACCAGAGAAAGAAACAACAGCTGAATACAAGTAGATTTTCTATATGGTGCTAAAGAACAAAATAAAGAGCAACTTTGGCAAATATAAGAACACATTTCTATGGAAAAATGAACAAAAACGTCATTAAAGAGCAGGGACTTGAATTTCACTGTGCTGAAAACCTGAAAAGAAGAAATGTCAGAGAAATGTTAAGTTCTAGTTTCATTCTGCTTTGATTTGCTAACGTTATTTTATCTTTAAGTTGTCTGTCTACTAGGGTTAATTAAAAAAAGCTAAAGTCACCAACACAGCAACCAAGTGCCTTTTATGTTGTGTTTAATACCCTGAAAACGAATGGTCATCTTCACATGTGACTGGAACACAGTGTTCCCAGCCAAATAAAGAAAACTTCAGATATATTTTTGCAAGCAGAAAAAAAGGCCACAGCAATTTTTCACTGCTTAGATATCATGTCACAAAACAGAACTACTGCAGTACACTTTTTTTCATGGCAATGACTGAAAATATATTTTTCTGCTTGCTGAAATCTATGCAAATGCATTGACATGAATACAACTTGACATAGATTAACTTCTGCTGATTCATCAGGGTCAGGATTTCCCCCTTACAAAGAATTAAACAAACTGTGAGTGGGAAATAATTATCTACAGGGAACAATATACTAGCACTGCAAATATCAGGAAAAATTTCCCAAAGTGAGATCCATCAGAGAAATAAGAACACTTTCTCAAGGATAAAAGATAGAAAATGTATCTTTTATAAAACCTAAATGGAGCATCTACATGAAGCATTCATGCATATAGTAATATATAGGTAATAGTCCACTGGCAGTGGCTACGCTTGAGAGTTTTGTGGCATATTTTACTTCTTATCACTTCCTTGAAATGGTCAGTAGAATCAGTTGTGCTGTAATGAAGTTTGTATAACACCTTCCTTTAAAACTTTTGTGGTACATTTTGACCTATGTGCACAATGCATTTATTCTCTTCTTAGTTAAATGACTGTAACAGCAATAAAACACATTGCCTTTTTTTCACAAAATATTGGTTTCCCAGTATATTTCTTTTTTAACTCTAGTCTTAGAAATACATATGAATAATGGGAAAAAACGAAGATGACAGAAATCTAACATAATTACTAGAGAAGTTGTAATGGTTACCTTCATTAAAATGTACAGTAAATAAAATTCCCTACATGAAACAACTTTCAGTCATATAAAATCCAATTTAAATTTGTCATACTTACCATAAGAAGTCTATCTCCAACCTGCAACCTCCCATCTTTTTGTGCAGCTCCTCCATCGATAATCTTGGTGACATAAATGCTGTTGTCCCCAGGGATGTGTTGGTTTCCCACCCCTCCTGCGATACTGAAACCCAGACCTGGAGAAGATATGAAAAACAAAACATTATCAGTACATGAATAACACTAAGTAAGAGTGTAATTGTATAATTACAATATTTTTTAAAGAAATGCAAACAACATAACAGGTATTTGAGGGGTCATATGCTTTCACTTTTCCTTGGAAGTTGAGGGACAGAAATAAATCAATGAAACTCCTTTCCACGTACAATTATAGAAAGGTAGATATAAAAAGAATCAAACCAATGATAATTTTACACTAATGTCTTGTCCACACCAGGGGACAGTGCAACCTACATAAACAAGTTATGGCACAACTTCTTCATGGTGGAAATTTCTGCGGACTAGTAATGAAACTCTGAAGCTTGGACTTCATTTTAATAAATATTGGTATAAAAATAAATCACAATCTATCATAAAAAAAAAGAAAGGTATTCTTATTGTCCACAGAATTTGAAAAAATACTGTGAGAGGTGTACTACATATCTTGTAAGTTTCTGTAGTACCACATTGAAAGATCTGAGAAAATGAAAAATAAATGGTGTAGATATTTTGATTTAATTCTGCTTTGCATATTTTTCCAGGACACAAATATCTTTGGCTATTCATATATAAAATAAGAAATTGATAGTTCACATATAACTTTCTCTCAGTGATCTGTGAAATTATTAGATGAAGACCCTAAGTGCCAAAATTTGGAGCAGTGTCTACATCCTGATACGATTCAGGAAAAGGAAGGAAAAATAAATAGATGTCAGTATGAGAAAAAAAAAAAGTTTTACTCTTTTCCTACTTTTCCTATCATCTGACACACTACATAAACAGACAAATCATTGCTCTCACTTGTAATAACATTTTTATCTCTCAATCAGAGAAAAGACAGAAACTACTGTGCTCCATTTCCATAAAAATCTACTTTATGAGGTTTATTTTTTATAGATCATATATCTAATGGGAACTTCCATCTGAACAAATAAACTGTTACTGACAATAACCTGCTTAGATTATTGCTTGAACTAGGCATTTCTCTTTTAGCTGAATAGAAAAAATAGCTGTATCTACATACAGAATAATAACTAGTTTTATCTTTGAAATACACGGTGTTCAGTCATTCTTAAAACAAACATATTAGTAATAGCTTCAGCCTGAGCAGTGAAAATGCAGTAGAAAAATGAACTGCCCGGAACTTGGCATTTTATCGGAAACTCACCAGCGTGACTGCTTGTGCACTAAAACTTAAGCAATGGTTTATTTTAATACACACAGGCTTCTTTAGCAGCTGTATGAGGACAGAGATAAGCTTTTTGAGTGAATTAAATCTCAAAAAAAAGTGATTTTTTTCTCACACTATTTTAATTTGATCATTATTTTTAGCTTAAAAAAATGTGAGGTCAGATAACATAATGGGCTACTTCATGGATACTGTCAAAACAGTAAATTACAAAAAGAAACCTCTGAAATTATACCTCAAATTGAAATACTACTTAATTAAGATGACTATTAACAATACACATGAAGTTAATTCAGAAGTATGAGATAATTAAAATAAAGCTTTATTTAATTTCCAGCTAAAGCTGGTGATCACTGTTACTATTTATGTTCTACTGCCGGGACAACTACAAGGATAAGAAGATTACATAAAGGTACTCTAAGAAAACACCCAGAATTAAAATTTTCTTTAAAACTTTAGTTGTGGACTAGGAACAATGACTGAATGTTCCCTGGTGACATAATTATCATCCTTTTGGAAAAAAAACCAACCAAACAAAAAAAAACACCAACAAAAAAACTGCATGTTTCTATCAGTAAAATAAAGCTCCAAGAGTATTCCAGAATGATGATGACAGGCACAGGAAATGAGTGGGCAGCTCACTGCAGCTGGAGAGCTTTCTTCAGCTCCACTGCTCACCTACAGCATCAACGTGGGAAGATTAGGTTATGGTATGCTTCAATCCTCTTCTCTCTCCTTTATTAAAAGTGCACACTTATAAAGGGCAAGGTCATTTCTGGCTGTATCGTACCGTATTTTGTGCAAAAGGGTTCCTAATTCATCCTTGTCCTGCTGCAGTATAGGCAAAGACCATTGCTTCTACTTGATGCAGTGCTGAGAGGGGTGGTGGGGTGTTTGTTTTTTTTTTTTCTTTTTTTTTTTTTTCCCATGATTATATCACAATTGACATGTAAAATCACAAAAACAAACAAAAAACCTTATAAGATGCTACCCCATTACAAAAGTGAAGTTTACAGTGATGAAAGGAGTACTTTTTTCTGCTTTTTTGATGGACATAAAATATGACTGCATGGGGCTATATTATGTTGGTAAGCAGGATCTGCCTTTGGAATCCATATAATCAGTCTCAAGTATGAAAAGGTGTAAAAGAACAGAACGAGACACGTGGAAATACTGCAGGGGGAAGAGCGAGGATGGGTGGGAGAGCCAACTGAGGAAGAGAGAGTTTCCATGGCTTTTCTATCTATAATAATCTGGATCCATTGCGTAATCATACTTGTATGCGTTAAAAGATCGCTTCTTGGGAAAAATGTGGAATGGAATCACGGCAACATTTAATTTTACTGAAATTATTTTTGCTAATTGCCAGAAACACTAGGAAAGTATATTACAATAAATCTTTTGGGTAGGATTCATCTGGCCAAATGACATCAGACAACTATGCTAATCATTTATGATACCTTTATAATCAATGAAAATTCATTAAAGACTTCTAGAGGGTGATTCATCTCATCTCAAACAGGCATCTGAAAGAGACAAGATGAATCACACTCTTGGTTTCTGAAAGGCTGGGGGCTGGATGTGGGAACAGGTGGGTGGGATGATCAGTGCTACACAGGTTCACAACCTGAGTTACATTCTCAGCTCCAATTATAATGAAGGTCTCTGCTTTGTTTTCAGACCTGAAAAAGGTTTGAGCATCTGTGGTTTGGATCTCTCTTTTAAATGGCTACATCGGGTCAGTATTTCCAATTTTTACTCTACTGTAGAAATGAAGAATCATTCAAATTTAATGTAACAAAGGGAGCAAGATACGTTTTCTAAACTCAGTCGTTTTAATTGCTCTGTTGAGTTCAAAAATCAAAATAGAATGTTTAAATGTAGAACCTTTTTCTTACTGACTTCCTGACTTTGGTCAGTAAGACTTTGCCATCAGAATATAGAAGAAGGGGAGTCACTTTGAGAATTACCCTTCATCTTACTTCCTATTTTCCTTATTTACTCTCTGCTTCACAGCAACACACCTGCTTGGACAGAGAGCCCAACTTCCTCATAACAGGGATTAGATGGAGAAAAAGAGAAGACTACTCTAAAAGGAGAAAGGGAAGAGAATTGGCTTTAATAGTGCTGTATGCATGTCCATGTCACACGGCTTCATTTAAAGCCACTGTAGGCACATACAAAATTGGTCAATGTATAAAATAGGCAAAATGAATCAAACTTTATTTCCTTCCATTTCCAGTGGGTAGGTGTTTGCAAAATTCATCCACCTTTAAGACCCACAAGTGCAGGAGCTAGTTTTTTTTTTTTTTTTTTTTTTTTTTTATGGTTAGTCCAACAACAGGTACTTTTATATGTTAATAATAAAATCAATGTGTAAGACACAGGGGATATGTCCACACTGTGAACATATCATTTTCCAGAGTAACCAGACAGGGAACCTAAAAGACAGACACAGACACAGACACAGACACAGATTTCTAGGTTGGAAGAGACCTCAAGATCATCGAGTCCAACCTCCGACCTAACACTAAGTACTCCACTAAACCATATCGCTAAGCTCTACATCTAAACGTCTTTTAAAGACCTCCAGGGATGGTGACTCCACCACCTCCCTGGGCAGCCCGTTCCAATGCTTAATAACCCTTTTGGTAAAGAAGTACTTCCTAACACCCAACCTAAAACTCCCCTGTCGCAACTTTCGCCCATTCCCCCTCGTCCTGTCACCAGGCACGTGGGAGAACAGACCAACCCCCACCTCTCTACAGCCTCCTTTAAGGTAACTGTAGAGAGCGATAAGGTCGGCCCTGAGCCTCCTCTTCTCCAGGCTGAACAAGCCCAGCTCCCTCAGCCGCTCCTCGTAAGACTTGTTCTCCAGACCCATCGCCAGCTTGGTCGCCCTTCTCTGTACACGCTCCAGGGCCTCGATGTCCTTCTTATAGTGAGGGGCCCAAAACTGAACACAGTACTCGAGGTGTGGCCTCACCAGAGCCGGGTACAGGGGGACAATCACTTCCCTAGACCTGCTGGCCACACTGCTTCTTATACAGGCCAGGATGCTGTTGGCCTTCTTGGCCACCTGAGCACACTGCTGGCTCATATTCAGCCGACTATCAACCAATACTCCCAGGTCCTTCTCGGCCAGGCAGCTTTCCAGCCACTCATCTCCCAGCCTGTAACTCTGCTTGGGGTTGTTGCACCCCAGGTGCAGGACCCGGCACTTGGCCTTGTTGAACTTCATACAGTTGACCTCAGCCCATCGCTCCAGCCTATCCAGATCCTCCTGCCGAGCCTTCCTGCCCTCGAGCAGATCGACACACGCACTTAGCTTCGTGTCATCTGCAAACTTACTGAGGGTGCACTGGACGCCCTCATCCAGATCATCGATAAAGATATTAAAGAGGACCGGCCCCAGTACCGAGCCCTGGGGGACACCACTAGTGACCAGCCTCCAACCAGATTTGACTCCATTCACCACAACTCTTTGGGACCGGCTATCCAGCCAGTTTCTAACCCAGCGAAGCGTACGCCAGTCCAAGCCCCGAGCAGCCAGTTTCTTGAGGAGAATGTTGTGGGGAACGGTGTCAAAAGCCTTACTGAGGTCAAGGTAAACCACATCCACAGCCTTTCCCTCATCCACCAAGTGCGTCACTTTGTCATAGAAGGAGATCAGGTTCGTCAAGCAGGACCTGCCTTTCATAAACCCATGCTGACTGGGCCTGATCGCCTGGTTGCCCTGTAGGTGCCGCGTGATGACCCTCAAGATAATCTGCTCCATGAGCTTTCCTGGCACTGAGGTCAAACTGACAGGCCTATAGTTCCCTGGGTCTGCCCTCCGGCCCTTCTTATAGATGGGCGTCACATTGGCTAGCCGCCAGTCAACTGGGACCTCCCCCGATAGCCAGGACTGCCGATAAATGATGGAAAGCGGCTCGGCCAGCTCCTCCGCCAGTTCTTTCAGTACCCTCGGGTGCATCCCATCCGGCCCCATTGACTTGCGCACATCCAAGCTCCGTAGCAGGTCGCCAACCATTTCCTCATGAATAGCGAAGGCCACATCCTGCTCCCCATCCCCTTCCACCAGCTCAGGGCACTGGGTATCCAGAGAACAACCGGTATTGCCGCTGAAGACTGAGGCAAAGGCGGCATTAAGCACCTCAGCCTTTTCCTCATCCTTAGTAACTAGGTTTCCCCTCGCATTCAGTAAAGGATGGAGATTCTCCTTAGTCCTCCGTTTCGCGTTGATATATTTGTAAAAGGATTTTTTGTTGTCTTTAACGGCAGTAAACCAATAAAAGACAGTAAAAGGCAGTAAACCAAAAAGACCAATGACTGCTAGATAATGTCAGCTTTGTAAAAAGAAGTGAAGTTAAATGAAACTCTCACCAGTAACCCAAATGGGATTTTGTGCTTGCTACTATCCTACACAGAGAAACAGGTTTATTTTAAGCTAGCAAACAGAAAGAGGATTTTACAGGGCAAATCCAACATGAGTTCCACAGTCCTATCTGAGAAGCTCCAAATAATGGGGCAGCCAAAGATAGTCAAATTTAGGTCATAAACTTTAAATGTAACTGAGATGTGTATGATTTGCAAATATTTAACCAAAATAGTGTGCTCTAGAGATATAAAATGTGTAATTCTTAATTGCTGAATTCCTGGTTTTACCACAGCATCCCTTATCACCAAGAGACACACATCCTCAACACTGAATACCTTGATGAAGCCACAAAAAGCACAGGACTTCTAATAGAAATATTAGCTTACAAATTAATGAAATACGGACAGAAATGTACATGTAAGCACAAGAAGAATGAATAAGGGTTAGAAAAATGTTGTGTATTGACAGTGCAGAGCATTCCTAGCAATAAAACTGAAAATGAGTCATTTCTGTCAAACCTGGAAGGTCTGGGCTCTATTAAGACCGCAGCACAGGTGTCTTGTCAGCAGAAGACCCTGTACCATAACATCAGGATGGTGGCAGCAAGGTTACAGCATGTTCCATATGCCATTCCCTTGCCTGCAAGCCCGATGGGAAAGCAGATAATTGCAATAAAGATGTGTATTTGCTAAATGAAAAAACAGACAATGAACAGCTGCTGTGCTTATAGCTTATGGAGGCTGAAGAAAGCAATATTCTGAAGTAAAGGACCACCCCATAACAATGGTGGACTCTTAGACAGTACAAAGCATCTGTACTAAAATTAGTTGATGGTCACTAATCAAGAAAATGATAATGGATGTGGTAAGGTTTCCATGTCCCATGTCCTTTGTGTCACACAAGAGTGAGCTAGTGCCCCTCAGCACAAGCATCTTAGGGTTTTTGATGTGGGTAAAAAGAAAAGTGAATGAAATAGATGAGAGAATGAGCAGAAGAGTGTAAGCAGGTAACATATGTAGAGATTTCATGAATAAATACTCCCCTCTCTTCCTGTATGATATCTCATTGTGTTTTGCTACAACCATTTCCTACAGGTGTGAAACAAACTGATCTGCTCCAGAACACTGTCTGAACTCAGATTTCGTAAAACTGTTCTAGGCAGCAAAACAAGCTAACACAACCACAAAGTACCCATGCAACACCCTGCACACTGAGGCCCTTCCCTGGCAACACCTGGCTGTGGGGTGGGACACCCCACATTGACCATGCTCCTGTGAACAACCGGAAAAGGCAAATGGAGGCAACTCTCGTCTTGCCACAGACCAGACACTTCTACAGCACCTGGTTACAAAAATTAGAGCTCAGTGTTGAAATTACTTATTACTTGAAATTACTTTAAGCTTCCAGAGCCAATGTTTAGATGTCTCTTTTTTTCCTCTGAAAAAGGGAAGAACAGGATCATACTGATGAACCTACTCATGAATTCATCAAACCTGGAGCAATGAAGTCCAACACAGGCCTCTAATTAATCAAATTCCACTTAGAGGGAGGAAAGGAACATGGATAATATAAAATGCTTTTGCTGTTATCAGCTGATTGACTTGTTTTGACAGGCCCACAGTTATATGTAGCGCTGTATGAATAAACAAACTAAAGCAAGGTTAGTTATAAACAGAGGAGAAGCAGGGAATATACATCCCCCGCCCCCCCCCTTCCCTTTTGCTCAAGCCTGTAGCTGCCAGTTTTAGTTTTTCTGGAGGAGAGATATAGCACCTTATAACTGTGGAAGTTTAATATGCTTGTTATAGCTGTGATTTATGATTAATGTTCATTATTGACATCAGTTTCATTTATTATTTGGTATGCACAAAAATGAAATATATTACAAAACAAAAATCAAAATGTTACACAATAATTAAACAATGATACAAGGAGGAACTTATCTTCCTCTACAGAGCTTTCCTTCCTTCCTTCCTTCCTTCCTTTTTCTTTCTTTCTTTCTTTCTTTTTTTCTTCCTTCCTTCCTTCCTTTCTTTCTTTCTGTCTTTCTTTCTTTCTTTCTTTCTTTCTTTCTTTCTTTCTTTATTTCTTTCTCTTTATTTTATTTTATTTTATTTTATTTTATTTTATTTTATTTTATTTTATTTTATTTTATTTTATTTTTCTCCCTCTCTGTCTATCTATCTGTCTGTCTTTATTTTTCATCCCATGGATCAATTCCTGAGAAACTATTAATCCTAGAAATAATGTCTTTTTTTTTTTTTTTTTTCTCTTGTCCATGCTGCAGGGGTAGATTCAAATATCATTTGAGTGAATTCTTACAACAATTCCTATTCCTGACTCATGTCACAGCTTATACCAGAAGGAGTTACATGAATAAAATTTGACTACATTTTGTTCTGAGGATGAAAAAATCGGTCTAAAGTACAGTATGATTCATAAAACTTTAACTAATATTCATAACAAGCTTAAAAGCTGCCTACTTTCATTGCCATCTTTAGTTCCCATTTCAGACCTGTTCCCTTCAGAGGGCTCTTCGTGAGAAACAATTTGGTAATAGCCTCGACTGGGAAGAAGGCCCAGCCCCCTACAACGCCAATCATGACCTGATGTCCCTTTCTAAATAGCCTTGAGTTGAAAATTTAAAGTATCTTACTGACTGTTTTTGACTTTTTTTTTTTTCCAGAAATATCTAATATTTTAAGTTATTTCCCTGATGTCTGGTAGAATGTATGTTGAAAGATGACGTACAGTGCCACCAGGTAAGAAGAATATTCTTTGAAACCACCTTACACAAGGAGAAAATTATAGCTCATTTTACACTGTGTGTGTCCTTCATGCCTTCAGCTATTTATCCAGCAGTTGTCATGCTGCTCCTTTGTTCCTGCCCATAGCCATTTTTACTGTAATTATTTTTATTAATCCCTATATTCTGGCTGTCAGTGCATCACCTTTCCACACTACTGAACCGGCAGATTACATGCCAGATTACAGTACAGTCTGCATTGAGGATGAAAGTGGACAATACACACAAGACTTCCATAAGCATGGCAAGCACACTTGTGGCCATGACTGCACACTGTTTGACAGTTGTGATTATACAGCAGGCAAAGAAAATCCCTTCCTTGCAAGTCAGCACTGTTTGCACAGCAGCACTGACGCCTCTCTCCAAGGGAATGGGCCCTTCAGTCACCTCAGCAGAGAGGGCTTGTGGCTTTTCTGCATGGAGGAAGATTTTGGTCAGAATTTTTAGTGGAAAATAAACAGAAAAATTTTGCCTCTTACGCTTTTTATCTGCACAAATTTTAAACACTGCAAATTCAAATTTTAAAATAAATCTTAATAAAAAGTTAATTTTCATGTTAACTATTCTTAATTTAATAAAATTAAAAATATTAATTGAAATTTAAAACAACGTAGTGACACAATCTGGCTGCACAGCCCCGTGTAGGGACCTGTGGAAGTCTGCTCTCACTGCGTGCTTGATAAGAGTCAGGAGAGAGAATGATCCCACAGAGATTAAAATCTCTTCAATGCACAGATGCATGCACACATTCATGCTGCCCCAAACAGCTCTCTGAAGGACTAAGGGCTTAGAGGGATGGCAGCCAGCTAACACTGAATGGAGGAGAGACTGTGCTGGTAGTGTGGTTGGTGACCCAAGTGGCGGTGATGCCCAGATGATTTTGGTACTTTGATTTAGACTACCTAAGCAGGTTTGAAATCTCCATTTCAATTTTTACACACTGCTATCCATGCCATCAGGTTGCACATATAATTTTAAAATTCAGCTAGCACACTGCTACTGACAGTTGCTTACAGTTGTTCCAGATCGGTGGGGTGCTGGGACACCTGGCAGGCTCCCTGTATAGCAGTGATTTTTCTGAGCTCACTCTTGATCTAGGGGTGCAACATGCTACAGCTTTCCTCTGGGATTCATCTCAATCCTCCAAGACCCACAAAAGTCAGAAATGCAGGAAAGTCCAGAATATGTTAACAAGTCTTGCGGCTATTTCAGGGATTTTTTGCTGACTTTGCTCTGGCCTCTACGCCTGTTCAGAAGCAATTTTAAACTACTACAACTCTTCTCCAACTGCTTTTTTATTCTTTTGGGCAGAAAAAAACAAACATTGCAGTAGAAACCACTGGGTTGTAACAGTAAGAAAGGAATCTGTTCTCATGACACCAGGCTACACTTCTGGTCCCAGAAAGAAATGTTTACTTTGCCCACCAGAGAGTAGATGATGGGAACAGAGATTATGATGCAAATGTTAACGTACGTGTAACACAGTGAGAACGGGCTTAAAAACAATCACTCAGTAGATACAGTAGGTAAAGCATTGGTTTTACATTATCATAACAGTAAAGCTCATCTTTCTGTAATCTTTAATAAAGCCTTCAAAATGTATTTGTTAAATTATATTTCTGTTTGTACAGATTTGTAAAAAAAAAAGTCTAACATGCAAATGAAAACAATTCTTTCTTTTCCAATCAGTTTTGCACTTAAATATTTTTCCCATTACAGACTTTTTGCCTGCATATACTCATCTCCAACGATGCATTCCCTCCAGACGTAGTTGAAAAGAAGGAAATAGCAAGCTAGGAAAATACACTTTGAGCCTCATTAGAAATTGTATTTATTCTATATTTCTACATTTATTCAAATGAATCTACTCAAATTTGGATAAATTTCTCAGAAAGCACAGACAAGCAATGGCCTCATTGCTAAACAGGAATTCTCAAGAATATTTCAAAATTAATCTTGAAAAGAGAAAGCAGTATTCCTAATTATTCACAATAAGCAGATTTTTAAAGCATTAACGAGGATTCAAGTTCACTAAAAATCATATTAAATCACACTGTCACAATTTTACTAGCTTAAATGCAAGAAAGAGAGAGAAAATGATTTTGTTTTTGACATCTACTGACACTCTGAAAATTAAAGCAAGCAGTTCAGCTCTTTCAGAAAAAGTCACAATACACCAAGTCTAAACATTTCATGTTAAAAACAGTCAAATGATGCTTTTAAAAATTTGAAAATTACTGACATAAAGCAGATAGAGCTGAGATATGCCACTTAGGAACAGTATTAACTGCTCATGATTTTATTTTTTGAAATGTCTTTTCTCCTCTCCCATTTCCATGCAATGTTTGCATATGCCTACACTGAAGCTGCATATGCACACTGATTTCATGTTCACAGAGGAAGTTTCTGCACATTTTTGGTGCACCCACAAGTACAAACAGTCCTCAGATCCAGAGTCACCAAAATCAGAATTTTAGATTAGGGCAGCCATCATCTGGCTGGCTGCTTCTGTGAAAGGATCATTTACATCTTGCAGGGAACAGTGTTTTAAACACAGCATAAGTGACTGTGCTGTGTTGAATGTCATATGAATGGACTGTTAAAGGCTATCCTCTCTCTTTTTCTCATTCTATTTGTTTCTGCATTAGCAGCATGTTTCTTGACAGGGATTTGGGAGGGGGGTGCTTTGTTCCATCCTCACCACTATCCTTTAATTCAGTGGAAAAATCAGCTGGAAAAATCTGATCAAAGACGAAGCAGTGAGCTGTCCTAATTGGCAGCAGACAGCCAGGAGGGGGGTTGCAGCATGCGTTTTTAAGATTGTAATATGCTGACCTAGAGCCTCACTACTGCCAAAAGAAGTGACTCTGCTCTCCTCCCTGCCTTTGGCCACACTTCCCTACTGCATGCCTTGTACCAGCCGTGAAAATTTTCTAGGCAAATAGATTAGCAGCTGAAAAATGGCACAAAACCCAAGACAAACTGATCTGAATCACAGACCAGGTACTTATTCACCAACACCTACAGAGGCGGCAGCAGAGGCTGGCAGCAGAGGACAGTGTTGGCCCCCAAGTCCTTTTTCCTGGCAACACAGCTTTCCACAGGGCACATTAGGAAAGTTGTGACTGCTGTGGAGTGCAGGCAAATTAAACCTGGGGGATGTGCTAAGAAGCAAAGATGCAGGAACAGAAGATGGAGACAGGAGGACAGAAACAGCTGTTTAGACTAGCAGAGCACAGAGAAAATTTCAGTGAAAATATGCCATTAGAGCCTGAGGCCTACTGGGAGGAAAGAGAACAATAAAACTGCTCTCTTTATCTTGAGAGAGAGAAAGAGAAGTTAGCAATCACAGGTTTGTAATGCTCCTGAGAACTAAAACAGATCTGATATCGTTATAAGTGAAGAAAAAGGTGAAATAGTGATGCTTATTCAATATTTCTCCAGTTTTTGCTCTGGCAGATATACTGGTACGTGAACCTTTCCTGACTAGAGAATGAAACATAAAACCTTTAACTCATCCTTTCAGGAGAAGCACTGGGCTCAAGAAAGCTGGATTTAACCACCTTTTGTTGCCCTGATAAAATGGCATTTAATTCAGGGAGTATTTGTGCACATGTTTGAAAGCGGTGGGAAACCTTGGTTTTACCTTACACAAGTTTTTAACATAATTAGACTCCTTACCATAAATATGTTTTTGAGTTGTATTTATTTTAACTGCATCCCCTGTTCAAAATGTTCTTTTCCCTCAAGATGTATCTCATAATCAGCTCTTTAAGGTTTTCAATTTGAGGCAGAAGTATCTGGAAATGGGATCAGCATGGCGGGGCTGGATCTCACTGGTGTAAAACCTAGAGAAATTCCTTTTCCCTGACCTTCTCCTCTCTCCTCCAGACAATTTATATGAAATCTTGAAGGTTTTTTTCACCTTCTTCTTGGCTATTAAATTTCACTTGATTCTATTTTTTACTTTTTTTTAATGCAAGTCAATTCCAGGATGTAACTTTTGGACCTAAGAAATAAAAATCATATCTCATGGATTCTCTGCAGGCAGTTACGCAAACCTGGAATGCACTGACGAGATCCAAAAATCTGCTATTGCTTTAACAATACATATTCACTTGGGATCAAACTGTGAAATAAAGTTCACTTTCTACGCACAAGGAATACCAGTTGTTTCAACCAAATCTGTGCTGACAGTCAATCATAGTTTGGCTGTCATTAACAAATAGTACCTACATCATTTTCAGCTTAGTTTACTATGAATTACTGCAATTACTGACAGCAGCACGAATTATTTCACCTGCTAATAATGCTAAATGAAAAGCACTTGATCCTGTAGGTGTGGAAACCAAGATATGTTTTAAAGTAGTCATTACTTTTTCTTTTTTTTTTTTTCTTTTTTTAAATCATGGTACTATGTAAAGCTGTGCTTTTCTCACCATTGTTTTCAGATCAAGATTCAGTCTTGAAACATTAAATAATTATTCTAATTCACACACACACACACAAAATATTTGCTATGTGTAACATTATATATTAATATATATAATAATAATATATCCGAGTACAGCTAGGTCACTACTTTCTAAGTTGGATGGCTGTTCTAGCCAAATATTTAATAAGTCTTCACCAATTAAATGGAGAAAGAAGAAGCATTCTGTCAGGTTGGGATTTGTTTAACAACCATAAATGTCAGGGAGAGACTCAACAGTTTCTTTTGTTCATCCTCCATTCAAAGAGGGGAATTTAGCATTTATCTTCTTATCCCTGTTGCAAAGCTGAACAGAAATACTTTCTTGAAAAGCTCTCTGCCAATTATATTGAAGCTTGAAAACACAAAATGAAATCAAAGTTCATCTTGTAGCTTCTTATCTATTCGCAATCAACCCATAAATAAGCCATCATCCATTCAGTTCCTTCCTCTTTAAAAATACAGAGAGAAATCAAGACACAAATTCACAAGGTTTTTTTTTTGTTTGTTTTGTTTTTTTTTAATGTAAGGCAATTTACAGAGCCCTGCTGTTAAAAATTTACAATTACATAGATGATACAGAAAAAGAAAAGACATGGTGCTTACTGAACTATACTAATAAGGTGAAGGCATGCTGAAAACAGATTCATAAGTCATTGGTCTTTGCTTTGACAATTCTTTTCTCTCTGAAACTATACTTTAGTCCCTTAGTTCTGTTTATCAATGATATTTTCTTGCAGCACACTTAAGAAAGTGAAACAAAAAATGCTTTATTTGCCAGTGAGAAGCATCCTCTATTCTCATAGAGTAAAATCAGACACTTGTGTCTCCTCAGAAATTATGTTAAATGTTTGCTGAGGGAGTTATATACTCTTATACATAACTAGAAACTTAACATGAACCCATATTTGAAATCTGTATTCAGAAGTACAGATCTTTCCAGACAGGTCCCTGAGCACATAAGATTTTCTAAGAGCTTGTGCTTAACAGTGTGGAGACTCAGACTATAACACTTTAATGTGATCGTTTCAGGCTGGGTTACACTACAGGTTTTCTCTGAATAAGGGTTTTCCTGACACTTTTTATCAGAGAACTTCATTAGATACATTAAAACACAAGACCCTGCTATTAGTCCCCCGAGGGGTCTATCACAGGGTGTTAACATGGTCTTTGCATCAGCTATTTCAATTAATAACAGTGCCTGAATCTCCCTGCAATGCCAGAGGTAGGGTGTAGGTGTAGGTGTCCGGGAATGGCATACACAGCTTCCCTGATGAAAAGCGAAACCCTGGGGAAAAGAATGAATGCGCTGATGTGTTGATTTATTCCTAGACCACTTCTTGGCCACCCCTTGGAAATTTTAGGCAGTTCTTTGGATGAGAAGACTCATCCTAGTGAGACCCACAGATGCATAACCCAGAGCCTAAAAGTTCGATTTTAGATATAAAGAAACGCAGCTTTGCTTACAGATGGAGAAAAGTGTTTTATTTGCAGTCAAGACTCAGCGTTAAAAGCTTTAGCACAGTCCAAAGCAAAGGAGTCCTGGACGGCCTCCAAATACTGAAGCCTGCTGTGAGAACAGCCTTTGACAAAGAACCAGCCATATACCTGACCAAGGTGTTTGTAAGGAGCGTGATCCTGACTTGAGCAACAGAAAAGTTGAAAAGCAGAGAAACCCTAGCCTGATGTGAGTGAAAAAAATGAAGGCTGAGACTATAGTTTACCTGTTGCACTATTCATTAATAGTTTCACATGTGAAGAAGTTTCTTTTCTAAAATTGTTTTATTGCTCCTAGCCACAATTAAAGAAAGAAAGAGGAAAATCAAAAACACTAAATTACAGTTGACAACTGGCACACGAATTGTGTGTGTTTTTTGCCTGGAAGACACCCTCTTTATTTCTGCAGGTACGGGACTTTAATAGCCCTATGCCTACTGTTTATCTTCATACTGTAGTGAAAAGAGAAAATTTTGTTATGATCACAGAGTCTTGGGGCTGGAAGAGACTCAACGGTCATTTATTCTGTCTCCTTGGCCCAAGGCAGAATCAACGACAGTTGCACCGTGTCTGACAAATGGCTGTTCAGCACACCTGGATATTTCTACTGCTAGGGACTTGGTGACCTGCCTGGTAATATATCATATCACAATCCTCATTTGTCCTAAAATACAGTCAGTCTTGCTTATCGTAATTTGTCTACTAAGCTTTGTTCCACACCCTCCCTAGGGGGCACATAGAGCAAACTCACTCTTCAAAGATGTGCTGCAAAGCAAGAAGATTGCTATCAGGGGCCCATAAGCCCCTTCTAACTCTTTGGTATTTCACATAAATGACTTTAGATCACTCGTTCTTTCCTTGTAGGACAGGCTTTCTAAATCTCTGATCATTTTTACTGCTTTCCCCTGGAGTCCTTCCAGCTGGTCCACACCTTTCTTGAAGTGGAAAGCTCAAAGGCTGAGTTCTCCAGCTCAGTCTTTACCTGTGAAGGATGAAAGGATTTCTCACGTCTTATAAATCATACCTCAATTTATAAATCTCAGTATAGTGTTTGAATGTTTTATCGCAGCACGATGTGTAAAAGACAAGATGCTACAGCTAACAAAGTCTTACATTCTTTTTTTCAGGAGTCCTGTCCTGACAGTTTTCTGTTAAGCACTGTTTATTACGTTATTTGATTATTTCTGCTGAAAATACCATGCATTTGTCCCTGCCGTTACACCTTGGTTTTTTTGTTTGTTTGTTTTGTTTTTTTCTTTTTTTCCTGACCACTTCCAGTGTTAAACCCTCTCAGCACATGGTGTTATCTGAGAAAAATGTGAAAGAGTTGCAAAAGAGGAGTATGACATCCTCTGGTAACATTACTCTTCAAACTTTTTCTAGGTGCTTGAGAAAAGATTTACTACTTCCTCTGGCATTCTGAGATTCTGAAAGCAAACTGATGGCTTTATATACCCATCACTTTCCTTGTTCACTTCAGTGAAAAATATGTTTTCTGTTTGCTCTTCCCAGTTTTTCCCTTTGCCTTCTCTACACAAGTGTTTAAAAACAACCCCTGTTAGCACTGATTTCATCAGTCACATCTGAGTGGTCTGGGATCAAGATCTTCAGGGCCTGCAAAGTGTTAAAATATCAGACATCTTTATGTGCTGTCTGGTCTGCTGCTTCTTCATTTGAGGTTGAGGTCTTGCCCCTCTGTCACTGGTTTTAATCATGATAGCAATCTTATCACAGATGACCTTTTTGTGAAAATTGATACCAGCAAAATAGCAGGCACCTTTTATATTTTCCCTCAAAAGCACCTGTCATCTCAGCATTCTCTAACTACAAAGCACATCTCTAAATTACAATCATTTACACCACATTTCAAAAAGGATGTGATTTGCTATTATAGAATTTATCAGTATTAGTTTGAAATAACTTTCAGAAATTTTGGCTATAGCACTAGACAATTATTAGAATTTAGAAACAATGCACATCCTACCTACAGACTATTGGTAAGATTCACAACTACCCTACTACTTACACTGAGTTCATTTTTTGATTATAGTACAGGAAACATAAACATGCCTACACTAAACTTTACTAAATTATTTACTGTAACTTTATGCTTCCTTATTTCAGTTTTCTCTATTGGAGTGGCTAATATGCCATTCTATTCTTTTCATAAGACATCTTAAGCACTGTTTTGCATAACAAATAAAACAAAGCAAAGAATAAAGCCAGAACACACTTTAGGGGAAAAAAAAAAAAAGTCTATTACATCCTTATTTGCAAATATCTCTTTCCAAAATAAAAACTTCAAGCATGCCCTGAAGATATTGTTCTTTTAGCTTACACAACATATCTTTTATCATATCCCAAAGACTCATTTTTGTCATTATGCCCTATTTTACATTCTCTTCAGCTCTAAGATCTTGCTTTACAACTGTTTCTTCCTATCAAAGGAAACAATCGGACAAAATTATTTCTAAGGAATCCATGAGCAGGCTTCTTATTTGTTCATAGAAATCACTACTGAAAATTCAGAAGCCAATATCCCAGGTACTGAACCTGGATTCATGCTCTTGGAATACTTTGGATATGTATTTCTTGTTCCACTGTAAGTTGCCTCCACATATATATTTTGCTATTGTAACCTCTCAGTTGTGCATTTGTCTTAAAAAATAGAAACTAAAGGCAGAAGCATTAAGTAGTCTTCTTGCCTTTCTTGTATAGGGTTAAAGTCAGACAAAAATGTTCTCTGGAAGAGGTCACAGGATTTATTTTTTTTTGGTCTTTCAGACACCAAATGTTTTGTATTAAGAAAAACTTATCACCCTGTCATTGTCCCAAGTGGCAGAAAAGATCTTAAATGAGTCTCTGCAAGCAAAGAAAAAGAAGTGATACTCTCACGAACTGCACGGCTTTAACAGCTCACTTGAAAGAACAGTTGAAGAGCAGCTGTGTGTGTGCCAGTGATCACAAGCCTTTGGCAAAGCAAAAATGAACTTTGCTTCTGCAATAAGCCTGATCTCAGTGTATCTGCAATACAGAAACCTCTGCAAATCAGTTGCCTTTGTACATGTGACTGATGCAACATGCAGTACCATAATTTTTGTGCACTGGAGTCCCAGAGTTTTTTGTCCCATACCTTAGGATGACACAGCTGTAAAGTAGAGTCAACTGCAGAGACCATATGTTTCATAGCAAAATGCAAAGAATCTTCTTTCATCCAAACTACAAGAAAGACTGTTATTTCTAGGAATACTACTATGATATTTAAAGAAACAGAACAAACAAACAAACAAACAAACAAACCCTAACTGATGGAGGAAAAGCAGTTTTCCCTATAGTGTTCTAGCTTTAACTTACTATTTGCTTTTTTTTTTTTTTTAGACAATTAGACCAACACCTTTGGAAATTTCTTTTTTTTTTCCATGTGTTTATATCTGGTTGCTACTTTTTAGCTGCCACCTAGAAAGAAACCAAGTTGCATTCTTTCTTCTGTTTTCATTATGGCTGTCTATAATTATAGACAAGCTTCAGAATACTGAAAGCAAAATGAGGGTGACAGACCTGCAGAAATGACTTGGATATAGTATGGGGAATAGACAGATGAATGACTATTTGCAATTAATCACTTTGGCATCTGGCTTCTGACTAATCCAGCTACTCCCTTCAGAGATGCTTTAATATACTTCCTTTTTTTTTTTCAGCTGGTGGAAACAAAATAATATAAAAAATCTTGAATATTTTTTAAAAATAAGCTGCAAGTTGATATTTTATTTACTGTATAAGTCCAATCTGTAAAGCTTGACTCATCTTTGTCACTCTACCACCATCAAAATCTCTGAGGCCTATCTCAGAAGACTTAAAATACTGTCTGTCTATGCTTAGAATTCAAAAAAAAAAAAAAAAAAAAAGGGAAAGAAAGAAAAAAAATGAATAGATACAACTCCCCAAGTCATAAAAATTTAATTCAATACAATTTATTCTTCTGAAGGTGCCTTTCATGGCACTGCAATAATTTGCTGATTCATGTTGTCTTCCAGACAGCAGATTTCTTGAGAAAGATCTGGACATCTAAAAAACTATCAAGAAGACAGAAGTTGCTATGTAGATAATTAACTGAACAATAAAGGATGAAATCACTGCTCTGTAATTTCACCTGGTTAATTTGCACTTTTGGCCTTATATTCAAGAAAGGAGGAAGCTCTGCAAAGAAGCAGCCATAAAGATTCTCAGACTCCTCAGTTGCAAGTGACAGATGTCATGTCAATAAACTTACTCTACAAAGGGTGCTAAGGTCTTAATGTATCTTCTGTTGCATCAGGATGTCACATCAGGCTCAGGGCAATTGCTGTCATATAATTGTTTATTTATTAAAGTGCTGAAAGATCAAGCATAATCATTCCCTAAAACTCACCTGAGGAATTTAAAACAAAGAACATACAGGTGGTGAAAAAAGCCCAAGAAAACTGCCACTCCTTAAACAATTCTCACTCCTCCACTAAGAAAACAGAGAAAAGATACTGGCCTTCTGTCTACAGAAGAACTTCTTTCCACACCCAGCCCAGTAGTTTAGCAAATGACGCCGTTATCCTTCCTCATCTTTTGATTTATTGTGTATCTGGAAATACTGATGAGATAATTAACATTCTGCTGTACTGTCTGATGCATCTCCTCCCTTTCTCTTGATGGCCTGATGAAAACAGTGATGGCAAACATAATGAAAGGGATCTTCTCTAACTCCCTTTTAACTCTTACACAGCATTCTAGAGTGGAGAGGGAAATGATGAAAATATTCCCTGACCCATAAATTCTTAGTCTACAGGAAAAAATGACTACAGACATTGCAAAATTATGAGACCTGCTCTAATTACATTACATTTGGTAAGTAAAAAAAAAAAAAAAAATGGAAACAGAGAAGAAGTTGGGAAATATTAATTGGGAATTTGTGTAGCACTTGCCATAGACAAAAACAAACAAACAAAGCGTTTAGTGGTAGAGAAAAGTCCTCAGGATTTCTAAAAATAACAGAGTGAAAAATGCAGTGGCATCAAAAAACACCCCAAAGCTCAGATGCCAAAGTTTCCCAGAGACAAAAGATTTTGCCACAGACAAAAAGATTTTGTGAGGAATTTTCTAGCAGCGCCCCAGTAAGTTCCTAGTGATCAGTATGCAGCTGGGAAAGCCATTTAGTAAGGAACTCACTTTGAAGCACTTCCACAAGTACAGGATACATTGAACAAAACTTATTTTTCAAATGGTCTGCTCTACCTTCACACAGAAGAAAGCCATACAAGCAAAACCCGGAGACGCATCCGTAACTATGTTGATGATCCAAGAGCTGAGCACAGAAATTAAGTGCATCTTTCCTCTGTATGGGCAAAGACAAGAAAGCAACATCCTCCTTCCCTCAGCTTTCCTGCTTGAGGTTACAGAGTTAAAATGGCTAAGGTGTCAAGAGCTGTGTTCAGGGCAGTCTCATAACTCCTGCTAACTCCTCTTGATTCTCAGCAAAGGCCATAAAAGTAACTTTGACTGCAACAAAAGGGTTGACAACATGTCAGAGAAAATGAGGTCATACAGCTGCACTGTATTACGTGTTGTATATAGCCGGAGCTGATGAAAATATCAAGGCAATTGGATAGTAATACAAAATTCCTACCTAACTCAGAAAGGACAAGTACAGAAGATTTTGTCAGTTGAAATGTCAATCAGCACTTAGCCCCAAACATGGCTGAATTTGGTCTGATGTGACAACTGTTTGATACAACCATTTTCTGCAATTTAATTGCAATTTTAACAACCAACACAAAAGATATACTTTTTTTTTTTTTTTTTTTTTTTTTTCCCTCCACTGAAGACAAAATGAAGCTAGCCAAAGCTGCTTTTTCTTCAAACAAAATCTTAAGCTTTTTGGCATCTGAGCCTACCTGCACATCTTTCTTTCCCAGTGCTGCCGTTTTTGCTCTACTGCAGGCACAGTTCATTAAGATGAATCGTATTCTGCTGAAGCTGTCTCATCAGTAAGTATTGCTGAAGCAATTTAGTAATGATCTTAATGCGCAGTGCTGGATTTTTACAGCCATCTCAATTGGCTATTAAAATACAGCACTGCACTTTGAAATTGCTACTGCACCACTTCAGAAATTGTTAGCATGATGGAGTTGCGGAAAGTACTGTTCATTTCAGTAGAAACTTCCCTCGTTATGAATGATTTCTGGAAACCGATACTTAAAATCTACTATAAGATGGGGTGTGCATTTTGCATATTAACCCAAAAGTCTTAGAACTACTTGGAGAGTTTTTAAGAATTGAATGGTTTTGAGGGAAAAAACAAGACAAACAAAATATGTATATATAAAACTGCTGCATAGTCTTCCAAGTCATTTTGCTCACTCCTTTATTGAAAATGGAAAATGAAAGGAAAACACAAAAAAGTAAGTCACAATTATGACAATATAAGATTCCAAACAAGTGACACCCTGCAGCTTGTAGGATACCTCTAATTTTTAAATGGTGAGACAACCCACCAGATGGGTGGCATTTAAATTCTATTTCCTTGCTGATGGAGAAAGCCATTACTTTGTCAATTAACTACTTAGCTCCAAAGATAGTTGAATTTGGTCTGTCATGACAACAGTTTGATACCACCATTGTCTGCCATTTAACTGCAATTCTAACAAACAACACATCAGATTTACTTTCTTTTTCCACTGAAGACAAAAAGAAGCTAGCCAAAGCCTGAAAAACTAGAACACAAGTGCCACTCTAATGACTATTATTATGTGAAATTACACTAAATAAACACTACTTTTCTTCAGGAATGAAGGAGCCACTCCACACTGAATGGTTTTTAAGAAATATTTCATATGTGGTAATTTATACAAGCGAGATGGCAAGTCTGTAGTGACCAAAGGCACATAAATATTTTATCTGTGCCATAAAGCAGAATATGATAATAGCAGCTATATGCAGATATCATCACTTAAATTAAAGAATGAGATCCTGAGTCTGAGAAATACGAAGGTGCAGATATAACCTGCCATTTTTTCTCCATCAGGCATTGGCAGCATTAATATATCAAAGTATTTTTTAAAAACAGCAAAAGCTTTTATGGCATTATCACAAAGCTTTCTAATTTTATGAGTTTCAAGAGAATACCATATTCACGTGATAAACTATGCAGATACTCACATGTTCTTATATGAGACAATCCTAGCCTGCAGGGAAACTATGTCTTTTAGAGATGTTAACTTATAAATGATGATTTTGAATTACTTTCTTAAAATTGGAAAATTATATATTAGTGCTTGATGGAGCACTTTCTGCTGATTGGATGAAATGCAGGTCCCTTCAAGCAAAGACATTTCACAAAAAAATGGTATTTTACTTTAGTTGTAGTGTCTTTTCTATTCATACCTGTGGTAAGTGATAGTGCATTACAGTAATATGAAGTGAAGCACATAAATTAGAGTTGAGAATCTAAGCAGTTTGTTAAATCTACGTTTGGGAATATTTGCCTGCTTTCACATTTTTCTACAGCTCTCTTTTTTAAGTTTCTCTATTTTACACTGTTTTAGATCAGGATTCATGAAAAAGCCTACAGCACGGAAGGGAAACATTGAAAAACAGAAGTGAATTCACAGTTGATGAGATCATAAGACTGAAATTTTTAAAAGACTATAAGAAAAGACTTCTAGCTAATGTAAAAAAAATGCTGAAAACACTTTGGAAATATTAAGACATTTCTTAGCATGAAATTTAAAAGGTTTTGGAAGTTTCAAGCAAATTAACATAATATTTACCTAACTTGCCATACAACCCCCCTCTCCCCAAATGCTAAGGATTGCTGGGTAGTATTATTGTCCAGTAAATTAGAAAAAAATAGGCCAGTATAAAAGTGGGAGAGAGCCATACTAATAAAGATATACATATCATCATCGGTCTGAAGGAAGCTTTTGCAAACAGTTGTCAAACAGCAAGACTGGAAAGTTCTCAGTGTTCTCTGGAATTGGGAAGGAGATAATTGGGGTTCATTGTTTGCAAAAGCTGCCTCTTTCATTTTAAGAGTTGTAACTATTACCTGAGATAAAAAGCTAACCTTTGCCTTTGCTTTAGTAGATAAAATAATAGGTTTTCTCCTTTCCTTATTGGGATCAGAAATTGTAAACATAAAAACAAACAAACAAACAAACAAACAAAAACACTCTATTCTGCTGCCCTGAATTGAACACTTCTTTTTTAGAAGACAGTCTTAGCAGAAATTTCAGAAATATGCATACTTCTACCAAACTTTCGGGACTATTTCAGTTGTCACTGCAAGCTGGATGCTATCTATGCAACAGAGTAGAAGCTTTTCCCACAAAGGCCATCAATCCAAACAAAAATACAACTCAACTTCTATGAAACAAGTACAAACTTCTGGAGTAGAGAACATTTCAGTGACAATTAAAAGTAAATCTGCAGTGAAATCATACCTTATACTGATGGTGAAAATCTCTGCATCTTCTCAAATTTCGGTAACTAAGCAATGGGTTAAAAAATATACTACTTAAAGCATACTGATTCTTTTCCTAGTATAGTAGGAAAGCTTCATTACTACGCAGTGACTTTATTCTTTGTCATCAAGAATAAAACAAATAGCTATGTGAAAAGGAAATCTCCCACGTGTTGCACAGTCGCTTCAGGCCAGCACAGCAAAACAATGAAATGGAAACTCTGGAACTGGTTATGCCCAATGACTTCATCTAACATTTAGATGAATTTGCATAATTAAAAAAATACATGCATATAAAGCCCTTTGTATTCATCCCATCCTATTTCTGAGTATTTTATTGAGATGCCCAATTTAGGAGCTTAAACTTGGCTGACTAAGACTTCTTCTTTAAGAAATTAAATAAGATAAGGAGAATAGCCATCCACAGAGAGATAGAGAACTGGGCTAACAGATGTATTAATTTCTAATTTAGAGCTCCAAAACATACCAACATCCCAAGTGAGTTAAACAAAAGTCCCCAAACAGTCCTAATTCGGACAGCAGGAAAGAATAGAAAAATAAGTGCCCCAAAAATATCTTCCATTAGATGCCCAGAGCTGGGTTGGGTGAACCTGATCAAAATGTACCATTGGCTGAATTCACCAGGAATGCAAAAAAATGCATGTTTACAAAAACAGAAAAAGAGATGTAGCTGCTGATTGTTTCAGAGCCTTTCCATGCAAAATAGAGTGAATAAAACAGAAACTGTAGTCATCTCTGCAAGATTTTGATGCAGTTCAAACACTGAAAGGATAGTTACTATTGAATTATCATAGAGGATGAGAGAAATTAATCCTATTTCTCTATAATTTTATTCTCAAACCACCACAACTTCCAGATAGCAGAATAAGTTATCCTTTATATATATATATATATATTCCCTGGTATATAATAGAGCTTAAGATATCAGTTAGGTATCAATAGAATCATAGAACCACAGAATATCCTAAACTGGAAGGGACCCACAAAGATCATCGAGTCCAACTCCTGGCTGCTATAACCTGCAGAGAGTCCTGAGAGTGTCTGAAGTAAAACACCTACTGTTTATTAAATACTAAGCAAAGCCATCACAGTGAATCATTAAAATTGTATGTCTGACTGAAGAGACGTAAAGGAGGCATAGAAAAGACAATATCTCCCAAGCACACAAAAGACAGAAAGATCCTGCAATGATTCGTTAGCAATTAAGTTCCAGACACTGACTATAGACATCACCCAATATTATCAATCAGGTGTGGCACAACTGAATGCACAACTTTAAATATCTACATAGCTGCAGTTCTGTTTGACACCTCAGTTCTCTGTTGTGAAACTCATTTGTGTGTTCATTTATGTCTTTTCCAAAAAAATCGAGTGAAAGAGTTACATTGACTTTTATCACACATGATGCTTGGACAGCTTTTGTAAAGCAGCAGGAGCAATTGCACTCGGACCTCAATTTGAAAGGGCCCAAGTGCTTTACCACTTGCCAGCATATGGCCTTTCCCTTGCCATATGCCCAAAACCATTGCTACAAAATGCATACATAACTTCTTATGTTCAAAACAGATTTGCAAAATTAACCTTTGTCTTTTGTATGCTGGTTGTTGGCTAGAAAAACTAACATATATTAAAAAATATCCAACCTTTATGAACTCATAGCTTGTAATGCCCTTGTCCTGAATACCTCAGATGAAATTAAAAGGATATTTGTATGAAAAGCCTTGCAAATTTCCTTCTTTATCACCTTCAAGTGCTGAAAGATACGATCTACTACACAAAACTAGAAAAGCTAGTGATCCGCAAGTTTAAGTTTTTACTGGGGAGCGAAGAGTTGCGTTCATGTGGTAAATTCTCATTGCAGTGAAGGATGAACTCAGTAATTTACTGACAGAAGCAGACAGAAAAAGAAGCATCTGAAAAGATCTGCTGCTTCAAATTTAGTGCAAAACGGTTGCCTTGTCAAAAAACACATTCACCTTTCTTTGTGAATAAGCTTATGAGTAGGGAGGCAGGAGCTGGTGCATGGACTACCATGCAAAAAGTTGTTTTTTTTTTTTGCAAAAAACTATCTCATCAACTTTTTTTTTTCTAACCAAGTTTCCAGTTAACTTATATATATATAAGTTCATATAATATTAAAGTGAAAATTTAAAAAAGATATTTGGCTTAGCAATAAAATTCAGTATTTATAGCACATAACCGTAGTAAACTTCTTATTCATAAACACATGGCTACAAAATTGATGTTTGTAGCACTAAGCAGCAAAGCTTCTTTAGCTTATCATAAAAAGCATTTTTTTTTGTATCCTCTCTATTTTGTGGAAATAGATAAATATAAAAATAAGTACTTGCAGGCACACAATCAAAGCAAACATCTTGCAAGAAAGTTATTAATATATGATTGCCTTTCCTGTCCATTTCCACAATGCTGCTATAATTTGGTCATGGTGAATAACTTTTCTGTTTCATCACGATCTGAAAGGATATGTTAATTTTAGTTTAGTTAGCCTTAGGTTACTCAAAATGACTGTCATATCATATACTTAGTTTAATTCCAAAGCTTTAAAACCACTGCTGCCTGCACTAATATTCTGATTTCATACACACAGGAAGTCTCAACAAATATGCTTTTCTGTTAGAAAGACAGTTTAGCATTGTAATTGATGACAAGAATCCAGACTTTGAGGGTTTAGCTTAAGATGTATGTTTAAATCTACCATGCTGTTTGCCAAGAGTAGAGGATGATATTTAAGTCTCAGAGAGAACCATTATATACATAGAAGAGGTATAGTATAGAGGATATTGAAAACAGTGCATTGTCTCTGCTTACTATGAATGATTCTCAACAATTCTAAGTGTATTAGAAATAAAAAAATATTACTGGCATCAAAAACTACTTAGAAGTACACTGTAATATTTGTATGAGATGAAATGTAAAGGAAAGCACTGAAAAAAAACCCTACAGATTATTCAATGCAGACGAAACAGGTAGAATAATCTCATATGCATTAAATATATTGGACATGTGAATTCATTCATTTCATGTATATGCTATTAATTAAAGACTTGCTTAAGAAACAAAAGGCAAAAATCTACTGTCTGTTCATTCTGTTCTCATACACTGTGAAAAAAAAAAAAAATTTTCTTTGTCCAGAAATTAGATATAAAAGAAAAATAATGATCTAACAGCTAATAGCTGTAAGGAAATTTCAGGCAGGAAAACCAATAAAATTAAGTTTGTTAAAAAAATAACTTCTATAAATAATAATAATAAAAAAGCATAAAAGGAAAGGTGAAAAGAAAATATAAAATTTCACTTCAACAAATATTACTCAGATTCCTGTGAGATGCTTTACAATTTTTAATGATGCTACTAAAAATTTGTGTGTGGTTTTGTTGTTTGGTTTGTTGTGGGTTTTGTTTGTTTGTTTCTGTAGGCTGAAGGTTCTGTTAAAAGTGATAAAGGTGATTTAGACTAGGCAAGGCCTTCTCCTAGGCTTCCATAGAATTTTGTTGAAGGAAAAAATAAAATTCTTCTATTTATCTAGGTAAATTAGTAGTCCTTGTTCTGGAGATAACTGCAGGAGAAACCATCAACATGAAAACAGAAAGAGAGGTTGGATACCCATGAAATGTCCTTAATAAAGGGAGAATTCAGAAACTCTGCATCCAACATCAAAGGTCCAACACAGAGGAATTTTAGAAGAAATGTATCTGCTGTCAATAAAAGCATACTATTTCTGTGTCTTGCATTTATTCTGAAGGTAAGGAGCTATCTCTACAGCAAACATGAAATGAAACAAATCACGATTTCTTGAATTCTTTATATTCCAGAAATAGACCTTCAACAATGAATATAAGTTCTACCAATCTAAATTCACTGTATTTCAGTATTTGACAGGTCAACTAGTTAACCAATCGACAGAGTCGGGTCCTATTTGAGCTAAGAGAAAGGTCAAACATCAAGGTTAAAATGGATGTCTTTTTATGTTCATATTTACCTTTAGGTCCTTTGAACAACTTGATCTCTACCACGGTCTCCAGAATAGGTCTTCTTCGACGAACATACAATCGGACTATGGAGCCAGCCTCTTTTAGGGCCTCCACAGCTTTGCTGTGTGAGACTTCTGACACATCCACCTCATTCACTCGCAAGATGCAGTCATTGACCCTACACGAAAAACAAAGAATAACAGATACTAAATGCTTCAGCTGTTATTTTGGACTGAGCAAGGTTTTGTCAGTAGTGTTATAAAACAAAAAACACACCATTGGCAATTTTACCAGATGAAAATCTTCGTGCAGTATGCTAGATTAGCAACGAGATGGAAACAGAATGCATCTCTCCAAAAGACATCCTGGATTCAAACTACAGTCTACCTACACACCTACACCATACTCACCTACTCACCTACCACCCTCCATCATAAATTGGGGCTGGATCCACTGGAGTGGAAAAGAATACTAAACATCTTGGTTTTGCAGACTTTATTAAAAGACTTTTTACTAATATCATCTAGTTACAACATTCATGATGCATGCTTCTACTACTACTACCATTGCTCTTAAGGAAATAAGTTCATTTAATTTAATACAGAGAGATCAGTATTCATTAAAACACCTTCTTAAATCTTCCTAAATCTCTCTTACTTCTTCAGCAGAGCTAAAAATTCTTAAGTTATCGAAACACAAATGCTGTCCTACAAACAGCAATTTAAAAGAGAATATTTCATCCTAAATAACATGAGTAATTTCATTGAACATGAAAAATTTCATTGTTTATGTTTTCACCACAAAATGTGTCTCCAAGATCTGCTGTTTGGTAATAACATCTATTTTTTATAGAATACTAAAAAAATTCCCTCATTTTCTTATTTTTGGTTATTTGCTGAGGATTAGCTAATGTATTCACCCTCAAACAACCTAATGAGGTGGAGTAGTATTTTCCATATTTTACAGCTGAAAAGAAAATCTACACTTTGACAGCACTAAAACCATCTCCATAGTACCAGTCTAATGTCTTAACTACTGTGCCATCCTTTCTTTGCAAATGAGTGTAAGTAAGAAACGCAAATTCCAAGCAACTAGATGAACTTAAACTATACTGTTCTTATGTGATGAACTTTTACGATGAGATGCCTGTAAGTATTTTGGGTACTGAAGAAGAAGGTATATATAAATGAATGTGCTCTTTTGCATGTCTGAAAGGACAATCAGCAAAGAAAATATGGAATGCTAAAAATATTCTCGTTTTCGCTGTTTCTATACATAAAGACTGACCATGAAATACAACCCTTTACAGCAAAAGAACACTTGAGCTGGATATTGCTCAGGAGTCTTAGCACATGAAGAGAGAATGAATTGTTCACAAAAGATTATCTGAACTCTGAGAACTTAGAATGGATTTTTGTTATATTTGAGTGCTGCTGTTTTTGTTTAAAACAAAACAAAACAAAACAAAACAAACAAAAAAACCACTACTTGAAACCAAAGATTTTTTATGTTGTCAGCCTTTTGAAAGAACATTTACTGGGGGAAATATTGATAATATCCTCCAACTGACAATTGGTCTGGACGTGGAAAGGACAGAAAATTGAAACTCCTGACAAAAAGTGCTGTATTGCAAAGTTTCCAGTTTTTGTTCAACGACTGGGTTTCCTGCTTTCTGTCAATGCCAGAAGCATTCATGTGTAATTGTGTGGTTTGGCTGTCAAATTAATAAGTGGTCTAATATAAATTGCTTTTTTCTATTAAATAAATTACGAATGCATCCTGCTACTACTTCCTACTCAGATAGTAATTACGTCTAAACTGCTACTCTGTCTTTCTGTTAATACTGCCATATATCTGATTTTTGTCAAATTAGTGACTCTTATTGGCATAGTTAAAATACAGACTATACGAATGCTAATGAAGAAAACACAGGATCCTAGCCATTGGATAGTTCTGAAGATGATAAAGCAGGAAAAAAATATAAAAACACTAAAAAGAAGTGTTACATTTCTTTTGTTTCATACACTCTGTGCACTGCACTGATAAGTATTGATACTACTCAATAACCCTATATATCTACAACCTCTCACAAAGGTTCTATTGATGCCTCTGTAAAAAAAAAAAAAAAAAAAAAAAAGTCTTCCAGAAAAAGTCAACTAAGGACACGCAATTGTAACTTAACTTGCCAAAACCAGTAAGCCACACACATACTAAATAAAGCAAAAATAAAGCAAAGCCTTTGGAAAAGGACATTTACACTCCGACAGAAATCCCACCCTAGAATTACCTATTCCCTTAAAACTGTAAGACCATCGTTAATTAAAAATACTCAGATTAATAGTACTATTGTAGGATGAATGTAAGTGAGATAACACAAAGCTGCTCTGGTGATGGAAGTACTTCCTACAAAGTATTCTGTTTGTATACTAACTTTATCAGTGCAGATGTAACTCTGACACTAATCATCCTATTTAGTTTGCTATGATGAACCCACCTAGTGTGAGATATCCACCCATACCCTTCCAAAGCCATAACTCCATCACACACACAGGGTGAATGTTTTAGTTTCTGTAACTAAAAAAAAATATATATATATTGAAGAAAATACATGCACATGCATCTGAGCGTGCATGTGCATATATAAGTACCTATAGAATTCTTATGGTTTTAACACAATTTTTAATGGGCACACTGATGCAGCAATAGATCAACAGTGATCTCATTGGTCTACAAATATTCATTGAGAATATTCAGACCACTAAAACAGCAGGTCCACTGTGAAATGAAATAAAGGACATAAGCTGGTGAACTGATCTTAACCTTCTTTTTATTATTATTAATATAGACGCTCCAGAAGCTTTTTAAAATTTTGTACAATCCAGTTAAACAGTACAGTTTCTACCATACTCAAATTCTACTCTCTTAGTGATCTATAAATGCTGCAGCAGTATAAAACTAAAATAAAAATAGCAAAAAATACCTGTAAATCCAGCATCAGAAAATTCTTTTAGCTGTTGAAGTGTAAGGTCTTACCACTTAGAGGCTATAATTTTGCTCTTGTGAACAGCCCTCCAGTGTATTTTCCCAGTTTCATTGAGATGTTCATGTAAAAACTATATGGCAAAAATATATTTCTTTTGTTGATACATGAACTCCCTTCCCAATTTATCTTAAAATCTTCCCAAGGTGGGTATACACTGTCTGTGCAAGTTAGTTTCAGGCCCACCTTCAGACGTGTTGAACAAAAGATCTGGCCCATAATCCAAATATAGTAATACACAAGTCCAAAAAAAAAAAAAAAAAAGAGATCCCTATACCAATAACTATATTCGTTCCACAAAATCTTCAAGTTGGAGGAAATTGTTCCAACAAATCTCGTTTCCACAACAAGAGATTTTTTAATACTAAAGCATTTACCTAATAGAATCAGTACTTTTAAATTATTGCCACTCTACTTAACACCGTTGAGAAAGGAAATATGTTCATATGGTTACTTTTTAAGATACATACAGTAAAAAAAGTAAAACTTTCTAATGAAAAAAGTAGAAAAGGAAGTTGTATTCTAAGCTATGTCTAATGAGTTTTGCAACAATTAAAAAATATATATATATTTTTAAATTCTGAACAAAAACTGTTAAAAATAGTCTTAAAATGTAGAACTTTAATTGCTAAGGCTTAATAATACAGTCTCAGCATCTGCTGATGCTATGGGTTCACAGAGTTCTTGGCTAAATTTACTCATGTTTCTTTGAAAAGCAACATGCGATTGGAAGTATTTTGGAAACTGCATGTACCAGGTTGAAAAAGAATGAAAATATGTTGCACCGTAACTTAAAAGAACATAAGCCTAGAAACAATGTTCATGGTATTGTTTCCTTGAAAAAAGAGGGACTACATATCTCAGTTCAGCAAAACATAGAAGTCTCTGATTTAATTTTGAAGTACAAGTAATCTTATTTCTATTTTAGCCAAAATACTCAAATTGGGACTCGCATTATGCATATACTTCAATCTATTCAAGTCACCCATGCAGGTAACTGCTAAGTTAAAATTAAGCGAGGCAGCTCGTCCCATAGCATGCTGGCTCATCTAAATACTGTTACAAAATGGATATATTCTACAAGAATTTGTAGAATAATTCAGATATGAAGAACTCTGGCTCACAAAATACAGAACACAGTGCATGCTACAACCATGTCAAGACAGTTACAACTGATGCAAGAAATATGAGAGAGATTTTGCCTTTTAGGACAGGGTCAGGGATGCAGAGGTTTACCAGTAGCTGTTGCTATGTTCAACACAAATGAGTGGTTGGATTAATTACAAAAAAAATACTATGCTTTAAGGGCTTCTACCAACTTTGTTCTAAACCTGACTACCTTCATCTGAGTTTTCTGATTACTGATTTCAAGAAACTGTGCAGACATCCTTGAAAAGCTGGTAATTGCTTCAGTCAAATTGTAAGAACAGAAGATGAACGCGACCCTTAGGCACCTATCAGAAATATAGTAGGCGACAACTGGTAATGATTATTCTGTTCAGTCTGTTCTATGCAATATGGTGCCCTGCAGTGAGACCCAAAGCAGTCTAGTACAGCAGCAAAGAGCTGCAGAAGACCAAATGGTCCTGCCAGGAAACATTAACCCACTTGCAATTCAATAAAGGAACTACTTAGAACCAACTGTGGTCTCAGGAACAAGGGACTTATCTGCGCTCCACAGGACAATGCAGACGCTAAAAGCTGCAGTAATCCACAGGCCTTAGTTATCATCTAGACACCTCCAGACTCATTGGCAGTCTATTAATGGGGCAGCCCTGCTTACACAAATACAGTTACCATGATTTCTACTGCAGAAAGGCCAACATTATCAGATCATTTTGAAGCAATTCTAACTTTTTCAGGTACTTCCTCAGAAAAGTTAAAATTAATATGGACTTTATTCTTTAGCCAAAGCTTAGAAATGAAGAAAAAAAATACTGTTATTAAGGGAGAGTCAGTACAAAACCCTAGGTACCAGATAGAAATGATAAGAGAGAGAACTAAACTTTCACTTTGTTTCTTTGCTCCTGCTTTGTCTAACCTTTTCAGCCAGAGTTCCCCTATAAAAGGGCTGATGTTTCTTTTTTTTTTCTTTTTTTTTTTATTTTTTTTTTTGTTCCTTACAGACGTCACAAGAACTAGCACTTCAAGCAGGAACACAAGATTATAGGTGACAAGTTGAAAGGACTGACTATTATCCTTTCTTAAAGATATTAGTGAATCATAATGTAAATACATTACCTGACTCCAGGAGAACCAATCTAGCCCATTAGTTAGGGAAGACTGCCACCTCCACCCCATTGTTGACTTCTTTATTTTTTTTATTTTTGGGGGTAATTTTGATATGCACCCTCCCCATCTCATGGTAAGTAAAACGTACAGTATATAGGGATAACAAATGCAATTATTGGCACTGGCCCATAAAATTTCTTTACATTATTATTATTACTGTAATTTCAACCAAGAATGCAGAATAAAGGATCTCAAATTTAAAAAAGCAGTCTTCAGATCTGCCTATTCAATTACTGAATATAAAGCTAAAACTAAATGCCAATGATACACATGTACCATGGGGCATACTGTTTTTTAAGTATAATGATACTTTGACACATGATCCAATTTTTGTAGCAAAATCACATATACCCTCAGGCCCCTTTCTGACATTGTAAACTAGTATAAAACTACTGTTATGTCCAATTTAAAAATAAAGGGATAAAACATAGCAGTAAAAGAAAATTTCAGATCTCATTTGCAATTTATGGTTTTTTCTGCAAACTAGAGAACATCAAGTGGTTATAAAAATACGTTTGATGAAGGCACCAGCCAATCCTAATTCAAAATTTGACCCTTACGTGTTTTATAATGAAATTCCATATATCTCATAGAAGAGTTACTGGCTGAAACATGGCTGATAAAAGTTATGGTTTGGGTGGAAAAAATAATTTATGAATGACTTGAGAGAATTTGAGCTGAACTTAATAAAAATCTGAACTCCTAGGAACAATCTTGTTTTAAATATATGCAGATATTACAACAATATAATGGAAACCCAAGTGTATTTAACATGAAGGCAGTATCTGAAGTATATTTAACCCACACTTCCAACAAGGGCAGAATTGTCTGTGGTCTTGAGAAAAGCAGATAAAAACTAAAGCCAAAAGTTTGGTTTGGACTAAAACCAAAGTGTTGCAAGTTGAGAGAAAAAAAAAAAAAAAAAAAACAACTTCATCTTCTCAATTCTTAAGCAAGTGCCATTCACGTGTAACAAATAAATTGAGGAAAAAATATAATGTTTTTCCCTCAAAATGTTCACCTGATACCATCCCAACTCTTTCTGTACAACTTTGAGTCGGTCACTTACTTCATTGTTCATAGTCTTCAAATAGAATATGAGAAACCCATTTACCTTCCCCTTACCTTTTTCTTCCGTTTACACTCTACATAAACTTTCCAGAGGAAAATCTGCACATTTTTGGCTAATCTCAGGCAGGGATCAGCCCCCAGTGTAGCCTGTAGGCATACTGACCACAACAGATAATGAACCAAAGCAGCTCTCTGTCTTCTCCTGGCTGCATTCACCCTTGAACCCAGCCCTTAGAAGTCAGAGATGAAGGCCAAACGCTTCCACCACTTGCAAAGGGGGTGGGCGGATGGGTCTGTATGTGTGTAAAGACAGGGAACTAAACTCTGGCATAGCATTTCTGTGAGTACATAGAGCCAGATAGATGCTTTCTCTGTCTGTGCTAGCAAACCAGTTTCTGTGTGTTGGCTGTGTGGAGCCTGAAAGCTGAGACGAGTCCTGTCAAAAAGCAGGGTGTGCTCAGTTAGGCCTAGTGCTGTGCTGCTGCAGCCTCAACTCACACCAGCAACCAGCTTGATTTTCAGCCAGAGACTGAAATCAAAAACTCTAGGAATGTTTTCCATTTAAGAATATGTGTTGCTTTTACAACAGATTAATAGAAACCCTGCAGCAGTATCTGCAGCATACCACCAGCCGTCAGCCCACACCTACTGGCAGGAGGTTTTGGTGAGTGACCTGAAGTTGTGTTAGTTGTCCCCACTGTTCATTGTACACTCCTCTGGACCATTGCAGCAGTCTTGGCATAGAAAGAGCAATCTATCTTTCCAAGAGGAAAGTCAGTCTTGATCGTGTTCCCTCCCAACTGAGAGAACAGAAAAGAAGCAGAACAGAAAAGAGCAGGAGAAAAAGCCTGTGCACAGCAGACCCTGCTCGCTCCCCCTGGACTGGTGCAATGTCTTGGTTGCTTTTCTGATTGTCCAGGACAAACTAGCAAGAAGCCCTCATCCTCCAGAAGGCAACAGCTACGTGGGATTGCACCAGAAAGCAGAAAGCATGGGGGAAATTCCTCCTCTGTATACCAGGAGCCCAGTTACGGTTTAGGAGGAAGAAATGCCTACTGTACTGCAGTCAAAAATTTCAGATCACCTCCAAGAGGGTTTAAGGTCATACCAGCCTGACTTGCAGGTGTGTTACCAGAGGACTTCCATTTCATTTCCAGAACAGAGACTGAAGGCAAATTGTCAGGGAACAATTCAGATTTCAGAAAACACTTCTGAATTTCAGAATGTGTTATTGCTTCAAATGATTGTGCATTTCCATAGCCTGTTAATAACACGGCCTTACTGAGACCTGAGACATAACCAGCACAGCTATAGAACTGTCAGGAGGCATTTACATTTATTGTCCATTGCTACTGCTTTAGTTACTCATGGATTTTTTAGTACAACAGCCATCTTAATGAAATGTCTATGTATTAAAGAGTCTGCATTACAGTAACTGCATTTGGAACACAAGCCAGTGACTGGTAACAGTATCAGTAAAAATATTAGCACAGCAGCTCCTTATCATGCACAGCATGCCTTCTCCCCTCTCCCTATGTTTCATTTATGACTCTAATTTCTATTTTGGAAGTTGTAAGTCAGAAACAGACAGCATATGCACTATATAATTAGGAATGGAAAAGTCCCTGCAGCCTTTAGACTGCTAGAAGAAAATATATTTAGAATCTTTAATATGTTCCTATTCACACAGTTTCAATGGAGGACACATTAGCATTTGCTTTTCTTTACTCTTTTTTTTTTTTATATGTATTATTTTAAAGGTCTTAAACTCAGCTGTAAGACTTCATTCTAGGCACAAACTTGGCTAAAAGCAGTTTATCTGTTGTTTAAAATACTTTGGATCATTTCTGCATTCTAGCCTAATTCTGAGAACTTCCTGGGTAAAGGCTGGGGCTCTCCTCCAGTTAACCCTTTCTACCACGCTGAACAGATCATATTTGCCTTTTAGGCAGTATGCCTTTATCATGAGATGTCTATTTGTTTGGAAGTGCTTATATACATCTCTTCATTGAAAATATCTGCAAAGATACTATCTAGTATCCAAGAGAGTCTGAAGACAGCTCATATACATCAAATTGGCACAGTGAAATCCAATGCAGGGTTAGCCACACCAGCACAGACACTGGCAGCAGTAGATCTAGCATGGAAAGCCACCTGGATTGCTGTTTACCATATGTCTAGAGCCAATTATCATTGGTAAAGGGCCATGTTAATGCCACTCTGCAACTTTGAGCTCGTTTAGAGCTAGCCTGAGCTCCTGCAAAACCAGCCATGCAGTGATTGATTTCAAGAGGGGGCCCATTAATGGCTACCAAAAGGAATAAAAATAGGAAAAAGAAAAGGACAGGCTCAACCCCCCAGTGCAAAAACCTCTCTGACAAATTAAAATCAGAGACCTTGAGGGCTGGATGGCTGCAGGGTAAGATGGCCATCACTCAGGCTGCACCGAACTCCCCAGCCAAACTTTACCATCTATGTCCCCACTGAGGAGCACGACCCACCCAGGAATCCTGCCCTTTGCTTAATGGAAACACTGCTGCCCCTGAATGATCAAGCTGCAGGGAAGATTGGAGCTAAAGTGTGGATGAAGGTGTTTCCCTGGCTGCAAAGATAAAAACTATATGAAACCATAAGCCAGAACAGGGGTCCATCGGACCTGCTGTTTCCTTCCAATGGTGGCCTTTACCAGATGGTATAGGAAAAGAGCAATACAGTATTTACCCAGAATACATTTTCAGATTCTGATGACTCTAGGGTTTCCTGAATCACATATACTACTATCTTATTTAATAGCCTGAGCTAGGTTCCTTTTCCACAAATTTAATTTGTTTTCAAAACCCATGTACACTTCATATCCACAGTGTTCTCTGTCAGTCAGTATGGCTTTGCTACCAGTTAATAAATAAACAAATTCATTTGATCTCCCCAAATCCTTTCATTAGAAGAGATAGCAAACATTGCTCCCTGGTCATTCTCAACGCTCTGTTTCTCTCCTGTGGTTAGGAAACAGGACATAATCTCTTGCCTTTCATAACTGATTTTTCATCATCATAAGAAAGGCCCTGCTAGACAAACTCTACAAGCCAAAGGCATATAGCTGATCTAGTGGTCACACTAGTTACCACCAGTGATAACATTTCAGAGAAACCCCACCCCTCCATCTTTCTATTTATCTGAACACCTCTTGGCTGCACCTACAGATTTATAAGTGAACTCTGGAAAACAAACAAACAAACAACAACGACAACAACAACAACGAAAAAGCAGTTCAAGTCAAAGCTGTTTCTATTAGCTTCTTGAAGAAATGACATTGTCTTATATTGAAAAAAATTTCCAGCCAAGCCAAAAATAAGTCATTTCATTCTAATACATTTTGAATTAAAATAAAATAGAATAAAACAAAATAAAAGGTTACACAGTCAGGGAAACAAAAATCAAAACAACCATCTGCTGTCTTATTATCCAATATCACCTCCTAGAAAAATGATTCCAGAGCTGAAGATGTTCCACTTTTTATAATGTAATGCTCATTTTAAATTGCAGTAAAAATCTCCCATTATTCTGGAAAGCATCTTCAATACAAGAATGAAAATAAATTTTGCCTCTTGCTTTGACTCGATTAAATATTTAAATATATTACAAAAATTGTCACCACAATTGAAACTAATGCAGGTGTCCCTGATCAATGCTCATGATATCCATAGGGAAGAGGCCCTGGTTCACAACCTGCACCTTTCTCTGTGAATGACATGTTTACTGCAACACTGCTCTTACTCAATATTTGTCTTTCAGGAAGTGAAGCAATTTTGGAAGTAAAGAATAAAAGACATTTATTTCATAGCTCTTCCAGTTTAATTACTTTTCTGGAAGATGAGGGCTCATGCTTCCTAGGGAGAGGATGGAGAATGCAGGTTTCCCTTCAGAGGTGAGCTTAAAGGTGAATTATTTTTTTTTTATTTTTTTGTTTATTAATTTTTAAATAAAGGAATCCCTGACTTACTTTTCTCCCTTTGCCACTGAAAAGCAATGTGGACCTAATTTTGCATCAAAAAAATGTTTGCTCAGCTAGTATTGCATGCTGAAGTCTTTTTAGACTTGAAATTTGTATATAGCAAATTTTTATGTGGGGATGCAGCCAGTACTCCATTAAGAAAAGCTCACAGGCAAGTGAGACTTAAAAAAAAATAGCTTATTTAAACAATTATAAGTCCAATAAGTAAACTGTATAATTTAAATAAATTCCCACATCTGTTGAAGACTTTTAAAAATTTACTACTGCCTAATGCACTAAACATGTATATTTTAAGTTGTTGATTTCCAAAAGAAACTTGGTAAGCGTTAACCTGAGTCCATTCTTATGCATAAGAGTGAATGTGTTACTAAATTTTTAAAACTAACACTGCAGAAAAACAATAATTTGACCTTATTATTATTATTATTCTAAACTTTATAAAAGCTGAAGCTTTAAAAAAACTCATGAATGCTCACTGCATCATATTGACTTGGAAGTACTTGAAAGTTATTCATGATGACCTCCTGGAACATGACCAACAATATTCAGGAGCTAAAAATGGTGGTGAATTCCACAATAACTCCAAATATTGCTGTCTACATCCTCACCTTAGGAAAAAAAAAACTGTCAAAATTTCTCATATATCTGCCCCAAGGTTGACCCAAGGGAACAAATACACTATGAAAAGTATCATTTTTATTTTCTCTGATAAAATCCAGAGGTTCGGGATGCTTCTTGGACAAACCCAATGCATACTGAGAAGAGAAGCAAAACCCCATTGGGCTTATGCCTCCCAGAAGAGCCTAACCTCCTTACACATGCTTTGAGAACAGGAAGTAGTCGTTAGCTAATAGCTAATCTCACAGGGTGTAGCTATGTAGAGTTGAGAGGGAGGAGTAGCTAGCACCCATTCAATTTGCACACAGACAGACTCAAGCATACACTTTTGGGACAAGTCAAGTCTAAACAGACATACAATAGGAGGTCTTCTCCATTTGTTTTTTTCCTTCATCACAGATACCCTGAAAGCAGAATCATACCCTGTTGCTAGATGAGGCACTTGGAAGTATAGCTATTCTAAATCACTTATAACAATGATTTTCTGCATCAAACTTTCAGCTATTGCTTGACTAGCATAACTCAAGGCAAATTAATTCTCATTTACTATGTAAGACACACCTATAGTAACTTTGTACAGAGTTTATGATCTTTTGCTTCACATATTATTGTTTTAAGACATATTACGTGCATAAGGCAGACTCCCCTCCCCCCAGAATACACAACATCCAGTTCAAGCAGAGTTAGGAATTACGATCCATAAATGTATGGCAAGTTAAAACTGCTGGGTTGGGGATGAATTATTTCCTTTGCCAGACACATCAGTATAAAAGACAAAACAAAACACTTTTCCACCCATAAAAGATCATTTTTACTTAACAGGACTGAAATTCCTGCCTTGAGTTACTGGAAACCAAGTCCAACTTTACTAAAAGCAATAGAACTGCAATTACTCAGACAAGATACCAGAGTGAGGTGACCGCTCCAAATAAAGCTAGCAACCCGCTGACCAAATGCCTGGTTAGTAATCAATCAGCCACTAGGCCTGATGAGCCCACCTTTTTGTTTAAATACTTGATTTTGATTGCAAGCTTATGACAGCGAGGGGACAGCAGAGGAAGCAGAGAGTTCCATGTAGGCAGGGGAGGGCAGGATGGGGAGGGGGATCACAGACAGAGGGCAGGAAGCTGGGGCTGGCGGGCAGTCCAGGAGGCTTCCTTGCAACAGGCTCTCAAACTTCAGCCAAATTTCTTTTATTAACCCTTTCGCGAGACCTATAGCAAATACCATTTCCCTTTTTTACTACACAAATAAATAAGTTGCTTCCCCCACCCTTTCCGTTGCATTTCTTATCCAGCTCATTTCTCAGCTTTGGTATCCTTCGCTCTTACCACATTTTTCCATTCCTTCGTCCGTTCTCTAACTCCCCAGTTATCCTCAGTCTCTCTGCGTCTCGTCTCCTGCCACTGCCATGTACGATGCTTTCCTCCTGAAACTACTGCCACTAGCAACCAAGCACTGAAACTCTGAGCGCATCCAGGCTCTGTCAGCAGCTCGGCTTTATCTGGGTGGCTCTGGCAGCCAGCAGAGACAGCAGCCTCTAACGGTGGCCAGAAGGAAAACTTCTGCTCACAGGATGAATATCTGTGTTTGCCTTCAAAGCCAGAGGCCAACGTGGGACAGCAGAGGGGCAGAGAATGAGAAAAAAGGAGGTGTAGGTAGCTGTGGGGTGTTGTGGGAGGAAGGTGTTGGGATAAAGAAATGGGAAAGGAAAACAAAACCCTGTAAAGTCTGAGATGAATGAAGAAGGCACCAGGAAGCTGCAAAGCTCCTCCCAGCTTCAGGCTGCTCTGCAGGTAGTGGAAGACGCCCCAGGCCAGGCTCTGTAGGTGTGGTAGAGGGCAGGGACATCTCCACAGCCCTCACTTACCCTCCGAGCCCTCCGGTTTGGCTGGCTCCAGCACCATGCGGGGGTTCGAGGCCTGGCGTTGCACAGCCTCCAGTGCTGCCTTGGCGAGTCCAGCCCAGGGAAGGACGAGGTGCTCCCTTGGGTCCAAGATATACTTTGGCTGCTAAATACACCAAACTACTTGGTTATTCCTCACCCGTGGTTAAAATCCTCCCAACTGACACTAGCGCTGTCTGAAGCATATTCAGGTTTGTGCAGGAAAACCAGTTACAACAGATAACCCAGAAGGCAATTCCACATTCGTTTTTTTTTACAAGCACTTTTCATCTTTGGCGCTCAAAGTGCTTTGCAAATATGAACTCGTTTAAGCTTCACAACAAGCCCCATGAGGCAAAGATAATGATCACTATACCCATTTTACAAATGGAGAAACTTTAGCACAAAAGAAGAAAAGTGTTACCACAGATCAGGCGTAGCAAGTTGAGAACAAAACTACGCAGTCCTGCCTCCCAGGCGCTTGCACTAACAAGTAGAAAACACTCCCTTCCGCTCGGGTTTGATTAAGAAGAGCTATTCCAAACAAAGGTGTAGCATTAAAAAAAAAATGAAAGGGAAGAAAACGTGTACTTCAAGTTCTGTAGGAAACTTCAGGAGCTTCAGAATGTAAGTCCTATTAGGCTACACACTTTGAGAAAGCGAAAAAAAAATCTTCCTTCTTGCAGTGACATGACTCAGAGTAACATGCAGAATGGCACAATGTAAACAACACATCTGAACAAAATACTCACACGTATTGCAAGGTTGATATTAAAACCTGCATGCCATAGGGAAATAAATGTAAGCCCCCTGTTCTAACTTCTGTAGTAAAAGCGAAATGAGGAATGTAGCAACAGAGATCAGGAATGGTTAGGAAATACGGTTTGGCTAAAGCCTGAAAGTCCAAGTGTTTATTCAAACTGCAGCTGAGAGTTTTGACGGTGCATGAAATAACAGACTGTCTGTCTCACCATGTATTAGCATTTCTGGGATTAGCTGTCAGAAGCAAAAATGCCAACCAAGCTTTCTCTTCAAAGTTTTTGAATCGGATCTTTGCCGTTTAAAAGGAACTTTTTTTTTTTTTTTTTTTTTTTAATGAGAACCTAAGCCATTTCCCTGTTTATCCGAAATCTTATTTTCAGATTCAGTGGGCATTGAAAGAAATGAAAAATTCAGCAGAACCCCAGAGGGTTACACCTGTTGAGTATAGGAACTCAAATAATTTTAAAAAAAAAAAAATATTTTTTTCCTTGACTAACACCAGACTCCACAGAGAACTGATGATTTCTAAGGTATATAACCGCAGAGGGCTTCTTACACAAGACAAATTATCACTGAGCTATTTAAATTTGTAACTGCAGTAGAAGTGCAAACGTTGACGAAATAATCACTTGGATTTGGCTGCACAGTTCTGTTCTGCTGCTGCTGCAGCATGCTGGGGCTACTGAAATTTCTGGTGGGATAGCTGCTAAAGAAACTCCTGGCAAAGAGCCCTGTTGACCAATTCAGTACCACTGCATGAAACACCTCATGCAATTGGCATTATAAACCTGCAAGGTACCTACAGCCCTAATAACACGCTATTTTGCTTAAGTGTTATTCTCAAACAGTGGTTTCAGTTAGTGGAAGACAGCTCAAAAACTTACTGGGAGAACAAACTGATCCAAAAAAAAAAAAAAACCTACAAAAATGTCCATCGTTATTTTCTATAAAGAGGCTATTAAAATTCACCAGTTTCAAAGCCCACAAGCCAGAGAAAAGCCATGGCTTTACTTCCTATTAAATTACATTTCATTTACCTGAGAATTCATCTGTCAAAACATCATTTCCCAATCCTTTCTTGCATGGCATAAGAGATTTTTCTGCAGCCTATCGAATTATTTTCAAAGTAGAAAAAGCAGAAGTACAGTCAAATTCACAGACATATTGGGTCTCTGAAATACTGAATAAGGAATGCAAACTTAATATAGGAAAAAAAAAGAAAGAAAAAGAAGGATTCAGCAAAAGAAAAGTGAAGTGGTGAAAACAGCTGAAAGGAGAATTAAATGGTAACATATTCCATTGTCGAAAAGAAGTACAAGTTGGTAATTTAAAACAAGAGTCATTGTAAGCCACTTAAAAATATATATATATATGAAAATTCAATTTTGGTTTTGTGACCTGCCTTTTTTATGTAGATCCCCTGTGATAATTCATTTTTTTTATATCATAATAGCTCAAAAAACGATATGCACAGATACACTGACAAACACAGTTAATAAGATCAAACTTCCTAACACAAACCAGGACAGAGTGAGCAGTCAATAATTCATGATCTAATTGATGACTGTCTGCAAGGCAAGCATGTTTTGCCTAATGGGGTGAATGTCTCTTTATTAACTTACTACTAAATTATGTACTGGACTAATAGCATTGTCAGAGGCCTGTAAACAGTGCAGATATGAATCAGTGTTTTGTGGCAGTACTGTAATTGTAATAACATCCTGAACAAGCTTTATGCCATTGCAACGCGCATAGACCTGGTACTGATAGGCTTAATTCAAGATCAAAAGTTAACAGGGACTTAGGCAGTGAATCATAAGGCAGACACACTTCTGTTTTGATATATAATGACGGTGAAATAAAGCCAGTTGCCCAAGCTGGATTAGAGACACACTTGTAAAGAACATGATCCCTCCTGGGAACAGCTCTTCACATTAATCTGAAAAAGCTCCTAATTTTTTCCTATTCTCATTCCCAATTCACTTCTCAGTAAGCAGTCTAGAGCTACAAATGGATACCAATTGGTAACAACTGTGTGCCTGCTGCTGCTGGAGGGATTGAGGTTTCAGACTTTTCATCAGAGGCGAAGTACTGTCATTGCAGCCTGTGGGGCAAAGACCGAAGGGGGGTCTTTTATCAAATCACTTCCCAACTGGGGCCTTGCTTCTGTTCCCTCTCCTCCATTTCTTTTTCCCTTTGAGTTTCTCAGGCAAACTGGATGTAATTATACCAGTGTGCCTCTTAATTCTAATTTTAAAGTTTGAATGAATAGCATGAATTTGTAGTGTTTCCTCTTTGGTTCATCTTTAGTAAGATAGAGGGGGAAAAAAAAAAAAAAAAAAAGAGCTGACCAGAATGAAATCTTTGCCTTTAAATTCCCTTTTCTCAGTTTAATTTTTCATTATGAACAAAGTATGCATGAGAAAGAAGTTCCTCTCTTGCTACATATCTCTAAGTAAATTATAACACTTTGACACATCACAGTGGGTTAGTTGATAACTGAAGAGAACACAAATCTAATTTGTTAAAAACCTTTGCTGGTAGACATTTAACTGAAGCCTTAAGGCACAGAAATAGAAGAGAAGGAATCACTGTTCTATTCCAAGCTTTCTGCCTGATTTACTGGATAACTGAGAGTAAGTTATTTAGGCTCTTGTCTCCAACGATTAGCATGTGTGCTACATTATTTGCCCACACCAGATCACCTTGAAAGCTAGGGAAAAATATCCACTTGGGCTGACTGTTATGATGATGGTAGAACAAGGCAGCATGCCTTAAAAATTCTGCAGTTAAATAATCCTAAACCCGCTGACAATCAGTAATTAGAGTAATATCAGGAAAGACACATTTGCAAAGGCAAGACAAACACTGCACACCCTTAGTAGTTTTTAACCTACAGGATTCAGATAGCTGAGGGTACGTGTGCTGTTTCTGATCAGTCTGCCAAAGGTAACTGGCAGTAGGTGTGCTTTTCTAAATGTGTTTAATTTCTTAAAAATGCCCACACTCTTAACAGAAAAAAAAAAAGAAGACAAGAAAAGAAAAAAAAAAAAAAGATATGTTCACAAATGGGAAGAGACTTGAAACCAGTTTCCTAGAAGAAAGAATGAATGAAATAGCTACAGGTCCAGGCAGCTTACCAGGGCAGGATGCCTGCGGGGACAACCACTTTCTTCCTTTGACTCATTCCTCTCATCAGCCCTCTTTCCTATTGAGTACATCTCAGGCTCAAATACCAAAATAACCTTTGGTACAACGGTATCACTTGAAATGCAAGCCCAAGGCTGTCCATATCAATCTCACAGTCCTGCAAATAAACTCTTTCATATTCAGTCACATTAGCAGTAACAATGTGATCTTTGAACCACAGGTTCCATAAGATTCCCTAGGCCACAAGATTGGTACAAAATATAAGATTTCAACCCAGGCTGTATCCCAGATTCTTTTTGTTTTCTATATTCCAAGACCTTTTAAAATTCTTTTTTCCAAATTTCCTTCACAAAATGGAAAAGTGCTTTTTCTGAATCTGGAAGCAATAGGTCAGGAATTCGTACCTATTCATTCCCGCAGACAGACTTCTGAGAAAAATACCTCCACCATAAGACCAGAAAAAGACTGTGATAAACTATAAATAGATTTAATTTTATTTATTTATTTTACTTAAAATTGTTTCGGTTTATGACTACTGGAAAAAAAATTATATTTGGGGTGTCTTTGCTTTTTATACTTGTTCATAATTGACAGCTTTTCATCACTCTTTTACTAGTTCTTATTTTAATCAAGTTTTACCAGCACACTGCTTCTAGTTCAGTTACTGATCACTCATGTTTTCACAGTATGATGAATTTTTTAAATGTATGCTGCATTTTAGAATCCAGAATTTCTCTTATGATCAATAACTGTCAATAGAAGGAATTGCTGAGATGATATATTGAAGTTCATTGTTTTATCTAGGCAATTGAGTCAACTACTATATTTTTTCCCCAACACATAGTCAAATAAAACTAAAAAAAAGGCACCGAGACATAAACTGCTGCAATTCTCTTTCTTTCAGATAGTAAAAGTCTAAATTCAGAGCTTTATTAAAATGTAGATGCTTGCCCATGGAAAACTGACTTTCGTAAGACACAGAAGAAGCAGTTTTTATGCAACAGAAGTTTTAAAAAATCAAACTGCTGAGAGAAATTCTCCTTCAACTTCAACAGTGGGAATGTTTGCTACTCTTGGAGCTTTTAGATTTTGTCTGTCACTGACTTGAAAATCAAAGCTTCAAATAATCATGGTATTCAGCATTCAGCAAAAACTAATTTTCAGTTATTCCCAAGACTATTATATTCACATTTACCTAAAGTAATCAAATCCAAAATTAATTATTTTGTATTCCGTGAAGTTATTTACCAAAAGAAACCAGAAAAGAAGAAGTTTCCTCTGCAATACATGGACATCACAGAAGATTCCACAACTTTATGTATTTTGGAAGATTAGGGGTCTGTGCCAGTGTACTTACCTAAAATGTTCTCTACAGTCTGAATTGTGCAGTGCATTGTTTGTTTTACTAGCTGTAGAAGTCAGCGTATTTCAGAGAGGATAGTATCAAAAATAGTGTGTATTAATATTTGAAAGTTCAAGAAATCTTACAAATCTAGTAATGTTTTATTAAAATGAATGTAGCCTAAAATGGCTGATAACTTTTACTGTTAAATATTGCTGTAAAGATATATGGGCCATGAAGAGATACAAACCCACACTATGCATTGTACCTACTGTCAATAAAAGTAGTGCTCCACAAAACTAAACAAAACCAAAACAACAGCAACAAAAACAAACAAACACCACAAACAAAAAACAGAAAAGTAGAAATTTATATACCTTTGTTCCACTCTCACAATCAGGTTTTATATATAAATACAATCTACAGAATCAGAGAGTAATTCAGGCTGGAAGAGACCTCTGGAGGACATCTAGTCCAACCTTTGAATTGAAAAGTTAAATCCCATTGCTCAGGGTTTTGTCCAGACAAACTTTGGAACCATCTAAAGACAGAGATCCCACAGCCTTGCTGAACCACCACTTACAATGCCTCACTAAACTTCCCTCATTAAAAAAAAACAACAACTCCCACCACCACCATCTCACACCCATCTTGCATTTCCCTTGTTGCAACATTTGACTGTTGCCTCTAGTGCATCCTCTCAACTGTCCTCCATGCTGGCCTTCATCACCACCACAGCACACTGATGACTCAGGTGCAAATTAGAGAATCACAGTACCATTTAGTTTGGAAAGCACCTCTTGAGATCATCTCATCCAGCCCTTCCTGCTGAAGCAGGGTTAGCTTGAGCAGGTTGTCCAGAAACATGACTGGTCAGGGTTTGAATACCTCCAAGGATGCAGACTCCATAATTTCTCCGGGCAATTTGTCCCACTGCTTGACCACTGTCACAGTAAAAAAAAAAAAAAGTACTGTCTTGTGCTCAGACAGAATTTCACGTTTTAATTAATCTATTTATTATTTTCATTTTCATTGCTTCTTGACCCGGGCACTATTCAGAAGAGTAAGGCTCTGTCATCTTCCTTCCCTCCCTCACTGTCACAGTTATAAATATAAACTGCCCACCAGGACCCCCAGGTCTTCCCTGCAAAGCTGTTTTCCACAATGCCAAGCCCCCACCCTCTACCACAACTGTTACTCCTTCCCAGGTTCAGGAGGTTGTGTTTGCTTTTGTTGGACTTTGATGAAGCTACTATCTACTTTTCTGTTTGTCAGCCCATATATACATGTAAAAGATTTGCCAGGGTCTGCAGCATTAAGTCCATTTCTTGAAGGTCGCTTTCAGAATCTCTCTATTTGAGGAACTTCACTGAGCACAATTACATAAAAGGGACTTTATGTAAGATGAAGTAAAAGTGATTTTACAGGCTTTTATGATTTAAGAACAGGCAGTAGATTTAGAAGCCAGTTCAAACAGTCCACAATACTATGTAATATACAGTAATTGCAGGCAGAGTACAAGGCAAAAGTGGACACCAGAAAGTATATATATATATTTTCTGTAAATAAACTCCAATCCCCCTTTCTCAGGGATTCAAATAGGACTTCTGCTAGATACATGGATTATCGCCTTTCTTGATGGATGTTACTGCATGTCATTGAGCTGCTGTTCTTACTGAGTGGCCTTAGCTGATAAACTTGCCATTAAGTAAAATTATTTGTCATGTAAGTCAGCAGAAGCTGCCCCAGGATAGCTCTTCTCTTCAGTGGCATATCGGTAAAGATCACTGATACATACATTTTCAGGTGTTCGTAAGACATGACAGGATTGTTTCCTTGCTAGCATTGTAGCAAAGTGAAACCCACTTAGCAGATAAAACAAGGAAAGGAGGAATCTTCTCCTAGGAAAAACACTGTGAAATCAAATAAAATCTCGCCATCCCAAACCTTTCAAACTTGGAGTTTATATGCAAGTAGCTCTCTTGCATTCCAGACAGAAACTTTTCTTGGAAATCATGGTGAGGTCTTTTGAATGACTTCTGCCCTTACACTGTAAAATATTGAAAAAAAAAAGTATGTTCTATGACAGTGTGTCTGTTCAGCTTGTGTTTGAGTGTAAGATTGTGAAAGCCAAGTACAAATTCACATGTACTACACAAATTTTGAAGAGCCTGTGGGAAACTGAGGCAGGAAAAAAAACACCTTTTGAGTGCTGAGTACAATACAGAGTTACTGGGGAGAAATTCCAGGTACTCTGTATCCCAGATACTCTATCTGGAATTGATACTGTGTGATATTCAGCTAAAAATTTAAGATTTTCTTATTATTGAGTGTAAAACCGACAGCATTAAGTCAATCCATTTTCCTAACGGTAGTTTTTAGAGACATATTTTTAATATGCCTACAGTTTTATTTGAAGTTAAAAAGTTCTGCTGATTGAATTTGATCTAATTGCATTCAGATATTCTGTACTAACGAGAGAAGAATTTGATGTAAATGAGTTCTGTTTACAAAAGAGAAGAGCAAAAATACCAAGCCGAATATATGTTTATCAAATATTTTTACTACTGTGGTTAAATTTGAATTATAATATTTCATTTCAAAATGCTAACAAATACTGTACTCTAAGACTATAATAATAGTCTTAGTAATAAGATAAACTTTTATTACAAAACACAAAGCTTTCCAGGTCTAATCTTAATATGGATTAATGAATTGCATTAGTACAATATCTTTTGTGGATTTAGAAGGTCTTCTTAAGACTTACAACACAGTAATTACCAAATAACCATGAGTTCAATTTACAGTAGTTAATTAGTAAAGCAATGAATTACAAAATACTTGATTTCATATAAAGATAGTAAGACAAAAAAAAAACAGTGATGTGTGTCTTCTTAATAGCTTAAACCAGAACAGCTTCCAAAAGTAATAAAAACTCTACTAAAAAGATACTATTTTTTGAAAGGAATTCTTTCTTATTTGTGGTAAAGTTTAAGACCCCCCTATGTTGTTTGGCATGTCATATTTGATAGCGTGATTTCCAAACATCTGCTTCCTGACACTGTTTTGCATGAAGCCCATCTGGCCCAAAGCAGACATTTACAGTATAGATCACTATAGCTGAACTACTTGAATACTCTTTTAAGATGTGATTCTTCTATCGTAGACATTGACTTTAGGATGTGATGTATGACAAAATAGAAATGCCTAGGTTTTTCTTCACTGACTGTTAGGGGACTCTAAGATGATTAGCTTAGATGTAGATTGCTGCACCTCAGTCATAAAGTTACATGAGATTATTTCTCCTCTCTTTGTCTACAATCTTATTTATATCATACACTCTTCAGGCACTGCCAATCACCCTGACTCCTTATCACTGTAACAGCAAAAATAACATTATTTTCCTAAAACGAATTACTAACCTAACATATGAAATATTCAAAGCTTCCTCTAAAAACTGACCAATTCCTCATACTTTTATTTTTGAATTAAAGGACAAGGCTTTCCAAAAATGTTTCTGTTACCATCTGGTCACATTTCATGAATTTTAGGCCATCTGTTTTTTGGCAAAGACTCCTAGAGGTCAGGTTCCAGTGCTGAGATCAAGAAAGCTTCAGAATTTTATCCGAAGTCTTTCCAGCTAAATTGCCTTTTTGCAGCATCAGCAAGCTTCACAACTGACATCTGACTGCCAGTCTCTGTGACAGACAGAAACCTTTCTGAATTAAGTCTGTAAGGAAAGAGAAGCACAAGTACTTTTGTGGTACATCTTGTTTAAGACACGCACTACAATGTATTTGGGTACCACAATTTTCAAGTGATCTATGTGTTTACCTCAGAAGCTACAGCAAAAGAATACTCTGGAGGTGACTCAAAATACAGAACAGAGCCATTGCATCCTCACAGAGACAAAAAGAAAAAAAAAGTTTGGAAATGCAGATAAGCATACCTCACTGCTGCAGTTAAACAACAGGGAGCATCTACAAATAGCTACAGCTACTTAGGAATGGCTCTGTAGTTTGGGAAGTGTTGATAGCCTTAATATATAACATGAAAGCATAGCTCTTCGGTCATGAACATATAGTGATCAAGCAGAGAAGACTTTCTTGTTGATAATGACTTTTTCCTCCTCCTGTCCCCATCTCTCCTCTTGTACTAAATGAAATGACTGGTACAAAGATGGAGGTGGAACCAGCAAATGCCCCTTTATACAGGGCTTAACTAACCTTATCCCTTAACTAACTTTATTAGTATTTAAGCTACTTAAAACAGTTTTCCTACATTAGCAGAAAGGAGACTCTAGTCATGTCATTTACTCCCCCTGACCACATGAAAGACCCAGTTCACATTGGACTCTTAGAGGACAATTTATAATAATGTAGCATTTTGTTTCCAAACATCTCTAGACAGTTTTTACCTGAGTCTTCCATCCTCTGCTGCAGCTCCTCCTGGTATAATCTTAGTTATGAATATCCCAGGATCATCCCCAATGTGTGGGTTATCTGTTCCTCCAGCAATACTGAACCCCAGGCCAGAATTCCCCTGAAAAAGTAAAGAAAAGAAAATGCATCACCAGATGCTGGATTTCTACAGAACTTACTTGCAGTGCACAAGCAAAGTATCCTTGCTTCTTAAAGAGAGCATTTTATTTGGCAACACCGTACTTTCAGGTGGGTGACTCAGCCAGAAAAAAAAAGAAAAATAATTGTCAGTTAAAGAACAGAAGCTGCAAACACAAAGAACTCCCAGAGTTAATGGCAGAGTTAATGGATGCTTCTGCAGAAACAGGATTTGACCTAAATTTGTTTTCAAAAGCAGTCACATAAATTAGCATCTGAACTCCAATATGAATTTATCCAAGTCAATGAGAGCTAGAGGCTAAAAACACTTCAGAGCTTTAAAAAGATGTTTAAAAAGCCCTTCATTTATAAATGGAAACAGTGAGTAACATTTAGCTCTGAAGTATTTTAGTACATCATTTTCTGTTGAAAAGAGATCGTTGTTCAGATTCACGTGCATTTATTTATTAAAAAAAACAACCCACAGTATGTCTTTCATCCTACTGATTTGCTACGAGGAAATGTTTGAAATATTCATTATTAAGATCTATTCAATAATCCTATTTACTGTTACTGCTATTTATGACGATATCATGAGAAATAAGTTAGTATGCATGCACATACATACACACAAATGCAGCCATTATTTCTCACGTACAATTCTAACCAGCAATTCTAACCCATTTTTGGAAATACATTTAAGTTACTACACTTTTTCTATATAAATAAATATTAATCAGAGACATTCTTTTGAAATACAATAATACATTCAATGCAATACTGGATGGAGTCTCCATCGTCCCAAAGTATTTTTACAATTAGGTATTTAGGCTTATCATAGTTGTACAGGACTACTGCTATTGCAAAATATGTCCAGTGTTGTGGTGCTGTGGATAAAATACATTCAGGGCACTGAAAGTATCTTTTTTTTTCTTCACTGTTATTTCGTGCAGCATCTCAGATTACTGGTAATTGCTTTTCATCACTGCTGCTTGTGGACAGATATCTAGTTCAGTCCTAGTGATAAGAATTGCTACTAAAAACAGCAAATAGCACCTCTTTTGTTGTTGTTGTTTTGTTTTTAAAAAAATATATATTTGTTTTTAAACTGTAGTTCAGTTAGTAGGTCAGGCACGTGTACTTTGTGTATGAAAATCTGCATGTTGCCAGTGTGCAGTGTGTCAAATTCTCAGTTCTGTTATCAGTATTCTACATTTGCAAATGATGCAGTTCTCATTACTCAGGAGATGTCCACAGAATCTGCAGCTGTGCTATCAGCATATAATTGTGAATAAATTTTCAGTACTGAACTAATTTATAATCCAAGGAGAAAGATTTAGAATTACACATATCTTAATGATGCTCAGGTAGCTATAATATGAAAAACATAACATTGTGTGTACATATAACACTTTCTCTATATTTTCTCTAGTGTTAATAAGTATCTCCAGGCCAGCATTATAAACCTATGACTTAATCTCTCTTTCATCATCGGGATCATCTCAGATTCAGGTTATTTTCTGTGCACTCAACTTAATCATACAGTGCACTCAACACCAACTTGCACTCTAAACAATATGATAAGAATAGTTTCCTGTAAGTTCTTCTATATGCCAAGTTGTTAATGAATTTAATCTTCCAACATATGAGAATGAAAAAAAATGTATGCATACACACACTTCAGGAAGACCGGAACAAAAAACCTTAAAACAATGCTAAAACCAAGGACAAATTTCTAGAAGGTTTATTAGAATAAGCAGTATTTTATTTTTAAGAAAAAATAAAATCATTAAAATAAAATTATTGGTTTTACTTAAACTCCAAAGAGATTTTATAAGTATGCAATAATCTCTGCTTCTGAACAGAGATTGATTTCCAAGTCCCCAAAACTTACTCTTGAGGGGGAAAGAGGATGGCAGGGAGAAATGTTCATATAATTTTTAGTTGAATTGGGAACACAAATGACTGTATCATAAGAAAAGAGAGTGCCTGTAGAGCTTTATAAACTATCAAAGCTTGCCTGTTACGTGGGATGTGCTTACCTGCTACAGGTCTCCACATAAAGCTCATTAAAATTCTTACCAGGAAATAATTTTTCTGGAAAGGTTTCACACTTTCCCTGCACTCTCTTCCTCCTACTGTACTCTTTTCCATTAACTTTTTAGAGGGAGAAAATACAACAATACTGACTGTAATCAGCAAACTGCTACAGGAGAATCAGTGCTAGCCCTTAGTGTTTATCCATAAATGTGCATCTGCTATACTGCAAGACTATTCTGATTCTGCCCCTTAGGAATAACATTTAAAAGAACAGGGCAGTGCTTCTCACTGGCACTTTTGTATCCAGAAAATTACAAGCAATTATTCAGGTTGCAGACCTTAACTTGATCAACAGGATACGCAAGCTGTCACACGCTAGCTGGCTCAGCAGCTAGGTGTATCCCTGCAAGGCTTTCCTACACCAGGAAGTGAGTTGCAAAAGTTAAGAGCAATTAAACTTTTTTTTTTTTTTTTTCCTCCCCACTGTAGTTTTTAAAGGGTCTTCAATGGCTACATAGACAAATCTGTCTTTGCATGGGGGCATTTCAGGTCATGGCCAACAAGGCTAAAAACATGCCTGCCATCACTCCTGGGTAACTGTCCTGTTAAGAGCCTTGGGTTGAAAAATAACAAATAGTTAAAACTCTTCTATTTCAGTTCTGAGCAGCAATGCTGATGTTTATGTTCCTCCCCTTTCCTCATGCTTTGCCCTGTCTTCCTAATGTACAGGTTCATCAGCATATGGTTGTTGTGATAAAAACTCATTGCAGTTAATGAACTGTAACCCCAAGTATCAATTAAGCACTGTCTATTAGCACAACCGTTCCTGAACCATTCTACAAGGGCTAGCTCCCCACCCTCTACTTTTTGCATCTTCTTTGTCCCCATCCCAGAAAAATAAAATATTTGTTCATTATCGTCACACCTTCCAAGCCTTTTCTAGGTGTATCTCTGTCTCCCAGACATTTTGTGTTTACCAATTAAAACATGTACAGTCATTCAGCCCAAAACAACAGCTGAACCATCACTTAGCCACTTAGCATTTTCCACAGTGGTATATTCATGCTTTCTCTCACACTGACTCTCATGTTTAGGAGTGATTCTCTATAAATACCTGTCATGTTAATTCACTGTCCTCCCCCTATTCGAAGCATTATTTTTATTGGATGCTTACAAGTAACAACGAGCTCAGAGCCTTGGTGATGGTGCTGATGAATGGTTTAATAAGAACAAATAACAGCTGATACAGACAAAAGAAGTTTTTAGGTCTAAATATTCTAAATATTCTTGCCTTTTTGATAGAATGGTTTTAACCAAAAATCCCACAACATATTTGGGGGACTAAAAACTCTGAACAAGTCTCAGACAGATGTACCAACTTCAATGACATAGCTCAAACATGATTATTCATATGCCTAAATATATGTTTCCAGACCCAAATCATTTTATGTTCCATTTATATTAGCTGAATTCTCTCTTGACCTAAATATATCCCTTTGTTCAAGTTCTCAATTGCTACTACTATAAAAACCTCATATAATTAGCTTCTGACTATACCCGGAAGACATGCATAAAATTACTCAGCAAAAGATGTACATATATATAAATATATATATTTTTAATTTCGGATTAGTTCCTTACTACCTTCCCCACCTCTTATTGCAAGGCCTCAGTCATGAGCACAGCCTGGCAAAAAGTGTAGCACCATACAACACGTCCAGTTTGGCTCAAAGAATTACATTGCCTCAGTTTCTCAGCTTCTCTCTCTGCCCAACTTTACTTCTCAAACACAGAAACTTCTGTCAAACCACCAAATCAAAATAAAATAAATAAATAAATAAATCAAAATAAATAAATAAAATAAATAAAAAATAAATAAATCAAAATAAAATAAATAAAATAAAATCAAAATAATTTCTCTCCAGCCCAGCCTGAGAGGCTTCTTGCCTGTTCTCATCTGAAGGGATGAGAATCAATCCTTCTTCTTAGGGTTTACTGCATAAGCCTACCTCCTTTGTGCCTTTCTCAGTCTGGGCTTTCCACCTCCATGAGGGTCAGCCAAGCTCTTTATAGCTCAGCCTGAGATCGGAAGAAACCTGGCCATAATTCTCCTGGCCCTGGAGGGGCAGACAACCTCTGCCAGAGACACGGTATCACTGTGGATGACTTGTGCTGTACCTTCTGCCAACACTGAAAGGCAATACTTAGGGTCAGAATAAGATGATCGATGATTCACATGCCAGGGAAAGAAAACAAAACTTGCAAGTTCTGGCCACTTTGAATCTCTCCCCTCAAGACTTGTTAAACTGCCAAAATAAAGATCACAAAAATAAAATGAGAATCCCCAGCAGGTAATGGTTTTGGGTAGCCAGAAGGCCATGAGACCCATTCTTCTTCTTACTTAGCCTTCCATCTTGAGTTCTTCTCCTTTCATGCACCACTGCAAGCAGCCATGCTGCATCTTTACAGGTTGCAGCATTTTTATTTTGTCACAGAGCAATCCTCAGAAGTACTTCACACTGACTTCTGTGGAAATATTTATGTTTCTACAAATGATCTTTTCCTTAATATGTCTCTTTTTTTTTTTTCTTTTTCTTATTCAGTCTGCCCCTTTGCATTAGAGCAGAGTTTGATTATGAATTATATAAAGTCATTTGATCTTTATTAATATCGCAGAAGAATAAATGCCCAAAACACAGAAATGAAATCAGATATGCACAAGGACAGACCGAGTTCTTCCCTAAATAAGGGCCACGTGTTTTGTATTTTAGCATACTAAATAGGCATACCACAATCGTATATGAGTTGTTTTCCATTTTAATTTCATTTTTTTCATTATAATCAGTAAGATGACAGTAGAACTCAGTTTTTGACACCAGCTACAGAGAATCTTTCTGAATGACTTAATTACTTCAGTACTCCTGAAAGAACTTCTGATAATGTTCTGAAGTGACATGATTTTGAAGCTCTCTGGCATTTAGGTTGGAAAAATAATAGACATGAACTGCACATTATTTACGTGACTGTTGCTGCAACCTCACCCTGTAGTGAAAGCATACCAAGACGCCTATTCCAGAGTCCATTAGTCCATCCAATACAGAATGAGGAACTGCATTTCCCAGAACAGACTCTAGAGGCTGAGAACTGTTTCAGGCTACAAGACATATTCCCACAGCCTCTATTCCTGAAATGATTGTCATGCTTGTATTATTATTATTATTATTGTTATTATTACTTATAGTTTTAAAGGAGCCACTTTGCTGTTAAGGAACATAAGTCAGATTCTATGAAATCTGTAATGTGCTGAACTAGGCAAATAGCAAACAAATAGAAATATGTAAACAAAACACTTGACACAAGCCTGCAAAGCTTTGCACTGGTTTAAAGGGGAGGCATTGCCAAGTAAGGATGTCAAGTCCTTGGTACAAGATTTTTTTCCTGCTTCTCAGCAAATTTATATCCAAACACAGCATCACAGAAATGTATGATGACTCTTCCACTAGGCCCTCAGAAATCCTGCTTATCAGTACAGAGGAAATAAAGGGGTCAGAGCACACATTGGTGGAAAAAGCATTCAATCTGTTCATGGGACCATGTAAAAGAGAATCAAAACTCTTGACACTTGCTAACTTTGTGATCATGCGCTTGTTGCTGTTTCTTTGGGGAAAGTTTTATTGATTGGAGAAAGGAGAGAAGAGGAGAGGAAAAGGAAAAAGGAAAGGACAATAATAATATACATATGCAAAGCGCTGCAAAGTTTTGAATGAAAATGATAGGGCAAAAAATGGCTAATTACAGAATAAATAACTTGATCTGATTTGTAATCTTGCAATAATTGTTCTGTTTCCCTATAAAATTCTGAGACTTTAAAAAGAAGATCTTCTTTTGCCAAACCACATGTTCATAAGAAGCAGAATTTTATGTATTAAAGAAAACATAACCAGGAACACACTGCCTAATTTGTTTATTCTTGACAGGGTAAGTATTTCTAAGTTTCTCTCAGGATTTTTTTTGTTTGTTTGTTTGTTTCTTTTCCCTGCTGGCTTCCTACTTTTACTCTGACGTTCACAGACAAATATATGGAATGCTCTTCTCTCTCAGAGTTTTTACAGATGGCTTAAAGTATGAATTGCTGACTAAATTGGCAGGTTTTATCAGAGCAAGTTTAGTCAAGAGAAAGCTCACAAAATGAGTCATTCCTAAATACATGCCTTTTTTTGTCTCCATTTATTACATCTTCAAAGGACCCTATCAACTTTGTTATTTGATACTCCATAAAAAGTTGTCTGCTGATTTTAACAAAAAATGAGAAGTAGCCTTCAGTGTTTTAAGAGCACCATTGGCCTATAGGTTTAGTAAACCCTTTCCTTTCTAACCAATGCTATTTTTCTCTCATTTATGCAAAAATTTCAAAACACTTTAATATACAAATTTAAATTTTGTCCTCTGAAGTCAGTATCGCATTTGACAGAATTTCAGAATTTGACATAGATACATCAAAATCCTAAAGCTTTTCAGCTTTGGTTGCTACATAAATTCATTCAAGGCACCTTCTCACTCTGTGTAAGTACTGCACATTTTTCTGACTGTGATGTTGGCTTAGGAATTATTTATTTTTGTTAAAAAGGAGAAAGATTTTCTTGTTTTACTTTTTTAAACAAGTAAATGTTGCTGCAAGGAAATGTTCATTCACAAACTACTCCTGAGACTATTTCAGGTGGTGGAAAAACTGTGGGAAACTCTGTGACAAATAACTTGAAAATTGACTTTTTATTTATTTTAATAAGCTGTATCACTCTGTACTTATTTTTAATTTTTACATTTCTGTTTAAGTGCAGTCACATTTCTGAATCCTTACAAAAAGTAAAATATGAACCTAATGCTACAGCTGTTCAAAACAGTTTGGCTGGAATACTCAGAAATTTTTTTGTTGTGTCCAAAATTCATCTCTCACAGAGTACCTTTTTAACATCAAAACCAGATTTTACAAAATAGTAGTACATGAATCCTGGCTAAGACTGCTGCCAGATTTGGTTCCACTTAGGGTTCTTCCTTCAGGGTACTTCAGTTTCAAATGAAATAAACAAAACAAAACACCTTCTCCCATGAGACAAAAGAATTAACACCTTCTTGCATAAACCACATTCTCCCTTCTTTTACAGGATTAGGTTTCTCTCAGTACTACTCAACACTGTGAGTAAGCGAAAGCTGAGAATAAACCAGCCTTACAAAACTGGGGGTGGTTGTTGTGTATTTGTAGCAAGAGACAGGGCAAATAAACAAACATTTAAGGACTGTGAGGACTAGTGTTAATCAAGAATCAATCAAGTTAATCAATCCCTTCAAATGAGACAAATGATTGAAAACTCTGATTGTAATTGATGGTCATGGGATGAATTGATACAAACCAGGATTAGCTGTTGCTCTGAAATAGTCTTTGATATGCTTTCTCTTTTCCTCTGTACTACAGCAGATAAATTTACTTAATTTGACACCCAAGATGGTTATATGGAGTGACTACCATTGGCTATAACAAGCTTAAGAAGAGAGCAACCTTTGGAGATAGCTGAAAAGATCAGTGGATGCTAATTACGTCTCATTGGGTGCTTATTATGTCTGTAATGTCTGTAGATGTTGTTCAATGATATTTTTCTCCACAAAGTACTTCTCAACTGAAACATACAGCTTCCCTTTATCCAACAGTGAAGTGATACAGGACTTTTTCTGTCTATCACTCAGCCATAAGGATGCAGATTATACTTAGCAGGGGTATTTCACCCATCAGCCAACAATGCCCAGTTCAACAGCACAAAGCCACAATGCAAACAACAGCTGAACAAGTTAATGTTTCATGCCAGAACAGGTGATTTTGTAATATGCAAAATACTTCCATCTAATACAGGATTTTGATAGAACATGTATATACAACCCTACTACTCAAGGTTCTAGGACTCTTATCTGGACTTCTCACAACCCAGCATTTACACTAACATTATTTTTATACTCTGAAGAAAGAGTTATACATGCTAAATTACCAGACCATTTCCTGCCATTCAGTATGTGATTGTTTAGCTATCTCCCATCCTAATACACCTTTCTAATCCTGCCAAACCTGGGGAACCTGATAGGAAAAAAGACTTAAATCATTTCAGCAGTTTTCAGTATTTGCACATTCCATCCTATACTGTACTTTTCTTCTACTGTGTTTTATACAAAACTGAAGTTCTAAAAGCCTAAACATCAAAGCCACTTTTCTGTCTCATTCAGAGAACAAGGATATTTGCATATTTATCCGAGTACTGTTGAACTCTTTTGTACTTTCAAATCTACTCAAGAGTAACATAATTCATGAAATTCTCACTTCTCCCACGTATGCTGGCATGCTCCCCAGAGTCGGAGTTTTGAGACTCCATAGTTATATTACGCTCCATATGGTACAGATTTTCATCCCTCACAGTGCCATTTGTTGTTTTCAAGCCCCTTATCAGGGTCAGCACATTCATTATAAAACCACAATACACACGACTACAACTGCCTCCTTCGTTTACTCTCACTTGTTATCAGTAGAGGAATATTGTTCTCTCAGCTCTGCCCAGGTGAAGTACAGCCTTCAGGAGGGAGAGTTTTGAAAAGGAAACAAAGGATTTTTATTTTTCATAATATGTGTAAAATGTACAGCTCTGTAGAACAGCAAATCTAGACCAGGAATGAAGCCACTACCAAAAAAACAAACAAACAAACAAACAAACAAAAACCCTAGTGTATCCTATGTCAATCTTTGTATACAGACTGATACTGATGCAAAAAGATAGATATGAACTCTCTTCAGGTTTGGTTTTCAAGACCTAAGAATTTCAGACCTTCCTTCCTTCCTTTAAAGGGACATAAGGAAATAAGATTTTTTCCTTTAACTAAATGAAAAAAAAAAAAAGGCACTAAACCCACCAAATAGTAATAATAATAATAAAAGGAATCAGGAACTCCCTCTTCTAAGTTGAAAAAGCTTTAAATAATGGATACTGCTGTATAAGATTTCCCCTATGACAAAGAAGAATGTCACAACCCCTCTTCTGTATCTCTACTAAGTGCACATTAACAGCTTCTGAGCTGTGACAAATGTGCATGCCTACTTTTTTTTTTTCTTTTTTTTTCAATATGCTTCTTGTCCTACTTCAATATTCTGTGTAGGGATGTTTTTCCTCACCTTCATGGGGGCATCATGACCTTGCCTATTCTCTCATACAGAAAAATAGGCACCATACATCCTCTTTTAGTTAGATGCATACAGTGAAAGCAAACAAATGTCACAGAAAACACAATCTGATGACTAGCTGAAAAGTAGTAGGGGAGAAAACTAAATATCACAAAGGTTTTGTCAAAACATGGATGCACATTCTTTGGAAGAGCGGAACTCTGCTTGGGAATGAAAGGTTTCAGTTCACTTGAAAAAATCTTTGTTTTATTGTGTCACTCCAGGTTAGCACTAGACTTCTCATCAGCCATAACCTGAGAGCTTTCTGAACTCCCAGGACTCCACAATCAAAGTGAAAAAAATCAGATCAAGGAAAGGAAAGCACTCACTAAGTGATAATAGTAACTAGACATAAGGAAAAATAGCAGTAAGAATAGAACACTAACAAGAATTGGAAGAATAGCAAAACTAGCTTTGAAAACTTTGACATGATCATCACTGAAGTTTTCACAATGCAATTACTTGCAAAAACTGAGGAAATTAAGGGTTGTTTAAATGCTTGTAAGCCTGTGACAGAGGTAGGCAGTCACGTTTGAACAAGGGCTTAGGAAACAAAAAAATGAGTTTAGTGAAGCTATGGAAACCAACTAGGTTTCACCACATAGTGCTAGCAATTAAAAGGAAATGAAGAGAAGGAACTTAGTTCCTCTCTAAAGGATGACACACCTCTAATCCCATTCTGCTGATAATTCACTGCTATACAAAGAGAAGTTGAAAACCCCAGTGTGTGTCTTGAGAGTATGTGGAAACCCAAAACTTTTCTTGGTTAAACCAGTTTGTAGCTTGAAGTCTTTTTGTTGAAAAACTGTTGTGTATCTAAATGGATTTACCTGCACAGATTGCTCTAGTAAGATAGCTCTGTAAAGTACTTGGGGAATTTGAGATACCTTGAATATGAAAGTTGCTGGAATAAGCCCAAGTTCTAAGCTATTCTCTAAGCTACTGTTCTTTTCCTTTTGATTGTCATATCCACAAATATGAAATGAGTATATAGATTTGTTCTCACCTTCCAATTTAATTATTTTAGCATTTTTAACATATTATAGCCCAAAGATTTGTTCTAGTGAAATACATATATGGTTAACCATCTAGATTAAAATTCTGGAATGTTTACATCCTTTACAAAATGTTGATAATCTTTTCTCTCCAACGATTATTCAATCCAGCATCAAAGGCAAAATAAATGAATGAGTAAAACTCTTAATTTGCTTCTTTATGCAAAATCATGAACTTCAGGGCATGTAATCTGGAAGAAAAAGCAAAAGTATTAATGAACTAAAAGGCCCTTAAGGCTTTCAAGTTCAAGCACAAATCCTAATGGCAAATGACTGAATATTCTTGCTATTGCATCACGTACCTTGCCATCATTGCACTACTCTAGTGGCTATGCACACAGAGTTTAGCATTGACACAGCTTTTAATACAAATTAAAGCAAGCTTTTGAAATACTTTCCTATTTTGAGTAACACTTATGACTTTTGTTTCAGGTCCCATGATGCTCAGCTGTAAGTTTCACTGAGAAGAAACACAAAGAACAAAAAATAACATAAAATGCAAGTCATTGTTTTTCAGAGATATAGATCTAAACCTTAAATTTTTTCCCAATTTTGTCCTAATCCTATTTTAATATAACATTTCATTTCAGTGACCATTTTGTTTTTTATTCTCAGCAAACTTGACAATATATGACCCTAAGCAGTCCAACATAGCTTCAAAAGTGTCTGCTTTTGAGCAGGATCTTAGACTAGATGACCTCCACAAATACCTTCCATCGTGAATTATTCTTGGCTTTTATTAAATTCTAGTGTCACAAATATTATATATTTTTTTCAAAATCTACTTTCAAGCTTAGAATATTTTGGTCTCTAAAAACTCCCTTCTGAATTTTATCTTAAAAATTATACGATAGTTAAACATTCTGCATGGACATGTACCTAAAAAAAGTCCTGTACCTTGAATAACTTTCACACACTTCTTTGAAAGTAAGCAAGTTAGTTTTGTCACATGAGAAATGCACAATAGCTATCCCTTTACATTAGAAACATCAATTTTACGTGTGTCCCTCTGAAAGGAAGAAGTGAAGAGCAGTCTTTAACAAGGTGTCTGTCTGTAAAACCTAGTTAAAAACACTCCCACCCTTCTAGAAATTGGTTGAGGTAAGATTCACTGTTCCTTTACTTATATCAATACTTTCATGAAGCTTGGTTAGGTTACGAACACATTTTGCATATATAGATAAATAAATGTACAGAGTACAGTGCAACAGAACTAGACTGCTCTTCCGTACAATATTCCTATAATAACTTGTAATATCAGATATTATTTTTGTTGGAAATTCAAAGAAACTCTAAATTCTCATGTACTATTACAGATTTGTGTCATGGTAATGAATCATATTAAGTCACATTAAAAATAACTAGGATAAGTTAATAGTAATATTCAAGCTAAATAACATTATTTCAAAGGAAACTGTGGAAATAGAAAGCCCTCTCTTCCCCAGCTTTACAGATGCCACTTTCGCCTCTTTGAAGGTGGTAGGAAGAGAGGCTGAGGAACAGATGAGTCTAGACTGAGATTCCTACCATACAAATGAAAGTTAGATGAATTAGAATTCGGCCAAAATTCTTTTTAAGAAGAAAAGCAAAAGACAACCAAGTCTCAAAACCCCTAATCATTTCTACCTGGTATTAGACTCTCTATGGAAAGATCACAGCCTGAGATGCCTCTGGGTCGAGGCTATGTGGCTCACACATGTAAGCCTATTCAAGGGCAGCAATGACAAGTTTGACAAGTGGAATTTTTACAACAATCATCCTATTCATATTGCTGTCTGAGAAAATATCAGTATTTCAAAATAAGCAGCCACGCTATAAGTATATCCTTTTAAAACCCACCTTTTATCTGAATTTCTAACACATTATGTGTAGTTTACCTAATATTAGCAGTAGTTTTCCTGTCACTAGAGGCCTATTTTTGCTGATTCATTTTAGGAGTAGCACTCTAAGAAGTTAACCTGAAATTCCTGTTGTTGGTATTTCTTCTGTGTTCCTGCAATGGATTCCACATACATTCCCCTGACAGTAAAATGCAAAATAAATGTATTTTATGCAAAAAGAAAAGCTAGAAGAATTAGCTCTTCAGAAAGGGAAAATAAAGAGCCTCTGTGTGTACACCTTAGCAAGGCAAATTTGAAATTTTACTTATAAAACACTCACTGAAAAATAAACAGTATGCTCCTGATACTACAGCCTTCTAAATTAACTTTACTTTTCAATGGTACTGGATAAATTCAGAGAAAGAAGCAATTTCATTAGAGAGAAGGGGATTACTAATTCAGCATTTGTGAGCATCTCTAGAAGTGAAACTTTCCCTCTCTCTTTTTTTTTTTTTTTTTTTATTATAAGCATTCACATTAATTATTGTCATTTCAGGGCTTTTTAATTCCCATACCTCCTCCTAAAGAGGAGGCATTTCTCTTGCCCCCTTCAGAGCTACTGAACTGTAGTGGGTTTTGAAGCAGGGTACTGAACATCACTCTACTGACATCCTAGAATCCTCATGAATAACACCAACAGAGTGCATTGACCTGTAAGAATGAGGTAAGATTAACATCTTTTTTGCATGATTGTACGTTTTTGGAAAAAAAAAAGAAAAAGATGGCATCCATTTTACCTGGTTTCCAAAATATGTTCAGTAGAACATCTTCAATTAGGGTAGGCACACTACATGCCCTCTATCTACACTGTATAGAAAGAGACACTTCTGCAGTGCAATTCATCAACATGCAAATTGGTGCAAGTTAAAATGTTTCACATACATTTATCAGTTGCAATCAACCTTCATTTAATAGTTTCTTAGTCCTGGCATGCAATTTGTGCTCTAAAATGAGAGAGAAAATTGAGGTAAGAAAGGGTGTTAAAAAGCAAGAAAGAGAGAGAATGAGATGAGAATAACCAGCAGCTCAGTGATGAAGAACTCATCGGAGCTGCCAAACCTGAACCGAAATACTGCCCTGGAACAGACACCACTGGGGCTTCCATTTCAAAGGAGTGCCTTAATCAACAGGCACACCATCTCTGATCTAATGAATATATAATTGTATATTCAAAGTGGAACAGGTCCAACAGGAGAAAGACACACCTCATCAAATCTAGGCATTCATCATAGACAAATTCCTGCTATACATCGGGCAGAAGAGGCATGTCAACCCCATTTTCCCACACATTGGATAAGTATTTTTATCATGATTATGAATCCTTTCCCTGTCACTTTACATATTTCCCCCAAGGAAACTTATGAAAGGTATCAATTTTTTACCAGTGTGCAGTGGAGGCAGGAAAAAAATAGATAACTTTGTGATATAACATTTCACATCAAGCTCTCATCCTGCTGTCAGTGGTATATGGGTAACTTGGTTGGCTTTTCCCAAGATTCCATCTGCAAATTCACTACAGAAATTGTATGTATAATCAAAAAAAAAAGATTTAACATAAGGAACTTGCATTGTTTGTACTCATGCATGTTAAATATTTATCTTTACCTTTTCAGGTTTGTTTAAAACCTTAGTCAAAGCACAAACATGGTTATTTTAAGCATCAAATATCTTTCCATTCCCATGTCTGATTATGAAAAGCATCAACTTAATCTGAAGACAAATATACATTAATGCATATGCCTCTTCTGCATACTTTGTCCTTATACTGTATAAAATCCAGACTCCATTGTGCATCACAATGTTATTTTGCTTGCCTAAGTATATACAAGTATAAATCTACTGCTAATAATGGTAATACCCTAAAAAAACAAGGGGGTGACTGCATTTTGCAGTCTAAGATTGTTCATTAATATTCGATAGCTAGCAAACAAATTATACAGTCATTGTAATGTTATCTCCTTGTTAACAAATGTATGTGAAAGGCAAAAATCTACCAAAGAAAAACTGCAAGCATTGCATGGGATTAAGTTTTAGCATTTATTAAGGCTTGTCATCATCTACAAAGTCATCCAGGGAAAAAAAAATAAAATTGATCCATGTGCAAATTACAGACAGACCTTTGTTATCAACAAACTTGATATACACATACAGAATCAAAAGATTGTTTCCACTGACCAGAACTTTGGTCACACGAAGCATGTAGGACATACTAGCATAGACTGTAATATTAGATTTGGCTAAAATATCCAAGGCATGCATAATGTTGTTTTATGCAAAATCTGGCACTCTAGGAAAGATTAAGATTCCGAATGGAACGATCAGTGAGTTAATGAACAGCTTTAAAACAGGCAAATGAAACTGCCATTAAAGACATAAAAAAAAAAAAGACTTTTTTTTTCTCAGTAATCTGATGTGGTGGGATATATGAAAAACAGAGAAAGAGCATGACTGTTCTACAAGTATCTATCCATTTCACTGCTTGCCTCATCTCTCTCTATAGAGCAATGTCACACTGCACTAACATCTGAAATGATACACAGTTTTTTCAATAAAGTAAAATAAAATCCTTAATTTCTGGCAAAATTTTTTTCCTATGATGAGGCATCTGGAAATACAGAGGAAGAAAAAAACAAAAAAAAAACAACATGGGGATAGCACAAGAGGTCAGCAGCACACAATGGGCAGCCTGTCCCCTTCACCTAGTGAAGACTCAGAAACACATTACGGGCTTTGTTTATTTTGAATCTGAACAACTATATGCATCATTACAAAGGGGATAATAGATGTCTGTGAATTTAATGATTTAGCTCTTTTAAGCTGAAAAAAAAAACCAAAAAACAAACACCCAAACCACAACAACAACAAACGAAAACCAAAACACCATAAAACTAGAAAAATAATTGGTTTGATAGTTCTGTAGTTATACAGAAAGTAAATATTCATTCTGATAAAGATAGTTTTACAGCTCAGTGACACAGAAATATTGAAGTTACTCAATGCTGAATTCATTTACAAAAATACTGATACTCTGCAACACACATTATAATTAATTTAAGGAGTGGCTACAAAGAATTCTCTATAGAACTCAAAATATGCTGTCAAAACAACAAAGGTAAAAATAACGAGAATTAGAATAATCTAGGAGAAACTTCTGAAGCTTTTGAAAGTGAACTAAAGTTCTGCATGTAATTCTTCACTAGATGAGATTTAACTTTAGCCTCAAGCAACACGTTACATCTGTGCTGAAAGCTGCAACATGATACTGAGATTTTAGATATAATTTTATATGTAAAATTTTATATGTAAATCAATATCACACTAGACAAAATGAATGCTTGAGCACTTAAGTAAAAAATATTTGATTTGACCCTTTCTAACAAGCTCAATTTTACAAATGCCCCATCTTTAAGCCTACACTACCATCACATGGGCCAAGACCAAAGACAGAATTGGGCATGTTTGGCCCTACCACTTCTTCTCGGTTGGACTCCGTTCTTCCAAAGTGCTCAATATTCAAGTTGAGACAAGATGCTTACAGCATTTTGTTTCATTTAGATCCAACAGTTTCTGCAATAGTCACCTTTAGTTATTTAAAAATAGTTGTTTCCTACTTAGATTTAACAATAATGAACAAAGAGCACTTTGGTAAAATTGAGAAAACATATAAGTACTCCACCTATTCATTTCACTAAGAAATTCTTTGTAAAACTTACTAAATTACAAGAAGCCATTAATCTGTTTTCACTCTCACCCTGGCTACCCATGGTGATTCTTAACTACTAGGAATTTTTCGAACTTCTAGTACAAAGGTAAAAATCATTATGACAGTCAACAAAAACATTGATCTTACAACAAAGTAATATGCATACATAATATGGCATACAGATAGTAGCAAGACAGATTGCTTCATTATAAGCATTTAGAAAATACAGCCAGGAAATCAATAAAATTTCAAATCTAAACTTAAGTTTGTTCTGCTTCATCCATGAATGCATATTTGTCTGTGAGACATCCACAGATAGTGAACCCACAGCACAGAGAGAACAAGTGCTACAAATACCAAATTTCAAAGTGCACTGTTTATCCACCATCTGTTGTTCAAAATTCCCATAACAATATTTCATAAAACTTCTCAAATTTAAAGTTACTGTGTCAATTTATGAAATAATATAAAAGAAGACGTGTTTTCATTTAATTTAACTGCAAACTTCTCCAAACACGGCATTGAATCAAAAGGGGGATTATTTTTTGTTGGCTGAATGAAGTTGAAAGGGAAGAATATGGGCACATGGAAACATGATCTGACCTCTAATTATCCCAAAGAACGATACCTCAGTGAACATATAAGATTTCCTCCAGATTTCATATAAATTTCAGTCACCACGTACAAAGAATGGTCCTTAGCTTTGCCCAGTGCAAAAAAAAAAAAAAAAAATCATCTTGATTTAGAGTAGTCACAAAATAGACTCCCAACTGAAAAATAAGAAATTAATTTAAACTAGTGAATTTAAACTAGTGATTAAACTCAGCATTGTTTCTATATTTCCAGAAAGCCTCTCCTTTGCCCACCTACTTAAGATCACCCACTCTAGTGAGCCAGCTTGTCAGAGGAGCCAGTCTGAAATTTATAAACTCGTGAGAATGCTTAAATCATTAACAGACAGCAATTCCTAGCAGAAATGTGGCCTGGAAAAGCTGTACTTCAAAAAGCAACAGACCAGTATTTTCAAAGATATAGCACCTTCCATAGGTATGGCTGAATCTTCATTGAAACTGCTTAACATATTCCAACTTCAGAAAAGAATCCTTTACGTATTTACACCACATTACTTCTCCTGTCAGGAATAATCATATTGATTTTCCACTTATAAAAAAAAAATCTGGATGATGTTCCTACACTGAGTATCATCTTTGAAATAGACAGCATCTCACTCTACTCTGAGTAGGACAGATTCAAGGTTAGTTAGTACTGGTCAGTAATGTGTAGTTGGTCGTAAGTCTTGTTTTCCTTTCTTTAGGTCCTCACTGAATGTTTACCTACTCTCCAGTCATTAGAAAGACTATTTCATAGATTTAATCAGTCCTTTCTTCTTCATCATGCCTGCAACTAAATTATTATTTTTTTCTTTTTAGTAGAGTAATTGCCTCCTGCATATCAGTTCTAACACTAAAAATCAGAAGATTATTTCATCTGAAACTTGCTTCAATTATCTGTATTCTCACAACACTCTCACAGATAATCTTCCAGTCTTTTTTTTCTATAGAGGATGTCTTTTTTTCATTTTGCTTGAAAGCTAAAATTCCATTTTGGTTTGACTTTCCTCAGCTCTTTTTCAATATCTGAAGACTTACAGAAATCTTGTCTGACAACTTAGAGAACTAATTTAGCACTTCAGATTTTAGTTTTGTGCTTTATCCTTCAAGTAATACCTAGAAAGACATGCTGTTTTCAAGGGGCTCTTTTTGCATTAGAATATGGGCAGTTACCCTGCAATTAAACCACATATTCCGAGAATGAACAAATCAGTTGCCCAACAAAATAAACCAAGAAAAGAGAATGATGATTTTCTTAAGGTTTAGAAAACTCATAGTGATTATAGTGAATGTATAAGTCTTCAATATGGTACTACTGGCAACAGAAGGCATCATATGCACTTAAAACTGTTCAATGTGAGTTTACTTTTTAGAAAACTTTTCCCTTTGCTCATCTTCTTATCCACAGAGTGGAAAGCAGCTTTTGGAGTCCGTACAATGTACTCACCCAATGGAGGACAGCTGATGAGATTGCTTATATATTATCATTTTCTCTGGCTCTCTCTCTGCAAAGACTGCTGGTGTTCCCATTATAAAATGTTTCCCGTATCTCGTAATACCAGGGTCACATTCTGTTTTCACAACTCAAAAACAGGTTGTGAGATCTATTACAATATTTTATGACTTTTTCCAGCAGAGGATGGAGAAGCCAACAGGACTGCTGGAGCAGCAGTGAGGAGTAGCAGGAGGCACCTGAGATACAAGACAACTGCCTTGATTCAAGTAAGACACTGGTGAGAGAATAATGCCCCTGGCACACATCACAGAGCTGAAGTGATTAAAAAAGGATGATTAATAGCGCCAAACAAGGTCTAGATGTTCTTTATATCCCATCAGTGAGCCATCAGCGGCATTGCAGCCACTCAGTCCTAATGTAATCCTGTCCATCACTAAAGTAAGCCTGGAAATTAACCATTTCTGCAAAGTACATTAATTTGTTCTGTATTTCCCTGCATCACTTCTCTAGTCCTTGTTTAGTCTTGCTGTTTGCTTAGCCTCTGTAGTATCACTATTTCAATTCTATGCCCCCAGGATGATGTCTTTCTTCCTTTTATTACCTTAAAAACCAACAAACAAACATTGTTTTTTTCTTCCTTGAATATTTTTCAGTATTTCATCACCATATTTCCTTTCCTCTAACCCTCTAGTAAGTTCTGTGATTGCTCTTTTTTGGGTTTCTTATTTTGTCTGATATTGAATTTAATATATTCAAGCTTTCTAGTAGTGTCAAAATAATTTAAGAAACTGCATTCCCTGCATAATTAAATCTAACAGAAATCCAGGGAATGTAACACCAGGTTTAGTTAATCAGCATCTGAAATGCTGCTAAGTAAAACAGAATCTAAGAAAAAAGCAAAGTTCTAGAGTCCTAGGTTTAATAAATATTCAATGAAAATGTCTTTATGCCTTTCTACTTTGGACATCTACTTGTTACACTGCCTTATACAAACATACACTTACAACTAGATTCATGGAATTCCCCAAGAGAAAATTCTTAATTCTTTTCTGTAAAGTTTTTTTTTTTTTTTTCCCCTCCAAAGTAGTTCACGTGCTGAATACCAGATGCTGCAGGAGGCTGAACTTGATTAGACAAGGTAAAGAGGGACAAAGAGGACATTTATCAAGGTGCACTAGGAGAGAGGAAGTGAACTCATAAGTAGCCTGAGGAAGTCTTCAGGAAGCTGAGTAAGTCAAATATGAAAGTGAGAATGAACAGGGGGGAGGGGTAAGATCATGGCTCTCAACAAGAGGGCAGGAAGTTGAGAGAAAGGAAGAATGTAATTCTTCATTCTAGAATAGCTTGTAGTGGTTTGTCTTTGGAGTAAGACCTTTGCAGGTCAAGGGAGGTGACTGTCTCCCTCTACTCTGCCCTCGTGAAGCCCCACCTGGAGTACTGCATCCAGGTCTGGAGCCCCCATACAAGGAAGATGTGGATCTGTTAGAACAAGTCCAGAGGAGGGCTACAAAGATTATCAAAGGGCTGGAGCACCTCTCCTATGAAGAAAGGCTGAGAGAGATGGACATGTTCAGCCTGGAGAAGAGAAGGTTCCGCAGAGACCTCATTGTGTTTTTTCAATACTTAAAGGGGTCTTATAAAAAGGATGGGGAAGGACTCTTTATTCAGGTAAATAATGATAGGACAAGAGAGAATGGTCTTAAACTGAAAGACGATAGATTTAAATTAGACATTAGGAGGAAATTCTTCACTGTAAGGGTAGTGAGGCACTGGCACAGGCTGCCCAGAGAAGCTGTCGATGCCCCATCCCTGGAGGTGTTCAAGGCCAGGCTGGATGGGGCCTTGGACAATCTGATCTAGAGGGTGGCATCCCTGCCTATGGCAGGCGGCTTGGAGTTAGATGCTCTAAAGAGCATCTAGCATCTAGATCTTGAAAGGTCCTTTCAAGCCAAGCCATTCTATAATTCTATGAAAAAAAAGGCCTCAGAGTAGCAGCGTAGCTAGACCACACCCCCCCACTCCTGGTTGAGTCTCATGAGTGGCACAGTGAGCATTTACACTTACAACATGATTATTATTAATAAGTGGTAACTTGGTGGTATAACAACAGAAGAGCCAAGAAATACCCTACTCTGGAAACCACATTACTTTCGCTCATCCAAGATGATCCTTAAACAGCAGGGATATATTGGTGAAGAAAAACTGAAAGAGTCCTGAAAAACATGTGTTGATACTGCCTTCGTTTATGTGTCCTTCACCAAAGAAAGCACACAGTAACTTTATCATCATCATTTAAGTCATATGAAATAAAATGAACTGGGGAGAGAAGGACAGTATAACAGAGACAGAAAAAAGTGGTATTTACTTTCTGTTTGACAGCTAACTAGGAGATGTGAAGAGACAGAAAAAATCTGCCTGTAGGAGTCCAGCAATTTTTAGGAAACAACTGAAATTTGAAGAAAGAGTTGCATAGTATTCTGACTGCTGGTTAGAGTCAAAACTGTCAAAATTGTCTTTTAAGCTACGATATATACAGAAATAGCTGATAATGAAGATTAATAAACAGAGACAAATATAAATAATACCTTTTTTTTTTCCCTTCTAATTTTACAAGGGTGGCCTTAGGCTACAATTATTATCAGAAAAGCCTCTTGACCTAGAATTTGCATAAATTAGAACTGATAAAACTTTGAAATTTTTTGTCAAGGGGAATGTTGCCATCTAAGCAAATTGCTTTCAGGTCAAATCAGCAAAAAAAAAAATTCTCTTCAAACAAAATGACAAATATAATTAATTAAAAATATTTTTGTAGGAGGTATCATAAAGGTATATGAAAAAATTCCCCACAGAAAACACTTTTCACAAAAGAATCTCAGAGATCTCTAGTTAAAGTGCACAGAAAGATATGGCATTTTCTTTCTGAACTTGTTACATCAGGAACTCCTCTGCATTTGAACCATAAGGTACTCCTCTTCATTTGTTTCCATCTGAACATCAGGAAGCACTTCCTTACCATGCAGACACAGACACAGATTTCTAGGTTGGAAGAGACCTCAAGATCATCGAGTCCAACCTCCGACCTAACACTAAGCACTCCACTAAACCATATCGCTAAGCTCTACATCTAAACGTCTTTTAAAGACCTCCAGGGATGGTGACTCCACCACCTCCCTGGGCAGCCCGTTCCAATGCTTAATAACCCTTTCGGTAAAGAAGTACTTCCTAACATCCAACCTAAAACTCCCCTGTCGCAACTTTCGCCCATTCCCCCTCGTCCTGTCACCAGGCACGTGGGAGAACAGACCAATCCCCACCTCACTACAGCCTCCTTTAAGGTAACTGTAGAGAGCGATAAGGTCTCCCCTGAGCCTCCTCTTCTCCAGGCTGAACAAGCCCAGCTCCCTCAGCCGCTCCTCGTAAGACTTGTTCTCCAGACCCCTCACCAGCTTGGTCGCCCTTCTCTGGACTCGCTCGAGCACGTCCATGTCCTTCCTGTAGCGAGGGGCCCAAAACTGAACACAGTACTCGAGGTGCGGCCTCGGTGCAGGTGATGGAGAACTGGCACAACCTGCCCAGAGAGGCTGTGGGGTCTCCTCTTTGGATATCTTCAAAAGCCACCCAGACATGGTCCTGGGCAGCCTACTCTGGGTGTCCCTGCTTGAGCAGGGGACCAGAGGGATCCAGAGGTGCCTTCCAACCTCAACCATTCTGTGATTCTGTAATTCTATGAAGAACTACTCAACAGAAACAAGGGTTTGAAGCTTGGAAAATTGGGAAATGAAAGAACGCACAGAATCAAACCTATAAAATGTTGTCTGTTTAAAAAAAGACTTGCAATATATTTATATAACAATATAAATACATAATTAAATGCCAGCCAAACTCAACTGGCCCTGAAGCCATCATTATTTTCATATAATTTAATACACTTGCTGCTGCATGTTTACCAATGTTTTCAGAATTTCATAAAATATGCACAATCTGAAGTTGCTAATTGGCAAATGAAGGGCTTTTCTTTCATTACTTATTGACTACATTATTCTCTTGAACTTCTTCTAATCAAGGGAGAGCTTAGCATTGTACCTGTGTGAACTGTGCTGTAGCCATCAGGTAAAACTGTTCTGTATGGGTAATTTTGTTAGTATTTCATAGTGGCCCCACTTTTGTTGCTGCATGTACATTGCTTAATGCTTTAAGTACAGTTTTTATTATATACTGTACTAGAAAGTTATGAATCACGGACAATATGGAGATGCTTAAACTGCACCCTAGGCATGGAAAGGTACAGGGTCCTCGCACTCTGTAAGTCTAAATAGAGATTCTTGCAGCTTTCCACAATGCCCATCTGTATGTTCCACTTTCCTTTTTTTCATTACATCTATGCATGGAAGTGCTCTTTGGGGAAGCAAAATGGAGCTGGGAGGCAACCAGACATTCTTGGGAGCTTTCCCGGATACCCTAATTTAAATGTAGCTTGTTCTGTTGAGTGCTGTGCAAACACAGACCCCAAACAACCCAGAAGTTTACAATCTAAATGTAAGAAAATGCATAGAAAACCAGCATACAAACAGATGGGAGAACACAAGAAAATAGTAAGATATGCTATTCAGCAAGTGATGCCGAACAAGAACATGAAAAAGCACAATGACAGGGCTCTATTTTGGTAGAATTGGTGAAAAGAGCTGTCAGCAAGTTCCAGGATAATCGACTTGTTCTAATTAATACTTAATGCTATGTTTTAAGTTACTTCTCCACAAACATCCTGTCCTCATGAGTGTAGTATCTTACATGACAACATAGATAACAAAATACCCACCCTGCATAAATCAGCAGATGTGGGCTTTAACTCTTCTCCCTGCTCTCCTCATTCTCTCTTCCAGCCTTGCCTGGGGCAAGACGAGCTCCCCAAGCTGTGACACTTGCTGTGGCCTTGCTGTAGTGCGCTGCACTTAGCTGTGTGCTGAAAACCCCACAGCTTGATATTGTTAACAGCGCTGAAAGGATCTCTTCAAACTAGGGAGCTTCAAATTTGACATTCTGCAATATTGGAATTCTGACATACAATGACTTATCTGCTTGGAATTAGGAAAAAAAAAGAAAGAAAAAAAATCAGTAAGATTGACCAAAAATGTCTATGCACTAAGCAGTGAATTATAAATTAAAATAATTTTCTGTTCCCATGAAGTAGATTTTGTAAATGAAATAAGAATGAGAACTAAGGAAAACCACTTTATTCCCCCTGAGATTTGTTTTTGTTTTTAGCAAAATTTGAAGCATAAAGAAAATTTGCATTATCTTTAGTGTTGGGAATGATGGTGATGAAAGATGCAATGAACAGAAGAAGAATTTTGTGTTGCACTTATGGATAAGAAGGAAAACCACAATAGCATAAAAACACCTCTGGCAAAAATAAGCCAGGTCAAGGACAAATCACTGACATAGAGTGCACAGTGAAAGGTGTGAAATATGCCTTAAAAATAAATAATGTGTAGCTGCAGAAGCACAATTCAAACTATTAGTTTCCTGTTTGCCTTTTTGGGAGATAAGAATGATCAATGGCAAAGATGGATTAGGTCCCTTGCTCTCATTCCAGGTGAAGAAAATAAGTAGATTCTTCAGTTGTTGCTAAGCTTACGCAGATGAAAAGTAGAAAGAAAAATAAGTCACGTTCATGTCCATCCAGAAAAAAAAAAGTTTGAATGAAGAAGCATGCCCTTTTGATGATCTCTTCCTGCTTGGCAAGGGACATTTGCTTTCATTATCTGATAGAGTTACTTCAGGGATAAATTTCCCTCCTTTCAAGTTCTTTAATAACTATTTAGAAAAATAACTGAAAAGCCCAGATCTACTGCTTGCATGCCATGAAGAAAACCAGTTAAATCAGAGCTGTCAAATCCTTTTCAACTTAAGTAACAATAGCAAAATCAGAACAATAGTGAAATACTGCAAAACTGCCATCACCTGTAGTTTGGTGAAATATACTCATCTATATTTAAATTAATTAAGTGTTAAAAGCAGTCTTGGATTCTTTAATTGAATTAATAACAATTTACTCATTTATCAGTTGTATTGTGTTAACTCCAGGAACGCTAGTCACGAAGCAGAGCTTGATTTTTCTAGCACTTCGCAAACGGAACAAGATGACATTTTCAAGGTGCTGAGGGTAGCGTGGTACAACTTTGCCTGGGAAACACGTAAGCCTACAATTTGACGCACCTACACTGCCTCTCAGCACAGTCCTGAGCTGGTGGGGGTGTGTTAACCACATCGCTGGAGAAACAATCCTCATGCACCATGACCTCACTCCTCTCCTTATGTCCACACTAATGGCAAATCACATTGCTCATTGCTCAGCTGTGCTGAATGGGCAAGGGCAGCAGAAATTATAAATGCATAATCCAGCCACCTGCTCAGGTGACAGAACGCAACTAGGGTTCTGCATAGCCTGAGGAGGAATGTAAAGGACACTTTAATGCATCTGGAGCAGGTGTAGATTCAAAATCACAGTCTAGCCCTGAAGCACCAATTCAATGTATGACACATTCTGCATACAAACGAGGATTTGATCTGTCCTGTTTATCTGTCTAAATAGGTTTTAAAATCAGTAACTTTGTTGTGGTGCCTATGAGCACATTCACCGGAATCGCAGGAAAAGAGGACCCAGGTTTCTGAGTTGACTCCTGTGGCTGCTGCAGCCAGTTCTCTAAAGTAAACTGGTCAAGCTGTGTTTCAGAAATTAATCCTACAGGAAGGCTACATCACAAAGTCAGTGTTAGGAGGGATATTTAATAGCTTTGATGGTTAGTAAGTATATTCAATTTCCAGCCTAAATTTATACATGGCCAATTTGGACTCATTTATTATTCTATCAACAGTTTCCTTTGATCTACCTAATTATCTTCCCTATCTGGTGTTTACCCTCAAATGTATTTACAGATTGCAATCATATCTCCTCTCAGCCTTTGCTTTTCTAGACTTAACGGGACAAGTTTTTAGAATCCTCTCAGGAGCCAACCCATTACCTACACTATTCCAATACACCTAATGATGCTTTAACACATAGTATTTATCTCTCTTCATATCTACATCAAATAGCCTATTTTGATATTACTAGGATATATATATATATTTACAACTATGTAACATTAGTTTACTTATACAAAAGTAGCTCACAAAAATCTTTCCCATCCTCTCTCAGTTCATGTTTTAGTTATATAGCAAAAATTCCCGTTCTTAGTTATAGGTGCTTAACATACCACTTCGTATGATTAAATTTAATTACATTATTTTTGCATCACTTATTGGGATCACCAACTGATCTCTTTAGGATACTTACATCCTCCTCATGCTGAAAAATCTTCCCAACACTGTGGCATCAGGGAACTTCACTGACACACAGAGTATGCCAAGTAAAAGCTTTTAGTGCTAAAATCATTACTAAACAGAATGCATCTCCAGAAGAATCCATGAGGACTCTTCTAATGTTCTCACTCCAGCCTGCCAGTTCCCTCTTCAGAGCAATCCTTGCCATCTCCTATAAACACAGGTCCTCCCAGTTTCACAGCCCTTTTCCTAATCCCCATATTCTCCAGCATGACCTGTAATTCCTTTTACATCACCTAAATTGAGAAAGGGGACATCGGTTTTATTTCCCTAGGAATAAGTCAATTACAAAAAATCTATCAGATTAATCTGGTACAATCTAGCTTTGCTAAACTGTGTTGAATTTTATCAAGTTTTCCATTTATTTCCATGACCTCAATATGAAAGAATATTCAAAGCTTTTCTAAGATTAGCATGTCATTTAGCTGAAACTATGGGATACAACACATTTTCTTCTTCCGAATTATATGAACTTGCTATATTCTGCTTCAAATGTGTGACCACTGACTTGATGGAGGTGTTAAAAACCCTATTTAGTTTATTTAAAAATCTAGAAAGGAAACCACCTGTTCTCCCACAACCTAAACACATTTTGGGCTCTTGAATTTTTCCTTGCTCATAACTTCTATTTCTAAATAATTTGCTATCTTGTCTTTCATCCATGTTCAAATTGATGATCCTTAAAAAACATGGAGTCAAAGTACTAGTTTAAAAATAACCATGGCCCAAACCCAACTACTATTATATCTCACTAGATAACACTCCAAAACTCCATCCCTGCTATTTTTCTATTTAGAAAATAAACTTTTTTTTTTTTAAGCTTGAATCAAAAAAAAAGAAAAGTCAGCTTCTTTCTAAAAGTCTAAATTCTTTCTAAAATACTGACCTTAAAGATGTACCTTTTGCACAGACCAATCCTTTTTTCTACTCTCAGTATTCCTTCAAAGGTATCTTTTACTCTGCTTATCACCCAGGATCCTTTCTTACAGCTTTTTTCACCACTAAGTTGCAAAACTCATTAAAAGTGTTTCTAACTCTTCTTGATTACCAGTGTTTACCTCTGCAACTCAATAACACTCATTAGGCTTCTCAGAGTTCACCCTTTATAAACTGAGAAACTCAATTAAAACAACACTCTTTTAATTTAAACAATTGATTTTGATAGGATTTGGTCCTAGGTGCTTTGCTAAAATCAGGTCTTCTGTGAGATCTTTATTACTGAGATCTAAAATCATTCAATTTCTTTCTGTTTCAGTCACCATTTGATAAACAATTATATTGGCTGTGCAATCCAGGGATACCTGGTACCTTATTATTAGCACTACATGTCCTCCAGATCAAGAAGTTAAATCTCTGTAATTCTACAGTCCCCAGTAGTATTTCTCTCAGTAACCAGAATTACTAAAATGGAAACACCATAACCAGACTCAGCTAGAATACAGGGAGATCAATAAGAATAGCCATGGTGATACAGCTGAGAAAATAATCGCTATACCAACATTAGACTATATTTTAAAAGTCAGTAACACACCAGAAACACACTATGACAAGTGCATAAAATCTGAATAACCTCATGGTCCATTTTCCCAACTGCATGTGTACAAAATTATTCAATTGAATATTTATACTATATTTGGATAGAAAGATAAAATTTGATAATAATGATTTCGTTGTTTGGAAGACAAAATCAGCACAGAACAAAGCCTCTGCCTGCTGTGGTTTCTGTGAGCTCTCCACCCTACAGAATTTAGGCTTAAGAATTTTTAAAATCTTTTTTACTTGTTTGTATATATGAAACTACACCTTATCAGCTCTATCAACAGACCAAGAAAGACAATTAGCCTGTATCACCCTCTTCATTAGGGCCAGATCCAAAATCCATTAGTGACTGTAAAGAGCCTCCTATTGACTTCATGAGGCTTTGGATCAGTTTATAAGTGCATGCCTAAAGCAAGATGAACATGCCATCTGTTGTTTTCTTTGATGGTCTGATTTCAATTCTCTACCTATTCCTTTAGAATTTCTGGTGGGTGCTTTTTTCCTTTTTCGCATTTTGTTTATCATCAGTTATAATAGCATTCCTCTTCTTCACTGCCTCTGTAAGTCAAAAAGTATAGGATGTTGCCTCTTCTCTAGCTTCTCTTCGTAATATTTTCAGTTTATAGATTGCTTTCTTTTAGTTTTATAAATGGCCACACACTACTATATGATCAAGCAAACAGCAGCACACCTACTCTTCTCTCCTGTGAATATCAGAGGACACTGGTTAGCATAAATACAATAACAAAAATAATTGGTAGAATTTGGTCAGTTTGCAAGTTTAGTAAAAGTGCTATTAAATGCCATTCTAAACAGTACTGCTGCTTCAGTAGGCTTTTTTCAAGGAAACTTTATTGCTAAGTGCTTTACTATTTAAGTGATACATTACAAAGATAAAAGGAAGGAGAAAGAAAATAAATGGGAAATAAATAATACTAATAAAAAAAAAGGCAAGGAATTTTACAGGCACTTGTCCATGCCTTCTGACATTAGAAAGTAATAATTAGAAAGAATGGTTCCTCTGTACAATTAAGTTTGCATACTGCTTTAAATTATTCACTAGGTTAATGTCTATTTTCTCAGTATCTCCAGAACAATGAACTATTTTCTCAAACAATTTACTGCTCTAATAACAAAATGATTTAGGGATCACTTACTTTTTCACTGCCTTGCCTGTGTCTAATGCCTTGAAACTTCCCAGCAGCAGAGCAACGAATTCAGATTCTGCTTTGCAGTACAGAGATGTTCACTCCAACACAACAGGAAAAACTTATAAATCAGCTTCCGTTTTCTGCAGCAGTCTCTTCAAATTGATGTTGACATCATTCTTGCCACCAATCAATTAAATGACAAATGCTTAATGACTGCTTTTTCCAAAGTATAAATGTCAGAAATCCCAAATGTTGCATGATGGGGATATGCTGCCCATTCTTACGTCCAAAGAGAACTCTTATATATACTTTCCTTGCAGCACTTTTGTTTTGAAGCATACCCCATTTTCTGTAATGCAAACATTGTGACCTTCAAATCCCTGAAAAGCTTTGCAATGCACTTTTTAAAGGCCTTGCTGTTACAGGAGGGGGTTGGATCAGTTGTTCTGATCAATGCAATTGTTTCCAACAACTCAGATAATTTCCCCAAAGTGCTTTGGATACTGCCAAAAAACTCTGAAAATGAATCTTAACACCATGTCCCAGATGTGTTCAGGTTAGAAATGTCAAAAAGAAAGACTTAAAGCCATCTGTTAAAATTTCTAGCAAGAGTTCTTCAGCTGATACTACTGTATCCTAGCAATGATGCAAATGAGGGTTCTCGTTTAGAAAAGAAAACAAAACCATATTCCTTACTCTGCATCAATCCAGGAGTCAGTAAATCAAGCATCACTAACAGTATCCTGAATGACAATGCTAGCAAATCTAGCCCCTTCAGGGCTAACCAAAAGCTAAGGCACGTTCCTAAGGGCATTGTCCAAATGCCTCCTGAACACTGACAGGCACCAACCACCTCGCTAGGAAGCCTGTCCCATCTTCTGACTACCCTCACGGCACAGGAATTTTCCCTCATGCCCAGGCTGACCCTCCCCTGGCCCAGCTCCATGCCATCCCCGTGCGTCCGGCCATTGGTCCCAGGGAGCAGAGAGCAGCACCTCCCTCAGCACTTCCCTCCTCAGGGAGCTGCAGGGCACAGTGAGGCCGCCTCACAGACTCCTCTGCTCCAGACTGGACAATATTCAAGGTGAGGCCATACAAACACTTACCACCTTTAGCTGAATGCTAAACCACCTTCAGGAGGAGAATCACCTCTTTTGACCGGCTGGCCGTGCCGTGTTCAATGCACCCCAAAATGCAGTTTTCCCCCTGGCTGCCAGGGCATGCTGCTGGCTCATGCTGAGCCTGCTGTCACCAGCACCTCGAGACCCCTTTCTGCTGAGCTGCTCTCCAGCCACTCGTCTCCCAGTTTGTTCCTGTGTCCAGCATTGCTCCATCGCAGGCTAAGTACCCAGCATTTTCCTTTGTTGAACTTCAATCTCTTGGAGATTGTCCAATGCTCCAAGATAACTAGATCGCCTTGCAAAGCCTCTCATCACTCCAGGGTGTCAACAGCATCTCTCACTTCAGTGTTTTCAGCAAACTTGCTAAGGATGCATCCAGATCATTGACAAAAAATGTTGAACAGGACTGACCCTAGAATTGAGCCCTGGGGAACACTGCTGGTGACTGTCTGCCAGCCAGATGTACCTGCATCTGGCATTCACTACAAGCCTTTGAGCTCTACCTTCAAGCCAGTTCATCACCTAGTGTAACATGAACCTGTTCATCTCACAGTTGGACAATTTGTCCAGAAGGTTGCTGTGAGGTACACTAACAAAGGCCTTACTGAAATCCAGAAATATTATGTCTACTGCTTCCTTTCATCCACCAACCAGGTGACCTTATATTAGAATGAGATCAAATTATTGAAACAGGTCTTTCCCTTCATGAATCCATGTCGACTATGCCTGATAGTAGTTTTGTTCTTTAAATGCCTTTCAATATCCCCAAGGACAATCTTCATAACTTTTCTAGGCACTTGAGGTTAGACTAACAGCTCTGTAGTTTCCCGGGTCTCCCTTCATACCCTTTTTGTAGATGGGTATAGCATTGGCTAGCTTCTAGTCAGCAGGAACCTTCCCAGACTCCCAAGACCTTTGGTAAATTATTGAGAGAGGTCCAGCTATAATGTCTGCTGATTCCTTCAGTATACTGGGATGAATCCCATCTGTCCCCATGGACTTATGAACGTTCAGCTGATACAATCGGTCCCTTACAATTTCAGCGACCACAGATGGAAAGTCACTACACCGTCAGTCATTGTCTTCCAACTTTTGAGTAGCAGGTAGTTCCAGATCTGTCATTGCTATTAAAAACTGAGAAAAAAAAATGGCATTAAATGCCTCTGCCTTTTCCTCTTCCTTACTTGTTAGGTGACCATCTGCCTCAAGTATCAGTCCAGCCTCTTGCTGTTGACATATTTGAAAAAGTGCTTTTTTGTTGTCTGACCCCACAGTGTCAGAGTGACACTCAAGTTGAGCTTTGGCTTTTCTTGCTTTCTCCCTGCAGCTGCATACTGCAGCTCTGTACTTGCCTTGTGAAGCCAGACCTTGCTTCCAGAGGTCATGTATTTTCCTTTTCTGCTCTAGTTCCAGAAGGAGTTCCCTGTTCAGCAAGGCTGGTTTTCTGCCTTGCTTCTTGATTTGTGGCACAGGGGGACTGCTAGATCCTGGGCTTTTAAAAGTCCAGGTTCTTGAAAAGTGACCAGATCTCATGGACCCCTAAACACTCTAGAGCAGATTCCCAGGGGACACTGCTAAGTAGTTCCCTGAGAAGCTTAAAGTTTGCTCTTCTAAAACCCAGGGTGGCAACCGTGCTGACCATTTTTATCCTTACACTAGAAATTTTGAACTCAACCATTTCATGATCACTCTGGCCAAGACAGCCACCTACCGTCACAAGGCCTTCCCTATTCTCAAAAAATAAGTCTAAGAGGGCACCTTTCTGACTTGGCTCACACAGTACTTGTTACAGAAGTTATCTTCAACATACTTTAGGAACTTTCCAGACTTGCTTGTCACAGCAGCATGATAATAAGTTGAAATTTGCCATAAGGAAAAGGGCATATGATGTAGAGATTTCCTCTATTTGCCTATAGAATGTTGTCTCTAAACTTTAGACCAGATTTTTTTATTTTTATTTTTTAATTTAAAAAGGCACTAGTAGACCCTTAAAACAATTTCCAGACTCCTTGGGAAAGATTCAAATCCTTGGGCTATTGAAACATCTTCCATTTAATCTATTGCCTTCCTGACCCTGATGACCATGAATTCTTGACTCCTCAGGAGTTTTCTTTCCTCTTGCTCCTTTGAAAGGAAGACTCAAGAATCTCCATATCGTATGGATGCAAACGACCAGGACTAAAGTGCCTTTTTAGGAAATCGAAACTTCATTCATAGCTACCCAGGTTAAGGAGATCTTAATTACTATGCCTCCACCTGAATGGTGGGGTATGAACAGAAAGAAAGTTAGTACATGTCTTTAGTTCCCTCCTTATTGAATGACGAGGTTCAGAGTGTCTCTGGGAACTCAAGGTTCTTAAGTCATTCAAATCCAGAGACATCAAGTTCATGAATCTCATACGACACCAGGTGAACAACAAGTGGTGATCTATGAGAAACAGCCCTTCCAGGAAGCACAAGAGTGAAATTAGGGTCATCGGCATCAATGACATTCTGAAATGACCCTGTAGTACCTGAATTGCTAGGCACTTTTTCAGAGTTAGAAGCCTGCATTTCATCTATGTGGCTGTTTTGGCCATCTAGGTCCCTTTATGAATCTGAGCCACAAATACCACATAAAAATGGTGGCAGCTCCCTTTCTCACAAATGTGGAGAAGGTAGACGCAATACTATACTATCTGATTGAATCCCTGCCTTTATTGAGGGATCTGTTAAATATCCTGCCCACATAAATATCATCCTCTAAGGCAAAGCCTTGAGATTCTTTGTGTCCTACTACGACCCTTGCCACTACCACTATGTTTTGTTAAAGAAATTAATAGCTGTTTCTGCTTCTCTGGCTTTGAGAGTTATTTAGAAGGCAAGCACGTACAGGATAAGCAGATTCTCTGGAGTTCTTTTTTTTTTTTTTTTTTTTTTAAAACCTAATTGAGAAAATAACACACACTAATCCTAAGAACCAATTTACCAGGTATCTTCAAGGATGCATAACTTTGCTCTTTACATGTTCTTTAAATTATGTATCTAGCCAATTCCTACATTATAACTTCTATAATACAATTACAGCGAAAGAAAACAATTATCAACAGATTTTAAAGACCTGTGAAAGCTAGGGCTTTGATAAGATGCTACCAAAAGAAAACAAAATCAAGCATACAAGAAAAACCCAGCAATAAAAACAACAACCACCCCAAAACTACTTCCCCACTCCCCCCACCCTGATAAATGGAAGAATATAGAAAAATATCACTTTTGCTTTTTGATGGCATTTTCCATGGTATTCCTGTTTACACACTATTTTGTTGTTCTAAATTTTCAAGAAGGAAATAGGATTTGAGACCATAAGAATTTTGATAGAAATTATAATAACATTTACAGTTTTGGTTCCAAATTCAACTTAAACTTTAAAAAATGTTGATTTGCTATTGTTAAGAACACCTTTCTCTCTTGTAAGCTGCAGAACTCTATTTAGTTTAAAATTCACCTGTAACTAACCCACCCAGTTTGGTGCTTTTTTTTACTCCACCATTTTCAAGCTCCTACCAGCCTCTTCATGACTGAGTTTTACACTGTACACCTTACCACTAGGGCTTTTCTGTGCTTTTTTGAACATAGTTTGAATGCACTGTTAGGCAAAGAACCTCAATCTAACATTGACTCTAGGGAGTACGCTGGAGTATATGGACTCTAGCATCATAGTAGAGTCCTGTCAGTGTACAGTTGCATATGTTTCAGAATTAGTTAATGTGGTCGCGATCCCTTTAGAGCAGCTCGCCTCCAGGATCCAGCTTGGTTGCTGCACTGTGTTTCATTACTCACTTTGACTTGTGCATTTTTCATATGTACACTCTCTTTTCCAGTGAACTATAAAAAGGGGGTTGCACAAATCACTTCTCCTAAGGAGCTCCTGTATCTATAAATCACATTTGCTAGTTAGCCATAGTATCTAGAGAGTAGATTTACCTAAGAAAACACAGTACAAGCAAAATGTTTGTCAAGCATAAGAGAATAATATAACAGGAATGAAAATCTGACGATTTCCAAAGCATACATTTGTGTCCCATAACAGCTGTTATTGCTTTTATTTCCACTTCAGGTAGGCTGCTTTTGCCTAACATGTATTACTATTTTAAAATAATGTTTATTCCATGTGTGCTTCTTCTTGGCAATTGTCGTCAGTGAGCGTGTATTTTTCACAAATACATTACTTTTTATTTTACTCTTGTTGAGGTTTTCTCCTTTCTTCCTCCACTATATCATAAGCAAACACGAAAAAGCTCAAGACTATCTATCCTGTAGGTTTCAAAAATCCTATAAAAATTACTTTGGCCATATGGAGTTCAGTCTCCATTTATGGAAGACTGATTTCCAGTTAAGGCACTCTGATGTATCATCTGGTAAACATGGAGAATTTGGGGGGTTGATCTCTGCTGACTCTGGTCACCATTAAAATAACATTTAACAACATCCGTTATGTTGTAGTAACCTGAAATACCCTGGTCCTCAGAACAAAGCGATAAAAATATTTCATTTAACAAATACAGCTTTCAAAAATGTCACCTTTTTAATTATGTCCAAGTAGGTAATCAATGCCTCAAAGTTAATCTAAGACAGAGGACACAGTTGGATCATTTACCTTGAACTCCTGCCTAATATAGGCTGTGGGACCTACTTAAGTTATCTCTGGAGAAAAATACCATTTAATTCCACAGTGTCTCTTCTTTATGCAGAGCAATGACTGCAAAAAGGGGACAAAAGCCATGATGGGTCTTGCACTTTTCCCCCTTACTATGAAAACTGAGCACACATCAATCTCCTTGCATTCCCAGAAAACTTCCGTTCTTCAAACAAAACCATATGCCTTCTTATCTGTAACGTCTTCTGCTTTTCATAAATTAAAGGAAGGATGCTACGAGCACACAGTCTGCCTTGCTGATCTCTCCACAATAAGCTACATACTCAACTATGTGTCACATATATATACTAATGTGGTTGAATGCGACCTTACCACCAAGATCCTGCTGTCTCCCTTGTCCTTCTCAAAATGTCCAGTTTTGCCCTCTTACCAGATTAGTTTGCATTTGACAATATTTTTTGCATTCATTAATATTCTCTATTTCTTAGTATGAATATTAAGCTTTTTTTTTTTTCCTTTTAGCTGCTATCTTTCCTGCTGCGTAACACCGTTTTGCCTTTACTAAAACTTTCATCCAGTCCTCGATCACCATTGCTAATATATTAGCATCTTTATGTCCAGTCTTAACCTGTCTAAATTCAACACAAAAACATCAGTTTCTGTTCTCTTCTTACAGGTAGGATGAAGGGCATTCTCTTAAAGGTTATTTCCCATGTAAATTCATGTTTTTGTTAGCAAGTCACCCCTTAATTTTCCCCACTAGGAAACTAAATTCATGAAGCTCCCTATGCCTCTCACTAAGAGATTATGTTTTCCAAACTGTCAGTAACCCTCAAGCCTCTCCTAAACACACTTCAGATATCAGTATCCTTTTCAAGTAATAGCAGAACTGAGCACAATATTCCAAAGGTTTTAAACATCAGGTCCCAAACCCTGCTGAACTCCACATCCCAAAAGCTGTTCTACCCCACAGCCCTTAGTTATGCATCTACAGTTTTCACTAGACCTTTGGCTACAGCACTGGATGGAAAATTTGTGTCTGGCTGGTGCCTGGCCAAGGAGGCCCAGGACTTTTTGCAGATTCATTGCTTTCCAAGCAGGGGTGCTTCATTTCATACACAGACTGCATTCCCTTTCTTGACGTATGACTTCAGATTTGGCCTTTTTAGAATACTTGACTGTGTTTCACCCAGCACAGTCCAGCACCCCTTTCATTCTGACCTACACAGACAGCAAGCAGGATGACTCACACCATCCCATTTGCACTTTTTAAGGACTGCCACAGTATTAGTTCTCTTTCAATACTCTGAAATTTCTTCAGTACTCAAAGACCTTTAGAAAACTCATCATGACAGATGCAGACACTGATCAACCAGCTCCTTTAGAAATCAGATAAGAATATCAAGGCTCTATCTCATTCACATAATTAATGATAGTTTTGAGCTTTATTCATTAGAATTACATTAGACTCGAAGTCCTCACTACATTTTGATTTATCTGATCTCTTTCCACCCATTTAAACTAACATTGAAGTTTCAGGAAGATCATGGTTTTCTTCAGCCCTTTTAGACAGATATTTCTCTGCTGCTGGGAGAGATGAGTAATGGCATTGTTTGGAGGTAGAAAATCAGTGAAGACATTGATTTTTAATGGCTTTTGTTACTTCTGACTTTATAGCTTTAAGCTGATACAATTCCTTTTCACTGTAGGTCTATACATACGCTTATGACTCAACTCATTTCTCCCTCAGCCCGATTATAATGAATACACCTAGGAGTGTCATACTCCTTTTCTAAGCTTTCCCTCAGAAAGGGACTTCCCCCCCACCATTTGAATTATAACTACAGAGCTCTAGCTTTCCCATGAGAAAGCTTAATATGAAATCTCTTAAGCATATTTGCTAAAATGTAAGCTCCATAGGTACAGCATTTCTGTTTGTTTAACAGGTAGATTTATATTAGATTTCCAGTAGAAATTCTTCACTCAGAGGGTGGTGAGACACTGGCACAGGCTGCCCAGAGAAGCTGTGGATGCCCCATCCCTGGAGGTGTTCAAGGCCAGGCTGGATGGGGCTTTGAGCAACCTGGTCTGGTGGGAGGTGTCCCTGCCCATGGCAGGGGGTTGGAACTGGGTGGGCTTTAAGGCCCCTTCCATCCCAAACTGTTCTATGATTCTATTCCAAAAATCAAAATATTTTTTCAATGTTCAATATTTTAATTACCTGATGTGTTTATTGACAAAAACATGTACAAGTACCTCACTGTGCAATGCAGCACTATTTTTGCTTTGGAAATATAATAAATGTATCTATTTCTCAAATATCTAAATTTACCTTAGAACTACATTTATCAGTATTTTGTATAAGTTATCTTAATTTTAAATTATCTAAATATTACATTTCTCATTTCTAAATAAACAGTGGATAGACAAGTGGATAGTGCATATATTTCAGCATTTTTAAACATTCAAAGGACTTTTCAAAGGTATAAAATTGCAATCTTCTTTCTAGCTATTCCTAAACTTCTGTAAATTTTGCACTATTAGTAAGACCCTTGATATCAGTGAAATAGGCACTTCTCACTGTGTTCTCTTCAAAGTGTACTTCACTAAATGGGTAACTATATTACAGTTTAGGATGCATATATTTTCTTGCTACTTTTACAGCTGGCCTGCTTTTCTGTTCCTCAAGTTTCCCTACCATGAAATATGATAAAAACCCTAGGCACATTATCTTCATCATCACAGTTAAGAGAAATATTTGCACTCTGAAGCACTATTTACCATTGGTAAAAATGATAGTGTCAGGCTTATAATTTATTTTAACACATTTTTTTTCCCTATATAGTTTAATTCCCGTTAATTGCAATCTATCAACTAAACTTTCACAGTCAAAGTACGCTAACAGAGCCTCACTTCTGCTTGGCAGGTGAGGTATACAATGTGTGTACTGTGCTCTGAGTGCAATCAGTTAAACTCGGCAAAATTAAAAACCACTTCAAAAAATAAATTATTCATAGAATTCAGTCAGAATTCATGTATCGCATTAAGCTGCATAAGGTGACTTTCAAGCCATGCTTGAGACTCACCAGCTAGGTCACATTCTTAGTATAAAGCAGCACCTTGTAATATAAAACATGCATGAGCAGCATACAATTGTTTTTCGACTACTTCAGCATACCTTCAGCTAAGTTACCTTAGCCATTTCACTTTTAGTTGCAATTTTAAACCGGGACAAAATCTGAGAGGAAATGGTCTATATCATCTCTTTCCAAAGAGCTTCTAAGTGCTATAAAGGGGGACGTTGCTCCTTTAAAATTACTTTGCAAAAAAGTATATCAGATCAGATCTTGCCCCTGTTTTGACAAGAAAGAGTTTTTTTTTTTTTTCCCTTCACAGTATCAAAGAGAGAAGCTGGATGGTAGTTATAAGATGAAGAGAAATGATCTTCTGACTGCTTCAAATATAAATGCATAAGAAGAGAAAATATCTGCAATGCTGCATACAAACAGGAAATTAGGCATTTTTATTGTGATATGCTATTACTATGTTATGATGCATAGCAATGAAGTTGTGGAATCCAGACTGGGTAAAACAGTGAATTATTTCCTCCTTTTTTTTTTCCATCTCCCTTTTTTTTTTCCATTTGTCTCCATCTCTGCAATGCCATTCTCTACCAAAGTGGCATACTGATTCCTCAAGGTTGAGTGGCCCTAATTTATGCATTACAATTGATTTTAAATTAATAACAAAAGTGAAAGGCAATTTTCTGCAATGAAAAACATTGCTTTTTCTGAAGAGACAAATCCAGCATATCAAAGATGCCTTTTAAAAATTCCTGCCTCAAAAATGACCATCTTTGCTGCACGATGATTACTATCATCTCCAGAATGATTCATTTTCTACCAGTAAATTGAGGTTCATCTTTCTCATTTATTTAAATGTACATATTATTTTAAATCTACATATTATTTGCCAGTGCCAATTGCAAAACTAAGTGAAAACTGAGTTGAACCACTGCTTTGTAGCTCTTTAGTTTGTCATTTCTTCTTGCGCTGCTTTCACAGTCTTTCTCCAAAAAGATTCCTACATACTTTTCCAGAATAGTCAGCATCTCAGACACGTCACTCTTAGTGTACACACACTCTCATATTAGTGTTCCAGCAGCTTTTATTCAGAACCAGTATGTCTACTTTGAAGTACATAGCCTACATTCACATTTGCAGCTCTGGTCATTACTGACTAGAGCTGATTGATTTGAAGTATCGCAGGATGGAACATTTCAGGTTTGCTTGGGTGATACATTTAGGCTTTCCACTAATAGACTTTTTATGTCAATTTGGAAAAGCAGAACTGTGCAGAGCAAAATACATTTGTTTGCAGTTTGTGAAAATTGGGATGTTATCCAAGCTCTTATAACACCCCTAAATCTGAGCTAAGCTCTCAAATCAATAAGGGACTTATTCCTACAAAATTTCTATGCTAAATTATTGCCTATTAACAGCTGAAATGCTAAGTGCAAGGAAAAGGTCTGCTTTCCTGCATCAGCCCAGAGGGCTAGGACATACAGCTCCAAAAGCCTGTCCTATTTCACAGTGCTAAACTTTTTTCATTAGACCGTTATCTCCTGCACCCTTAACTATTCCTTTCAGCAACTGCAATATTCTGTAAGTTTAGTTCTGCAAGTGTAACTCTTTAAAACTTAACTCTCTAAACTAGACCCTGTAAAAGCTGTAAAATAAGCCCACGTGCGATCTGCACCTGCAGAGTGATGGGGCAAGACACCCTGTGATGCTTACTGCTCTCCTTACACTATAAAGGCAGTCGCACAACCAGTCTGGATTAGATGCTCACCTTCCAAACACCAAACAGGAGTGATATAAAGCTGGCCTTGGACTTCAGCAGTTAAAGATAATACAGTAAATAAGCTGAAAGACCACGTGCTAGAGAGCTACATCTAAACTAAATGGAATTTTCAGGTAAAGCTGTAAATAATAATAATAGTAAAACCAGCAGAGTTACTTGCTGCAAATGATCTAGTGAGAGGAAGCAAGTTAGGAGGTGAAAATAGGCAACAAATGAGTGATAGTACCTGAAAGCGTAGCCAGATTGGTGAGGGAGAGGATTGTCCCTCTCTGCTCTGCTCTCATGAGACCCCACCTGGAGCCCTGCATTCAGCTCTGGGGCTCCAGCACAAGGAGGACATGGAAGTATTACAGCGAGTCCAGAGGAAGGCCACAAGGTTGATCAGAGGGCTGGAGCACCTCTCCTGTGAAGACAGGCTGAGAGAGTTGGGGTTTTTCAGCCTGGGAAGAGAAGGCTCCAGGGAGACCTTACAGCGGCCTGCCAGTACCTAAAGGGGGCCTACAGGAAAAGGGGAGGGACTCATGGCTTTAAACTAAAAGACGGCAGGTTTAGATTAGACATTTGGAAGAAATTCTTCACTCAGAGGGTGGTGAGGCACTGGGAGAGGTTGCCCAGAGAAGGTGTGGATGCCCCATCCCTGGGAGTGTTCAAGGCCAGGCTGGATGGGGCTTTGAGCAACCTGGTCTGGTGGGAGGTGTCCCTGCCCATGGCAGGGAGTTGGAACTAGATGGGCTTTAAGGTCCCTTCCAACCCAAACCATTCTGTGATTCTATGAAAAATAAAATGTCAATATAATAATTTAAAAGAAACAGCAGCAGACCACTGCCTCTGGGCAGCTCTGACTTGCATGAAAGAACTTTTCACGTAATAGATAACTCAAGGTCTCAGTGACCTTGGTAAAGTTGAAGGGATAACTGTCAAGTAAAGATAAGCACAAATATATATTTTTTTCCCCTGTACTCACATAGGTGGCTTTTAAACTTTTAAATAACTGCTGTTTACCCTTTCAAATTTTCTTCATTTTTAATACACATCATTACCATTATTTTTTTTCCTGTAGTTGATTTTTAATTCTTCTCTATTGTTTTCACAATACTTTCTAGTATTGTGTTAGTGCCTTCTTTCTAGTATCTATTCTACTGACATGCTCTCCCTGAACAAATTCCCTTCTTGCGATTCAGTATATTGGAAAATGACGTTTCTTATACTCCTATGGGAGGGAAAAGGATCAGTGTGTTGAGTGACTCTTATTAAATTAGAAAAAATACATCAAAATATCCAATTTTCTTTTCCTGTTTGAGCAACAGTCAAAGCTCCAAATTATTTTGAAAATGCTAAAATACCACATTGAGCTTTCACAACAGTATATTCAGTAATTTAAAATTTCTCACACAACAGAAAAACTCTCATAAACTTTCCCATGTTAATTCAAACTATAAATATCCCTCCAGGGTTTAAACTGGACCTACAGACCTATTGAAACAAATAGTGAGCCCCTCACCTAAAAAAAAAAACCCAGAAGCCACTACACAAATTACTAAGAATAGTGAATATATAGACCTTAAAAATAAATATACAAATGCATAAAAGTCTAATGCATAGTAATAAAAATATTCTTTGCCTTGGAAAGCTTAAACCATCAAATGTAATTCCAAACTATATTTTTTTCTACCTGAAATATAAAGCTATTACACATGCATGGGAGACATCCTTCACTGAGAAAATGCCCTCAGAGGAGTCTAAATGGCACGCTGCTTCAATGTAGTGATAAATACAAGGAAATACATTATTCTGATTTAAATGAGCTAGCATCCAAGCAATGCATTTCAGACATCTAGACTTAAATGCAAGATTTGAAGGTAAGAATGTGAAAATATGAATACATTTGATAGGCACAGAGAGGGAGCTAAATGTATAGTATTATTTCAGCTTCTTTTCCTAATCACAGTGTAGCTATAAACAGGAGCCATTAAAATGTTTTCCTTTGTCACTTACATCCTCTTCCCCTCCTTCAACTCCCTGTTTAGGAGGCTTTTAGGAGGCATCTCCCTGTTTAGCGGCTTTTCTGAGTGTGGGGATGAGAACTGCTCCCACTCTCCAGCCGGGAAAGGATGCACCCTTTAAGCAACTGTAGCAATGATGAAATATAGGACAGATCTTGCTTGTAAACACAGACTCCATGGAAAGCCACATGCTTTTTTAGCCCTTGGCTTAGATAACTCCAATTATTCTGGCAGCACATATTCTGAATCAGTCTAGATTGTCCCTATCTGGATAGGACAGATTAGTCCTCCGAGTCCTGTCACTGCTTTGGGGAAAACTGGGACAACTCACCTATTCCACTTCACCACACTCCCAACATGTAGAGGTGCAATAAATAAAACATATTTTGTACACCTAAGAGGGATATCAAATATATAACATCAAAGGCTGTTACTTCACTTTCCCAGCCAATAGTCTTCAGCAAGACAGTAAGGTAGGGTTTTGTAGTTTCCAGTTTCAGATACCCAATGTGGAGAATGACAGCTAACACCACTGGGCAGCAACTTCTGTCCCTCCAAATGTACAACCTGCACCCTCATCCCCACCCCCCACCCCCCCATTCCTCCCTCCTTTTTTTTCTGCCTTTCCATGAATATACCAGACTGGCACACCTTGTACCTCTGTTGAGCACAGGTGGAACAGGCCCCCGTATGACATGCACAGCTCTACAACCAGAATAGTTTCAGCATAATGACTCTCTGACAGAACAAGAACAAAGAACAAAGTTTTCCAGTGAATAATTATATTTTGGGTGCCAAATTAGGGCTGCTTTGAGGTGACAGAAAGTCACATGCTCTGTGTGAGTAATGTTACAAAAAAATCAGGCTGTTCCAAGGAATCTTAATTTAGGTCATTAAACTGAAGCAACCAAATTCTGTAGTTGCCTTGGAAAATGTTGACCTGGTATTTCTGTGTCACATTAGCAGGACTGTACACCAGGTTCCTTTATCTCCTTTCATCAGCTTGCTCCTGCGCAACCTAAGGTCAAACGAAATCTAATAAGGCATAAGAGACGAAAGGAGAAGACAGACCTTGCCTAAACCATTCCATCAAGCAGCCAGAAAGCCTGCCCTTTCCAATGTCCAAAGACATCTCTGAAAGTGAACAACAGCCACTGGTGCAACCAGTTATCAGGAGCATAATCTTCTGTATCTCATAACTGAGATATAATTGGAGCTAGAAAGCATAAGAGAACTTCCCACACAATGTTTGCATGCACTAAACATGTATTTTCAAGGAACTTTTTTTTTTTTTTCATTTCAGAACATTATTTTACAGAGAGAGAAATACACTGCTTTTCTGTTGGTCTCTTACAGCTTCATACATAGATACTTCTGCCTTTTCTTGTAGGCAGAGTTTGCTGGCCACTTTCAGGAAAAAAATCCCGTGGGAAAGTTTTATTGTATTCAATATTCATAGATTACTATTCTACTATAAACCTGATATAAACTGGTCAATAAGAAGGATTTTGCCTTTGAATGATAATTGATTTCCGTTTGAGTGCTAGAAGAATAACTACCACTCACTATCAGGAAGCAGACAGGCCCTAGTAAAGAAAAAAATGTAATAAGGGCACCCAGTTAGAAAGACCTCAAAAGGGAAGAAAACATTACAGTTCTGCAAAAACAAACACTCAGAGAGCAACACTGTGTTTGGAAGAGCTCTACAGGCACCTGAGGGACACTCATGTTAAAAGATTTACTTTCTCCTGTTGGAAGATGTCAGACCACTTCACTGGGGTTGCTGATGGTCTTGTATTGATTCATGCACTCTGGGTTCTCAAAAGGCACACTTCTATGGCTTATGCTTTTAAACTTTGAAAATATCTTCACCTAGCGCCCTTTCTTGACCAATCCCTTCCAGTCTGTTGTTTTTGAACTAAATAAAAGGGGCTTTTCCTGGTACTGCACTGTCCTATAATATCATTCCTGAGAGGTCAAAGCACGCTGCTGCAGGAACAACCAATATCTAAGACCTCAGAAAAAGCAGAAAGCAGATACATTACTGACTAATAGTGAAAAATTTATTTCCCAGACATGTAAGCAAACAGTGATCTCAGCCAAAACAAGAGCAACAGATATAAAAATAAGACATTGAGTCAAATTAAATTCCTTGTGTCATTTGAATACAATCCAGTTCCCAATGCTCTTTAACATTGAGGGAAAGGTACCTCTTTATCCTTTTGTGAACTGCATTTTCACCAAGGAAACAACTGGTGAAAACAGCATAGTTACTAGCACAGTAGTAATTACCTGTAAGGGTTGCAAAGAACAAGTAAATAAAAACCCAGGCTTGAAATAAATTTATTTTTCTAAACAGTCTATCCCACAAAAAAGTTATATATTTTTACTTCTATACAGACACAGAATAAAAATAAATGTTGGAACATCAAATGATTTGGTGAAAACCGTTTTACTAACCATAAATGCCCTATTTCTCTTAACATCTGAAGAACAGACAAAGTTAGATGAGCAAAGAAGTACTGAGATCTGAACTCAGACGTTGAATTTGGCATGAATTCAACATGAATCATGAAGCGACTCACTGTCTTCTCTACTCTGAATATAATAGAATTGAACTGAATCAAATAGTTAGTTGGAAGGGACCCTCAGAGATCATCAAGTCCAACTGCCTGACCCCTTCAGGGCTAACCAAAAGCTAAGGCACATTCCTGAGGGCACTGTCCAAATGCCTCCTGAACACTGACAGGCACGGGGTGCCAACCACCTCGCTAGGAAGCCTGTCCCAGCATCTGACCACCCTCACGGCACAGGAATTTTCCCTCATGCTCAGGCTGACCCTACCCTGGCGCAGCTCTGTGCCGTCCCCATGTGTCCAGCCATCGGTCCCAGGGAGCAGAGAGCGGCACCTCCCTCGGCGCTTCCCTCCTCAGGGGGCTCCAGGGCACAGTGAGGGCCTCTCCTGACTGGGCACCCCCAAGGCTCCTCAGCCTCTCCTCACAGCACATGCCTTCCTGCCCTTTTACCAGCTTTCTTGCCTTCCTCTGGATGCTTTCCATTACCTTAACATCCTTTTTACATTGTGGAGCCCAGAACTCCACACTATATTCAAGGTGAGGCCACACCAACACTGAATACAGTGTAAAATTCACCTCTTCAGTCTTCTTTAAGGTAACTATTGATATTGGCTGACGTTCCATTAACTTTTATGAAAACTCCCTCTTCAGCACGTGCTTTAATAAGGAGTCAATCAATTAAAACTTTCCTCTAGCTTAGAGAAGTTAGCTAGGCTTTGTAACATTCTATTCAGTTCTCTCTTACACTGAGCACTGATTTATTTACCAGTGCAAATCAGTCTTTTGATAGCACTGGATACATTTTTCAAGTCATGCAGTCATGGAATACTAACACCACTGCACTAATATGTCATTTTATGTAGAATTTCCTTTTTACAGTGTCTTTAATATTCAAGCTAGGGCAAAGTAATGGCTTATTTTAAGGAATTTTGTCTTAAGTGTGCATTTGGGCACTGTAGCCTATTACAAATTGCCAAGTCTTAGTCTACACCTGGATCTGCATTTTATGCCTGCAAGTTGGCCGAGAAACTCTCACGCTCTCTGAAATAGTTGAAGGAAATAAAACTGCCTTTTTTAAAAAATAAAAGTGAATTTGAATTCTCTTAACTGTGTAATTGCGTTACCTAAGTAGACTCTCACGAGAGCCCTAAGTGAGCTCGTATTTAACAGTGATCCTTGTGGGTACAGGGACTAGTGAGAATATCTCATGAGTGGTTGGTACAGCTGAAGAAGAGCAAAAGAATAAAAATATGTCAGCGGATGAGGGGCTGGCAATGTCCTTAACTCTTGGAACAGCACTGACCACAGCTTTAGGGTGAATCTGCCCCAAATTTATCCTCTTTGTGAACTCTTGTTGAAGCCTTTTAAGTTCAAAACCCCAGGTTTTGTTAAACTGTAAACTAGGACACAACATTTTAAATAGAAACAATTGAACATTTTTTTCATAGACACAAAAATACAAAATCTTTCTACACAAGCCCACTGCATTCTCACAGTCATTTCTTGGTAAACCAACTGGATCTTAGCTTAAAGGAGGCTGTAGCGAGGTGGAGGTTGGTCTATTCTCCCACATGCCTGGAGACAGGACGAGGGGGAATGGGCTAAAGTTGTGCCAGGGGAGGTTTAGGTTCGATATTAGGAAGAACTTCTTTACTGAAAGGGTTGTTAGGCATTGGAATAGACTGCCCAGGGAAGTGGTTGAGTCACCATCCCTGGAGGTCTTTAAGAGACGTTTAGATGTGGAGCTTAGTGATATGGTTTAGTGGAGGACTTGTTAGTGTTAGGTCAGAGGTTGGAGTAGATGATCTTGGAGGTCTCTTTCAACCTAGATGATTCTGTGACTCTCTGTGATTCTGTGAAACTTGATGACACTCAGCAAGCTCTACTCCGTTCAACTCCTTGGCCCCTAAGTGGTGTTTCCTTCTGGCATTTCCAGGACCCCACTGGTCTGCTCCCCAGCTCCACATGGGACACATTCTGCCAACAATCACAGAATGGTTACTCCAAGGGATAGAGCCATTTTTTCTTTCTGCGGTGAGTATCATATCTAAGGAAGTAGCTCTCTTCAGGAATACATCCTACAGAATCATGTCACCTGTGGATGAAGATGACTTCCTACAATTAAATTAAAGGTGTCTTTAGCTAGTCTATGGAGACTGGGAGATGCTGTTATATAGTCAATCCCTTACTGCCTTGCCTTTTATTATGCCACAAATAAGAAAGTGGAAAAAAGTGCAAAAGGCATAATATACCATAAATCATTTTATCTTTTACATTGTAAAATCCATTAAATTATGTTGACTATTTCAAAATGTGGATAAATGTCATTGAAGAAAATATTGGATAATTTTTGGGATGCATAATTATGTAACTTGGATAACTGGGCTAAATTGGAAAGTTTATTACCAACTGTTTGATATGGGAAAAGTACATTTTTCTCTCTCATCCAGAGCAACCTTAAAACATTTTACAGCTTTTAAATACAGAGAGATTTTCCATCTAATTTCTAAAAAAAAAGTTTTGTGGAAGAAAATGGGTAATCAACATGGAGAATGTCTTTCTTCTGAAAATGCTGTTAGTCTAACATAAATGACAGCTATTTAAAAGCAATCACTTGTGTTTTATATCTCACACAAAAACCAGCAGCCACAGTATCCTGCCTTTGAGACAAAACACTGATACATGTGACAGAACATTTCAAGCAGTAATAATCAGAAGCCACAAACTCAGCAATGGAGAATGGAGCAATGGAGAACTGAAATGTTCTCCATTAAAATCTGTAGCTTTTTCTGCCATTGTTTATCAGTCTTTAACTGATATTATGTGGTATTATATGATGAATAACCATTTATGTGCATCAGACAGGTACAGTAGATGCAAGTCACATTGGTTTTGCAGTATGTACACTGATAAGTTACACATCTATTAAAAATGAAGCGGTTTTCAAAATATCACCCAGGAGGCATGTGTTCTGTTCAGTGACCTTTGGAAACTCTAGTCCAATGAATAACTACTGATGCACAAATAACTTGAAAGACAGTAGATAAAAGTGCCTATAACCTTATACATTATCTGTTATGAGGTGGCTGTGGTAAAAAGATATATTGCTCTTTTGTAATTTGCCTGAGTGAGCAAATCAATGAGAATATAAGCTTGTATCCCTATAAATTGAATGATTATGAAATTCATTATTCCGTACAAATAAAAATATAACATTCAGAAAAAGTGCAATGAATTGTATAATCTAAGTATCTAATTTAATGGTAGTTTCCTACCTTACAGGCATTTGCTCATATGCCATCGGTCACATTTTGATAAATCTGGCTTTGCATTCGAACATTTTATGTAGGAAGAAGGCTAACTGTGTTTGCTTCAAGATTATAAAATTTAGTATTACCAACATGTTGGTAGAATACTGAAGGCATTCAGCAATAACAATCTTGCATCCACTAACAATCCTTGTAAACACTATGATACATGACAAAGCTTAGACTTTCTTGCTCACACAATATGCTGCCCATCTGGTCTTGGTCTTGTGGCAAAGAAAGTTCGCAGTCTAAAGACAACACTTATGTAACCAAAAGGCAAGGAAAAAACACCAAATATAGGAAGATATGATGCAATGTGATCTGTAAATATACTTCTTTCTTGTGCTACACTTAAACCACGCTACTAACAAAGCCTTTACTGTGAGTCCTGCTTATACCTCACACAACTCAGACTTGTCTTTATAAAGAATATAAAAATATCCTTTACATGTAGACATGGTCTGCAGCTTTTGTCACTAGAACATTAAAAACACTACTTCAATTTTTATTTTATAACTTAAGACTACACATCCTCTATTATCATGCAAGGAAATCAAGGAATTTAAAAGAGAAAAGCTCCTACAATTCCAGGTCACAGTCTAAAAAGCGAGTTACCACATTACATGGGCTCTTCCCAATGGTAAAACACCTAGTCAAGCACTGACATAGTTATGAGGAAGAAAAGCATTCTGGATACTGGTCTGTAATTAGCTACACCTGAAACATCTTAAAACCATGACAAGCTTATCCTGTTGTATCATTAACTTTTTCACACTTTAGAAAAAAAAAAGCGGACATCTTTATTCAAAATGGAAAATATTTCATTCTTAATTGCTTTTAATTTCATAAGTAATTGCATTATTTTTATTACAGATTACTTTTTCCTATAAGAGAAGAATACATTACACCTACCCTTTCCAATGTAATTTCTTCAAATTCATATTCAATTTCCGTTCCATTGACCTAAAGAAAATAAAATCAGAAAATCGCTTAAATGCACACAGAAGGTAATTTGGCAGGGATATTGTACTGGTGTTTAAGTATGATCAGTTTACTGAAACACATTTTTCAACATACTGGTTAGAAGGTCTAAATTATAGACTTGGCCTCCCTGTGTCTTGAATGGCATGTAATCAAGTCTACAAACTTGAAAACAGTAAAAGTCAGTAAGTAACGCGCAGAGATAGTGGATAACTAAGTCACTTACATAATATGAGTGACATTTGATACAGCGTGTTTGTGGACTTTATGCAAATATTTAAATAGTTTCTGAGGAAATAGTTTGCATGTCAAAAACAGAAGACGTGTTCCTAAAAATTATTCTCATAAGTGGGAGAGGGATTAATTATTCATTACCTTCCAAACTCCAATTTATTTTGCAATACAAAACTAAACAGGAAATTTGTAGTACTTATGTAAAAATCACTCGCTGATACATATACTGAAATATATCTTGTTTACTATATTAACCTAGGGCAAGAACACGACAGAGGACCTTTGCAATAGACAGCTGAATATCAAAAAGGCACAGAATGTTAATGCAATTCTTATGCTGCGTTTCAGTGTCAAAATAAATTAAACTACAAAATCTAGAGCACTAAAATGGATTGCACTGGACAAGAAATCTATCCAATGAAGATGTGACACTGATTTAAGCAGCATTCTGAAACCTTGTTCCACTCTAACATGGATTTTTTCTGTCCCTCTAGGCAACCCACTTAACATCCCTTTCTAAGTTTCCTAATTTCTTAAATGGGTAGAGTGCTGCATCTGAGAAAGCTACAAAAGCTGACAACACTGTAATTAAACTGCACAGTAATGATTAGTCAAAAATAAAAGATGTTGCCCATAAATCACACTGTTTTATAGTTTTTGTGATGTTAGGGTATTTCCTGGAAAATAGTTGTGCTGTAGTGTTTTCCTTAATTTATACTTAACAAAAAATATTTTTCTTGTAAGAACAAAAATGAGATGAAGCATTAGTATTGACCTAATCTTTGAGGAACAATTTTGTTATTTTTCAGAACAACAACATTTAGTGCTCCTCTCTGCTCTTAACTGTTAATTCTTCATTAGCTTTCTAGCTGCAATCAGAAAATACTATATACAAATCACTCTTTTTCTAGTCAATCACCTCTCAAATGTAATTAGGTACTTTTGTTGTGAATATTATAACTAGGTACATATATCTTCCAAACAAAAGCTTCCTGTAAAAGCTAGCAAAACTATTTAACTTGTGTATAATTCAAGATTTGATAAACATGAAATCAAAAATAGAAATACAATCCCCAGAACTTGTGTTCAAAAGGAAAGAGAGAAAGGGAGAAAGATCCAAAGAAATAACCCATGCTTAGCAATGAAATGCAAACACAGCATCAATGAATAAAATACAAATACTTGTATTTTTATATGGCTATAATCTGGTAATCACATTACATGACACCAAGAACAAATATGAACAGAAAGTTTCCTATATTTTCCTGTTTTATCCTGATTTTATCCCAGGATATTTTCCTGTTTTATGTTATAACTTTAATGCTTTCTGCATAGTCTTTTATTAATATAGGCAACTAACTAGGTATGAACAGCTTTATAGCTATTCCATTTTTTGTCCTTTCTTGTCTAATGATAATGAAATCAAAGCTATCTATATGTCTCTGTTTTCATGAACTTCTTTTTTATCTTAGGCTGGTGGATAGCTCTGATCTGTCTTCAATTCCTCAGTCTTGCTCTATAAAGCTGTCTTTGCTTCACTGCTTATAATCACTTTTCCTTTGCATTAAAAACTCGTTAGTGCAGCAAAATGGGAAAAAGAGGGACATGAGAAGTGAGCAACCTCTGTATAAAAATGAAAGGAGAAAACACAAGCTGAATACTCAACTTGTATTTGCACGCAAACAATATCTTGATTATGATCATCTGAGGAGTTCCTTTTATCATCCACAGTCACGACTCCAAAAAGGTTCAGTTCAAATCTCCATTAATCACAGCAGAGATCCATTATCAGGTTCCATAGCAGCAGGGATGATATGGATTAAAAGGCTGATACTGCCCTTTCTTGCTGGTTGCTCAGAAGACCAATGCAGTTATTTCGTAAAGGATCAGTTAAGGGATTGCACCTATCTGAGGCAGGTGGAATGATGATGCATGCAGTACCATTCGTTAGCAGCACCACTTTATTTCATATTTAGACTCTCTGGCTGTGCCTACACTGCTAAATTAGAGTCAATTTTCAGCCAAGTCTCAGTGCTTAAGGCTGTTTCTGTCTGGAGCCTGCTGGAAACAAATAGCGCAGGAATGAGCCAACAGTTAAGCAGGAGGAGAATCATGGCTCCATTGCTGAAACTGGCTTGTCGCTCCTCTTATTTAGCAGCATAAAAGCATACCCTCTGTTTTCTTCTAGTGTAACTTGACAGCCTCTGGCCTGACAAGACTCCTGAAAATGTTGTCTGAACCATCAACTTCCATTTCTTGCAAGAAGTGGGAACCTTTTCCTATGTCTCTCTTTACACAAATTTTCTAATTACTACTTTTAGATCACGTTGCCCAGCAAGATTTGCTGGGTTCTGCATGACTTTAGATAGCAATGAAAAATTCCAAGCTGTTTCATATGGTTTCTTCTTCTTCCCCTCCACAGACAAAGAAATCACAAGCATTTCCAAGTTGGTCTGGGAATATTATTTCCCATCTCTCAGATGTGCAAGGTTGACAACAAATATCCCTAATCTCAACTAAATTTTGATATCTATAATACTGAAATGTGAGGTAGTCATCTAGCTCTCTTTACATTCAGTGAAAAGAAACAGACACTTCTAGGTCTTAAGTCATTTCATCTGACAGTAGAAGTCGCAGATGGGTCATGTGAACTGTGCCCCTGAGGTTTCCTTTCACTGAATACAGAGTCTAAATATGAAGCATAAAGTTTGGTAAGCACTTGCCTTAAAACTACTTTCTTTGAAATACTCCTAACTCTAGGCTGATAAAAAGTCCTACCTAAGGGATGCCATATTTCTTTTATGATTACACACCAGTGAAAGGCCAGATCTCTGGTTTAGCAGCTTTTCCAATTGTTTTTGGGGGTTTGTCTGCACCTGTAACTAGCAGCACGTATACAATGATATTCAGCGCCTGCTCCCACAAGCCCAACTTGTTAGGATGTCCATGTGGAACAATTCAGTCCCTTCCCTTCTCCTAAAGCCCACAGCCAACGTACACTGCTGTTGACTTCCCTCTCTGGTTTGGGACACTGATGTCCTCTCTTTGGAGAAAGTGCTCAACAGCACCTGTGACAGTAACAGGCCCAGGGGAGGGCAACACCGTTTCTCAGAACACTGGCAGAGAGAGTAAGGAGCACAAGCTGGGGTGTATGGGAGGATGTAATCAATCATTTTCATTCTTCAAGGCACCTCAGTCAGGAACACACACAAAAAAAATGGTGGTGGTGCAGATAAATACGCAGAGATACAGCACGAAACCTTGAGATAACCTCCGAGAGCCTTTGATTCCCTGTTTTTCAGCAACAGCATTACCAACATATGCTTCTGATGAAAGCAGATTTCTCAATTTCCGGGTGTTAAATATGTTTGTGATCCAGAGGGTGACAGGGCTTTCAGCCCCTTTAGAATAAGTTACCACACTCAATTAAGTCCAAGTGCTTGAAGTAACTGCTTGCAAATGCAAGGTAACAATTGCCTTTCATTTACAGCTGCATCTGTTATACTGGAGGAGTCTCCCCAGCTTTTGACAAGACCATTTCTTTAAGAGATGTAATGTATGGCAACTATCTAGATTCCAGGATTCAAAAGAGATTTCCTGGTGAAGGTCTAATCACTACTAGAGACTACAGCAGACCCCATATCTTCCTAAGAAGAAGGTACTAAAAATCTTCAGAGGACACTTTCTTTCAGGCGAGTGAGAAATAAGAAGCATGTTAAAACAGGTTCTCTATATATAGTTTTGTAGACAAAATTGAAATAAAGCTGAGCACGCAGGACACCAAAATAAGGATCTGAAAAATTTGGATTAATTTGTTCCTTTACACAAAGAATTTTACCCTGATTTTCCAGGAAGTTTGTCTTTTTTAGCGCAGTTTAAGAATTACATATGAAGCTGAAGTAGTCCCTTACAAAAATCAGCTCTTCAGATTTATGACAGATTCCCAAAACCATAAGAATAACATTCTGTTGAGTTTATCATTTTCACATACTACATCACTTTCTTAATACTGTAATAGGTATGTTTTTTCCACTTAATAATAATTTGATATTGTTTTTATACTTCTGAAATTATTTGATGTGATAGACTTGTTTACACTGAAACAAATAAGCATTGCCTAATTCTTTCTTGCTATACTTCTACAGTACATCCACCCATTCAGTTAAAGATGTCATGATATGAATTTTAAAGATAAGAACTGTATTACAATATGGCAACAACATCAAAACACTCAGACTTTATACAACTGTAATATTGAGAGACCACTGTACCTATTCTTTCTAATAAAATTGATGTAATTAGAGCTGTTTGTTATGCTTAGTCTTCTTTTCAATAAGAGATTCTATTGCCTAAGAATTACAACATCTGTAGACTCATATTACAAACAAAACCAATTTTAATTATATTTAATTGGATATTGTTTTTCAGCTGTCTCTGAGAAAGAAGACTGCTGCTTCTACTTTTATTATCACACACACATAGGAAGATAACTACACCGCCACTGATTTTCACTCAACATGCAATTTTGATTCTTCTGCCTGTACAGTTTCATCAGTTACCTAACTACCCAATCCTCAATAGAATATATGATTGCCAACTCCCTGACTTATAAGTAACCTAGGACATATTTGTCCTTTAAAAATTTCCAATTTGTGGCATAATTAAGACAGTCCATTTTACATTCAGGAAACATCAAGGCCATTTGGGGAATTTAACAAGTACAGGGTTTAAACAGCCCTGCATGATTTCTGTGATATCAACAAGACCAAAGAGTGATCGTTATTTAGCTCTCAGTTGTCTCCAGTTGTAAGTTATTTCTTCATTAGTTGAATAAGCTCCCTTACTGTTTTCAAGAAACCTGCTGATCTCCTTTAGATATTGTTTTCCAAGTGCATTCAAAGTTTCCTTTCTCACTTCATATAAATATACCAAAACCAATCTCCTCTGTTCTGTGATTTCAAATACGATGATTTCATGTTTTTGAACTGTCCTAAAGAAACTGCCAGAAAATTTTTCACGCCACTTCCTTTCTTTCATCTGAGTGAGTGCATTTTATGCGCTTTTTATACAAGACACCCCACATCTATTTTTAATCACCGCGCATAACAAGCCCACTTCCTTCTTTTCCCCTTCATTTCCTCTAGGAAACAAGGAAAATATGTTAAGCTCTTTGAACAGAAATTTACCATAACCTAAAACTTTCTTGTCATCATATGACCGTTCTGGTGTGAAGAACAATGAGTGAAAGACCACATGGTATTGAAATAAACTTATACTTTATCAGGAAAAGGTTTTGCAGCATACGTGCAACTAATATGTGTATCCTTCCACAGATGCCTACAGAGCACTTGGCCAATGCTCATTTTACATTCTTGAGGGAAGATACCACCCAAACTAAAAATTAGCAGAGCTTCAAGAAGTAAAATCCAACTCTTAGTCAACACCTGTAAAGCACAGTCACGATAAACTTGTACCCTGCTCATATGGTGTTTCTTTGCTTATTCTCTTCCTCTTAGATGTCTCTTATAACCTCCTTCAGGTCTTGATTTTTATTTGATAATCTTCACTGTTTGCGTACCATACTCATCCTTTCCTACTCTTTCTTCCTCCCTCATTGTTACCCTGGGTTTTCTTGTTTTAATTCTCTTAGAAAAAAAGAAACATTTATTGAGTAATGATTATCACTCTTCTCTGTTTGATTCCCAAGTCCTTAATTTTATCTTACCCTTTGTTCAGAACAAAATAATGCTTTCTTTACCTCCTCTGTATCACCATCCCCTAGCACCATGCATAGCTTCTCATGTCTCCAACTCAGCCTCCACTGCCTTCTCTGATTTTCATTCATGCTTTTTTACTTCTTGTTCCTTCCTTCTTACTATCTCTAAATCTGTTTTTTTTTTTTTTCCCTCTCTCTCTCCCTCTCACACACACAAATGCATGCACATACACCCAGGATTAAACATATTTTATCTAATCTCACTTCAACCAAAGGATTGTTCATGATTGTCTTTCCATCTTATCTTTTCGATCTAAATATAATCTTCTCTCATAGCTCCTGTTAAGTCACTCATACACTTCATGTACCTTGGCTCCTTTTATTAATGTGCTTTACCTGCTTATCCTTAGTTTCAAAATCTGGCCTAAGTAAAGGATTATCTTCCCATTTCCCCTACTTGTCATGCTGTTCTCACTCACAACCCTTTCCCCTATTCAGCAACGATATAGATTTTTTTTGACGTTCCATCTCCATATATCTGACATTTTTGACTTGTCTTAATAACATGTATCTTGATACCCTCCTCCTATGCATTCTTGGGATTTTATGCTGTTCTTTAATAACACCCTGTTCATTACATTGTAAGCCACCATTTTTTCCTTCACCTTCTCTTTGTTCTGTCCATATCGTGAGGCTGGCCATATACACCACAGAAGAAAAGAGCCTATATGTTTTTAAGTGCAATCACTCTGTATACCTAATGCTGACCCACCACAGAACTCCCAGTTTCATAAGCATAATCAGTGGAGCAGATTAAAGCAGAGGTCGTGATTTCAAAATGGGGGTCACAGTAGATGGAAATGAAAGTACATCTTTGTATGAATTCTATTTAGGCTATCACTTCAAGTGCTAGCCTGGGGAGGCTAGCAGATTGGGCTCTTCTACCAAGTACCAAGTGAAAAGCTGAGGGGAAATGGCCTCAAATTGTGCCAGAGGAGGTTTAAGTCAGACATTAGGAGAAATTTCTTTACTGAAAGGGTTGTGCAGCATTGGAATAGACTGCCCAGGGAAGTGGTTGAGTCACGATCCCTGGAGGGGTTCAAGAAACGTGTAGATATAGAACAGTAGCACGGTTTAGTGGTGGACTTGTCACTACTAGGTTAAAGGTTGTAACAGATGATCTTTGGGGTCTTTTCCAACCTGAATCATTCTATGATTCCAAATTGTTCAAAATTAGTATCACCAAGAAGAGACTTATGCAAATTTCATTTTTTGTATGTACATATTTCTCTCTTACACAAAAATAAATTAATATTCCTTCAGATATCTAACAGACATCTAAGTTAAGAAGTCATCTAGTCATCTTATTTTTATTTTTAATTTTTTTTTACAAGCACTAGGGAGAGGAATCAACAGAGAGTGATTTATGATTTTTATATTAAGTGATTTGCATATCTTATTTTTCTAATGGAGTTGCCATTTCAGGAACCTGTGTCTGCTCACTGACTATATACAGACATTTCAGACTTTTATGATTTGCATCCTAAAAAAAATTATATCCTAAAATTTCTTATCCTTGTGCCTTAATGTATAATATACATCAGTGCAATAATATGAAGCAGTGCATTCATGGAACTGGAAATAGTCATTTCTTCCACAAAATTATATTCTTTCTTGTGCAGTTCAGGTCATTTACTATATGGCTTCAGAAGTTTGCAGTCATCAGTCTGCCTTTCATTTTCTTCTGTACTTCTGACATTGCTGACACTCTAACATATGAGTAATCATAAACTTTCAGCTTGTCAGGATCCTGTATCTCTAGTCCTTTTCAGTTTTAGAGGAAAATCCACCAAAGTTTTCAATTGACTGAACAGTTCATACATTTCTAGAAGAGATTTTCCTGTATAATATTACATTCTGTGCACAACATATATGAAAATGGAAAATTGCTGTTGCTTGATTGACCTTATTTCATCAACTAAGATTACAGAGTACTTGTAACTTGGGACTTACAAGGTTATTTTCCTGATGTTTAATACAGTAATCTGCATAATTTTATTTAAAATGTTGCTAACTGTGGTTAGAGTGTTTAAAAGGCAGAAATTAATACATAAACTGTGGGTTAAGTTTGATTCATTTAAATACTTAAGGTAAATTTTTTCCTCAGTTTAAGAAAGAAATCAACAGCATATTAACTGGCAAAATTTTAGGCAAGGAAAGTACAGCAATCATTTATTGCATTTATTGATATCCATGATGTTTTGCGTAACAATCATGATGAAATATGTAATATATATATAAGCACACCCCATTTTCTCAGTAAATAAATGTGTAACCAACATCATCTAATCTCTCACACTTCATTAAATGATGGCATACTCTGACTCAGATTGTGCACCTAAAATAGACTCCCAATACCTTTGTTTACCCTTGAAATTTAACACTCCCTTCCCTGCTCTCTCTCATTGCCTGTGAACAAACCACAGTCATTGAATTCTCTTGGTTTCTTATCTTCCTTTGTGTTCCTCTAGCACAAGTACTGAAGGCTAAACTGTACTCTCAGTAGCACTGGTGCAATCCCACTGGTGCTATTGCCTTGTACCAGTGTAACTGATCCTACATTTATTCATCTGTGAATGCAATTACACCTGCAGGAGAGAGCAGACTTGAAAAGGTAATTAAAATACCTGCACAAATAATAACAATAAATAATAAGAAAAATCACATAAACAATAAATATTCATATTTATAAACAAACGTATGCATTCCACAGAAACAGAATTTTACGCATGAATTACCTGCTTTACTAATATTTTTATAGCAGTAGAAAGATTCATTCTCTTAAAATCTTGGAAGACTTTTTAGTATATGTAAGGGTAGGAAGCCACAGTCCTTTGCACTCTGTAACTAAAAGCATAGCAGAACAGCTCCCTTATGCCCAATTAATTTTGCTGCAGGAAAAAAAAAAAAAAAAAAAGACAATCTGAATGGTTGAGACATATTCAAGGTGGTTTTCTGCTCTTCCTCACAAGCTCAGAGAAAGCAAAATGATGTAACTTCTTGTTCACAAGGATTAACAACACATATCTAAGAAGCAGCTAACACAGCAAAACTTATCACCACCTGACTAAAGAGCAACTTGTCTTATTCATGAAATCAGTCCTCTTAACACATGAGAATGGCCCCTGGACTTTGGTCCCCCATTTGAAAGAAAGATGGACAATGTTCAATGACAAGATATATGATTAAAATATTCCATAACTAGAATTTATTTATGTCCTTCTACATGAAAATTAAATGCCTGGAGAAGAAAAGATGAGCAATTCTCTGACTTATTTTACAAACAAACTTCAAAGAAATACCTAATGACCGGAAGAAATAAAACTGTATTGAAAGCACCAGCTGCAAATTATGTTTGTCCTCCTCTGGAGGAATAACAAGAGGTCATATGAACAGTTGGAGACTTTTACAATTTACAGAGTAAGAAAGGGCACTATTAATACAACTGCAATCTGCTTTTGCTAAAGAGAAAGATGATGGTGAAATCAGAATCACAGAATCATCTGGGTTGGAAGAGACCTCCAAGATCACCGAGTCCAACCTCTGACCTAACACTGACAAGTCCTCCACTAAACCATATCACTAAGCTCAACATCTAAACGTCTCTTAAAGACCTCCAGGGATGGTGACTCAACCACTTCCCTGGGCAGCCTATTCCAATGCCTAACAACCCTTTCAGTAAAGAAGTTCTTCCTAATAGCCAACCTAAACCTCCCCTGGCACAACTTTAGCCCATTCCCCCTCGTCCTGTCACCAGGCACGTGGGAGAATAGACCAACCTCCACCTCGCTACAGCCTCCTGTAAGGTACCTATAGAGAGCGATAAGGTCGCCCCTGAGCCTCCTCTTCTCCAGGCTGAACAATCCCAGCTCCCTCAGCTGCTCCTCATAAGACTTGTTCTCCAAACCCCTCACCAGCTTCATAGCCCTTCTCTGTACACGCTCCAGGGCCTCGATGTCCTTCTTATAGTGAGGGGCCCAAAACTGAACACAGTACTCGAGGTGTGGCCTCACCAGAGCCGGGTACAGGGGGACAATCACTTCCCTAGACCTGCTGGCCACACTGCTTCTTATACAAGCCAGGATGCTGTTGGCCTTCTTGGCCACCTGAGCACACTGCTGGCTCATATTCAGCCGACTATCAACCAGTACTCCCAGGTCCTTCTCTGCCAGGCAGCTTTCCAATCACTCCTCTCCCAGCCTGTAGCTCTGCTTGGGGTTGTTGTGCCCCAGGTGCAGGACCCGGCACTTGGCCTTGTTGAACTTCATACAGTTGGCCTCAGCCCATCGGTCCAGCCAATCCAGATCCTCCTGCAGAGCCTTCCTACCCTCGAGCAGATCGACACACGCACCTAACTTGGTGCCATCTGCAAACTTACTGAGGGTGCACTCGATCCCCTCATCCAGATCATCGATAAAGATATTGAAGAGGGCTGGCCCCAGTACTGAGCCCTGGGGGACTCCACTAGTGACCGGCCTCCAACTGGAGTTGACTCCATTCACCACAACTCTTTGGGCCCGGCTATCCAGCCAGTTTTTAACCCAACAAAGTGTACGCCAGTCCAAGCCACGAGCAGCCAGTTTCTTGAGGAGAATGTTGTGGGAAACGGTGTCAAAAGCCTTACTGAAGTCAAGGTAGACCACATCCACAGCCTTTCCCTCATCCACTAAGCGTGTCACTTTGTCATAGAAGGAGATCAGGTTCGACAAGCAGGACCTGCCTTTCATAAAACCATGCTGACTGGGCCTGATCGCCTGGTTGCCCTGTAGGTGCCGCGTGATGACACTCAAGATAATCTGCTCCATGAGCTTCCCTGGCACTGAGGTCAAACTAACAGGCCTATAGTTCCCCAGGTCTACCTTCCGGCCCTTCTTGTAGATGGGCGCCACATTTGCTAGCCGCCAGTCAACTGGGACCTCCCCTGATAGCCAGGACTGCCGATAAATGATGGAAAGCGGCTTGGCCAGCTCCTCCGCCAGTTCTCTCAGAGTGATTAATCAAACTTGTACTGTGCACATTATTTGAAAAATGATTATAGCTCAATAGTTTCAAGATAAACACAGTATGTTATTCTCACCGTTCCATCACCTTTGTGAAGTTTAAGTCCTGATGCTGGACATTATACAAGATTAATTTTTTATGACCACACTACTACCCAATTAAGCTCGGTAAAGAATGAAACAATCACATTGGCAAGATCCAATAAAGAGAATTTTTCTGCCTAGCTAATATAAAGCATTGTATATTCAGTACAGACAATATATGACTAAAAAGAATCTGAAATTTAAACTATTCTCATCTTCATGCAGAACAATTTACAAGCATATATCACTAGACAGCTGATAATGTGCCAATGTAAGTTAAAGTAAAAAATAAAAAAAATTGCACTTCAGTTGTCATTTGTCATTATTAATAATCTTCACAAAGTGGAAATTTGTCTCCTTTATGTATCTTTACTTTCTATGACCCTCAAACTAAGTCAACCTTCTACAGAAAATTATGGGAGTCAGGATTTTTAATATCAGGAAAACAGATATTATCTGTAGTATATTTGGGTTTGCTACTGTATGCAGAAAGCTAGGTCATCTAAACACTGATTAAAAATATAATTTACCATTGAGGCTGATTCATCCATTCACTGCATTAAAAGTGCCATCTTTTTTCTTTTTTTTTTTTAATTATTATTATGTAAAATGTGGATTAGAAATGAGTCACACTCTAAAACAGTCAACACTCACAATCTGCAACAGTACAGACTTTGCTTCAGAACATTTCCTGAAACTGTGCTGAAGGTCTGTTCATTTTACAGCACAGATCAGTTAATCCCTGGCTAAAAATTGGGGGAAATGAGAGAGAATTTCAGTCGTTGATTCTGCATTTTTATTATAGTAAGACCATGTTCAGATTTGTTTTCATTGTTCTAGGTAAAGAATAGGAATACACTGAAAACATTCTTAAAATTTTAAATCAGTTAACATAAATAATGTTAAAAAAACTCATATTATAAAAAACTGCAAAGGAAAATGTAAAGAGCAATACATACCAGATTATAAGGGAAGGAAACCTTTTGTAACCAATATTGCTACAAATGATGCATTATGTACTGCCACAATAACAACAAACTTGCCTTGGCTGAACTTTAAGAGGTACTTTGCAAAGCAAAACATAAATCAATTCTAGACATAAAAAATAAATATCCTTGAAATTGCAAAGAAGTTTTCTTGTACACAGAAATTTTGGATTGAAGCACCACAATCCATTCAATCCTTTGGATTGAAGCATCACAGAAGTTAAGCCCTAACATTTCCAATAAAATAAGAAACCAGTATTTTTCTTTTCCACTTTTCAACCAAATTAGCTTTCTATTCAATACTGAGCACGTATTTCTCTTTACTTCTCAGGTTATCCAAGGTCAAAGTAATACTTCTATCTCTGACAACAGCATTTCAAATTTTGCCTATCTAATATCTGAAATCCTTCAAAATGAAGTCTTATGGAATGTGAAAGCTCTGTTCGTCCTTTATCTAATTGAAACTATTAAGATAATGACACCTGTACTAACTCTTCATTTTTGAAAACAGCTTTCAGTTAAGGTCTACACCTTTCTGAAACAGTGAAATTTATCTGCAAATGTCATTGTCTGAAACCACAAAGAAATTAAGTCTACAGATAATTATTCACATGTACTCATCATGCTGTGTTTCCCACTTCATTTCAGAACTGTGACTTCATGACAAAGAAATTAAGAGTGAAGTTAATGCCATGAAAAAAATAGTTTTGTGTACTTGAACAGCATTATCAACTTTTTAATTATGTTTTCCAATTATGCCTTTTATGCAAAAGAATAAAACCTTAAAAGAAAAAAGAAAAAACATTTATGGAAGACAACGGGTGTGACGGCTTAACACCATAAACTGTACTATAAAAGCACAATTTCAAGAGGTTATGTTAACCACTGGATCCTCGCAAACCCAGAGACTCTACCAGTTTTAGCTGACTGCTAAAAATACAGTAATGTTAACTCTGGGTCTATAGTGTAATATATCAAAAATGACACAAAAGTAGAATCTAATTCAAGGCCAGGGAGAGCAATACAAAAACAAATTCAAACTACGTTTAGGTCAGTTTGGGCGATGCAATTCTAGGCTGATTCAGATCTCCAAGTGGTTCAAACAAGTCTAATAGACGAGCTCTGCTCTGAATTCTGCAGCACATACTGACCTCATGGATGAATTCTCTTAGATGAATTAAAAATGAAGTATATCTGGGCATAGAGGAGGGGGATGCATACACATACAAGTATATTTGACTTCTCTCAGAGAGAGAAAAATAACTGTTTAGAGCCATTCTGGCTTCCCCACAGTGGAGGCTACAAGGATAAGAGGAGTAGCTCAACAGACACAGATTCACAGGGCAGAAGAGTCGTGAAACCAGAGCACTGTACTTCATTCCAGGGCTTTATTTCAGACTAACTTCAGTGCAGTCCAGGGCACTGACTGCCTGTTAGTGATCAAAGGGTATCCAGAAGCCCATCTTCCAGTTTAGTTTTCTGTCAGAAAGTCTATTTCATGAGCTCCATCATGTGAACTGAAGACTGGTAAATAAGGACAAAAAGAAAATTTGCTTCTCAAGCACACCCATGTTCTGGGACTAAAATGCTTAAATACGTGCTCTGTAAGTAGTCCAAATCCAAAAAGTAGGAGGCATTACTTATGCATTTTCTCTGCTTTGGACACCTGAAGCAGCAGGACATGGACAAGTGTATTAGTTGACCTCTTTGCAGCTCAATAACCTCTTCTCTCCCAGTCTGTTAATGGCAAAGTTTCAATCAAATGCCTACAGGAAGAGCCTCTTGATTGAATCTAAAGGCCAGGGTTATTCAAAGGCAATTGAAAATGGGAAGTATTAGGCTTCTGCAGAATAAAAGTGTGAAGAAGTAATTAGATACGTGACCAAGGGATACTTTTACTTGATGGATGGACAGAATGTTGATATTCGTACCTACAGCCAGACACAATGAAGGTTTTCTTCTGATTTTTCACGTAATCTGATATGCAGCACTCAAATATGCAAATTAGTGTTCATCTCTGAGAAATATAAAATAAATTTCCTAAAATCTTGAAGTTATTTTACTTTAGAGATATGCTTTTTTCCCTAGTTAAAAGTTCTATCAATATGACAAGCTTAAATATTCAGAATTGCCTCCAGAATTTTAAAGAGAAACTCAGTAAAAACAGTGATATACAGGTATATACAGGTATACAGGTATATACAGGTTTTCAGGTACAAAATAAAAAAATAAAAAAATAAAAAAATAAATAAGGATATGAAATAGAGGCAAAATAAGTCAGATTCATAAGATCCATTCTGTACTTTTGGTTTGGATTTTGGACAGTATTAACCTGTTTTTCTACTACCCATCATGCGAAAATCCATTTAAGTCAGCAAATTGCCAGATGAAGGTCCTTTTACTTATACAGGTTTCAGGATGAATTGTATTATGTTAATTCACTAATCTTTTGTTATATAGCATCCTTTTTACTAATGATCTCAACATATTTTATAAACATGAATTAAGTCAATCTTGCCAATACTGCTATTATAAAAGAAAAATCTCTTATCCCACTATAGAAATGATGGCATGTAGAACACAGGAGTGATCACCAGGCCAAACAACACTGTGTTACAATTCAAGGGCCAAAACAGAGAAGCCAAGCCAATACAGGTTATAAAAGCTAGCACAGAGCTCTACCTCATTTAGCTCTTTCACTGTAATCCACGTTAACTGACAGACTGAAAGATGAGTGTAAACAACAAACAAACAAAACTGGTGTTTAACAATCTGGAAAATATACGAGTCATTCAAGATAATGAGATGTGCAATCTAACTTCCAAAACTATCATCAAACTATTTAGGAGGAAGCAACAAATTTATTCAGATGATAAGTAAATGGGCAAATATACATGCATATACATATTTATATGTTTATATTTGTATTTATTTCATATATTTTAAAACACGAATCCAAAATTCCCAATTCCAAGAGCTCCCTAGCTTTGCGAAAATTCAAATCCTAGCTTTTTAGACAAGAATTTCCTTTTACTCCTCTATTACTGTTCTCTTCAAATATTTACTCATCAGTCATAGTTACGTACTACATTTCATATTTGCTATGTAATGTCACATGACTTTTGTTTTATTGTGGAAATATGTAAGGCTACCTCCTTCCTCCAATTTAATTCTTTAGGTCCAGACTGCCTATTTCATGCTACCCAATAAAAGACTTTAGGTTACTGACTCTCTTTCAGAAATTTGCACGGCTCCCCATTTTTTTTCCAGTCAGAATAGGAAGAATTTACTTTTCTTCACAGCCTTTATGTGCCTCCTTTCATGTGCTAAATGCAAGTGTATTGGCTGACTAGCTAAGACAGAGGAGAAAGGTAAAACTTTTTCCTAACAACCCTATTTTGGCATCATCATGGCCTCCACACTTCCAGCACAGGAGCTGTCACAGAGCAACTGCCCCAGAACAGCTCTGAGCTCTTGGTGTCCCTAAGCACAGATCCAACAAAGCGTCTGCATGGCTGTGCTCAGGCATGTAAATAAGCATACAAAATAAGCCAAGGATTTGATTACAGCACACAAAAACCAAACCAATGTAGCCTGAAAATTACTTCTTTGGGAAACAAGAGTATCTGCACAGAGCTCAAGCATAGGCAGCACAGTTAGCAAAGCAAAACAATAAAATAATGACAATGATAATAATTTGGAAGAACAATGAGAGACTGAAGAAGTACAAGGAACTCACTGGGAACAGAAGGAGAATAAAGTATGTATTTCTTAGCTCTTATCTTTGTGACAAGGTGGGGGGAGGAAGGGAGCGACCAAGGAACCTGAGAGAATTTAAGATTAACATGAAGCTAAGATGAACAGGAAATGAAATTCCATCACAAAATAAATGGGAAGGTTCACATCAACTTCTGAAATTGATGCAGTAAAGCCAGCCTTATATTTACTTTTCACTTAACTACACAGCATATTGGAAACTCAAAAAGAAATAAATAAGGCTTATTCTGTGCAGCAGAGAAACTGAGATGATTCATACAGTATTAAATTAATGCTTTTCATTATACAAAAAGATCTAAAATTTACAGCCAAAGAATAAAGAACAAACAAACTCCCACAAATGTTTAATTGTGCTTAAAATGCCACAGAATAATTCATTTTGTACCATAGAAGTTTCCTATCAATTTATTCCCACGTCCAAAGCATGGCAAGCCAAAGTTTTCAAGTCACTGAACCTAGAAACAAAGCTAATTAACAGTTTCTTCTGTTACTTGCTGCAGGCCCAAATTATAAAGAATAACATACAGTATAGTAGAATAAGGCCTTTTCTTTTATCTCTTTTAAGAAAAGTATATTGATGAAAAACAGTCTCTCACAGGATAATTTTTTTTTCAGCTGTTGAGTTGAAAGGTTTGAAGAATGTCAACAGCACCAAAAGGTTTAATTACACAAATTGAAATCATTATATTGTTAATAAGACAAATCACACTGTTTACCAGTTCTATATCAACAGTAAAAATTAAATTTATATCTGGTGGACCACTGGAAATATTACATTTGAAAATGCTTTTGCAATATTAGTCATTGCTATGAGGCCCCCTCCTTCTGAAAACACTCAGGAATTTTTGGAGGAGACAAATAGCAGTGTTCTTATTGAAATGGAAATGCATTGGATCTATATTGCATAAAAGGAAACACTGAAACAGGTTTCTTGTGCTGCTGAGTCAAGAGCTGAGTGATATCATAAGAAGTCTCCATCTGGTATGTAAAACACTAAAAATAGCCTGAGTTTATTTATTCATCTATCAGACTTTCAGGTGTGGCTAGCAATGGCAGAGAAAAGTAAGAACAACCTATTTACCAAAATTTGAAAATTCAGGTTTATTTCAGCATTTCATGTTTGAAAATAAATGAATTACTTAACTTTGTTAAATACAATGAAAATTATAGTTATTTAGATACTACAGAAAAAATAGTTATTATAGAAAATTATAGATTTGATAAAGGAAAAAAATATATATTGTTTTAATACAGTTTTTGAAATAGGCTGGAGAAAGTATTTTTAAAGCCCAGGTTTCATGAAAAGCGTCTTACATAAGGTATCAGTCAGAAATCAAAAAACAGTTATGTCAAAAATTTTCACAAGATGTAACACTTGCATATCATAGAATGGTTTGGGTTGGATTGGACCTAAAAGATCATCCAGTTCCAACCCCACTGCCATGAGCAGGGACACCTCCCAATAGATCAGGTTGCCTAAAGTCCTGTCCAACCTCTCCTTTATATATCCATTTGCTTTACTTATTTATTTATTTATTTTTAACAAGTTAATTTAGAATTACTCAGATTTGTGGAATGCACATTCCAAGGAAAGAACTAAAGGACAAGTACCCAGGACTAGAGAAAAACAGGATATGAGGAAAAGAATGTGGACATAGGAAATATGGTCCAATTTTTAAGACCTAAAATTGTCTGTCTTTTCCTCTGACAGGAGGCTTACTGGACTCTAAATGCACTTTGAGGCATGACGACAGCAGCTGAATATCAGGCACTTAAAAAGACTCCAGCCCTGACCCTCAGTGCTGCTGTGTGTGTTAGATAGGGTACAGTTATGAGAGAGGATCGGCTACTCTCTTGTCCACTTGCAAGATGGATGCATCCAGCATGGGACAGGAAATAATATAATTGAACTTAGTTTCTCTGATCCATAAAATAATTTGTTCCTATAGGGGTAGACAAGATTTCATGATAATTAAAAAAGAATAATAACTTTCAGATGCTTTATTAACCAGCTGACTAATGCTAAGGTTATTTACACATTCACCAGAGATGTTCCTAGATATGCGCAATCTTCCTCCAGTCATGTCTGAAGGTTCTGACAGTGCTAAAAAGGCAGGTGTACAACTCATATTCAAGTTTCAAAGTAATAATTAAATTCTGTTTTCTCTTATCTCTGAATTGACCTGTCCGAAAAACAAAGCAAAACAAAAAACACTTTAGGGCATATCTAAATGTTATTTCCTGCAAGATAAATAATATGACGATAGCTGAATTACTATATACTTAGCTCATGGAGTTTTGGAAGACTTTCCTCTGTCTTTCCAAATATTTAAGAGAGTGACAAGCCTCTCTAACACCTACATGTTATTATATATGTGCTGTACTGGGTCTGTCTGGGATGGAGTTTTCTTCATAGCAGCCCATGTGATGCTATGATGCTTGTGGCTGAAACAGTGTTGATAACACACCGGTGTTTTGGCTTTTGTTGAACAGAGATTGCACAGCATCACAGCCTTCTCTCTTCCCCACTCTTCCCTTCCTCTCCTGCAGCGATTAGGCTGGAATAGGTAAAGTCCTGGGAGGGGACACAGCCAGGACAGCTGACCCAAACTGACCAAAAAGATATTCTATACGATATGGTATTTTGCCCAGCAATAAAAGCTCAAGGAAAGGAAGACGAAGGGGAAGATGTTTGTGGTTATAGCGTTTGTCTCCCAAGCAACCGCTACATGTGCTGAAGGCCTCTTTTCCAAGAAGTGGCTAAATATCTGCTTGCCAATGGGAAGTAGTGAGTGAATTCCTCTTTTTGCTTTGCCTGCACACACACCTTTTGCTTTCCCTATTGAATTGTCGTTACCTCCACCTATCTGTCTTCTTGCCTTCCTTCTATTTTCTTCCCATCCCATGGGAGAGGGGAGTGAGAGAGGGGCTCGCTGGGTGTTTGGCTGTTGGCCAAAGTCAACCCATGACATGGGCCAAGGCTGTCGGTAAACCTGTTTTTCACATGCTCACCTACTCAGTAGGGGACTCGCACAGAAGCAAACATGTCTCTGGCTCAGCAAGTACAGCACCTTCCTCGCAGAGGAAATACCACAAAATGAAACTAAGCCAAACTAAACTGAACCAGTCTTGGGAGCATGAAGAAGAACCCAGGTCTCCCAGCCCACTCTCCCAAACATGAGGCTGGAGGAAGAGGATGTTTGCCCATATGTTTGTCTTTCTCATTCCGGAAGATGTTCAAGCATATAAATCCTGATCAGAAAGAAATGTCTATTTGTAAAGCAAAGACCCCATGTCCTGTGGGGCACTGTGTTGGCCTGGACTCCACAGATAGGTTTCACCTTGACATTTATTATTGACTAGTCTAAATAAGCCCCTCTTTGGAAGCTCTGTTGTGCCCCATTTTTAAGGGACATAAATCTTCCCATATACTGGGTAAGAGAAGGTGACTAACTCAGAATTGTCTATTTTTACAACAAGTACCTTCTGTTTATTTATCTAGTTCACATCATGCGTTGGAGACTGAAGCAGCCCACAGGCACTTTTCAGTCTACTGTCAATATTTCTCTTGAATGTGTTTTGTCGTGTTATTGTCTTATTTTTATTTTTATTTTTTATAAGAAAAAGGGAGACTAGTATAAAAGTAGTATAAAAGTGTATAAGTATCAATAGACTTTGTTGTAAGAATAAATCATATTGATTGAACATCTTGTCACTAGCGTAATGCATCTGTATTTAGGAATTCTAACACTGTAACTGTGGATTGTCCTGGGCACAGGTCCAGCACTGGAAATGAGAACTGGGGCTCACAATGTCCTTCATGATGGATCATAGGGAACAGTAAGTGTAAAATGTCTCATTAAAACAGAAGAAAAGCCAGACCTATTGGAAGTGAGAGCACAGCAGATGGTTCTGATGTTAGGAAGGAAAACTGAGACTTCAAAATGAAACTAGGAAATTGTTTAAGAAAGTTTGATGCAAATGAACGGAGAAATTTTATTTAACTTTTCTGCCCTTCCCAGTGGCTGAAATTCCCAACATGGGATTAAGTTCTCTTCTGCTTTACAGCAGTGTCATTGTTCTAAATTGCTCTTGGCTATGATCTTTACGTGTGTTCTACACAATATTTTCTAAGTTTTATAAATTGTCAGAAACAAAGGTAGCAAGGATAACTCCTATTAAACTTCTCATCAGTAGGCTTCTGTAAGACAGAAACCAGCAAAATCATTAGCATAAGTGGATAAATAATTATATTTATGCATTGGAACCATAAGAAACAGATATGGACAACACCCGACAGATGAGAGACATTAATTAGGAGCTTTAAAAAGAGTACTAAGAGTATACAAGGAGAAAGATTTGATACTGGCTGGCTAGCTTCATACTACTTGCTTTTCTTGCATGCAATCACTTAAGCCTGTTACTTGTCTTATTATATATCCACCTTGTTTTTCTCTATGCCTTTTACCTTCAACTATGGTTGTTTTTAAATTCTACAATGACATTGTTATCAAATGCATGCAAAAAGCAGATTTTTTTTTTCTTTAGTAAAAACATGTATTTATTTTAAGGTAAAATTGTTTTTATTATAAGCCATAAAAATAGAAGCCATGTAAAAATACATTAATAACAACATATGAAATCATCTAGTTTGTGCTGCTATTTGTCATGTAGTTATTATCTACAAAAGGGATATATAGAGAAAAATTAAGAGCTATTGCATCATTTTAATATTATTCCATGATTCTAGAATCTTAATAAACTAGAAGTGTGTATGCTGCTCTAAAAAGGAAATATTAATGCTCTCTGTTACTAGTAAAGAGGAACGACTTAATGAAATCACAGTTTTTTTCAAAGAAAGGCTAGTTTTAGTAAGTTACAGTTCATGTGTTGAAGTCTCAACTACAAATTACGTGCTTATAATGTTATAATTCACCTGAGTACAGTTATTATTCCTGATTTCTTCTTCTAGAAATGAATAAGCTGTGTTACTGTAAAAGAGACAATTAACTGAAAGATTTGTTTATAACTTCTATCCAATACTGATTAGAATTTATTTGGGAAAATAAACAAATTATATATATTATACTAAATTAATACTTACATAGGGGATTGTGTCCAAGGTGTCTGTGTTGACAATTATAGGGGCAGGGCTTGCCTAAAAGAAAAAAAAAAAAAAAAAGAGAAAAGAAATGTAAAAATCTGAAATTCTTTAATATTGAAGTTAAATTAAATTTAAAATTTTCAACTTTTAATTAAGTTAAAAGTATAAAAGCCCATCTACCCATTGAATCATAGATCCCTGAATCATTAAGGTTGGAAAAGCCCTCCAAGATCATCTGGTCCAACCATCACCCTACAACCAGTATCACCCACTAAACCATGTCACTAAGTGCCAGGTTCAACCTTTCCTTGAACACCCCCAGAGACGATGATTCCACCACCTCCCTGGGCAACCCTTTCCAATGCCTGACCACTCTTTCTGAGAAGAAATGTCTCCTAATTTCCAACCTGAACCTCTCCTGGTGCAACTTGAAGCCATTCCCTCTAGTGATATCACTAGTTAACTGCAAGAAGAGGCTGACCCCCAGCTACACACACCTTCCTTTCAGGTGATTATAGAGAGCAATAAGGTCTCTCCTGAGCCTCCTCTTCTCCAGACTGAACAACCCCAGTTCCATCAGCCTCTTCTCACAGGATTTGTGTTCCAGGCCCTTCACCAGCTTCATAGCCCTTCTCTGGGCACATTCCAGGGCCTCAATGTCCTTATTGTTGTGAGGGGCCCAAAACTGAGCACAGTACTCAAGGTGCAGTCTCACCAGAGCAGAGTACAGGGGGATGATCACCTGCCTGGTCCTGCTGGCTACACTATTCCTGATACAAGCCAGGATGTCATTGGCCTTCTTGGCCACCTGGGAATACCTCTGGCTCACGTTCAGGTGAGTGTCAACCAGCACCCCCAGATTCTTTTCCTCTGCACAACTTTCCAGCCCCAAGCCTATAGCGTTGCATGGGGTTGTTGTGACCAAAATGCAGGACTCACATCGTACAACAGCATATAACATTGGATTCCGTTCAATCAATTTAGGATGAACGAAATAGATTCTCAGCCTCCAAATCATGGCTCACTTCATTATTTCTTTTGAAGTTCAATAGGCTTTGGATCACATCCATGCTTTTGAGTAGACCTATAAGAAACAATGTATTCAATTTACAATTTAGGCAATTTTGGGGGTGAGGGTTACTTCTTCCCTTTCCTTACCAGTCCACTTTTTGTGTTTAAGGAAAACCAAGATGATCAATTGATCTTTCTAGAATATAAAACTCAACATTTTGTATGCTTACACTATTTATCTATATTATATCACTATGTATATGTATATATATGTAGTATACATATATGCATGTATAATGTGATATTTTTATCAAAACTGTATAACTTGACTGTTTCATGTGCACTCAGTTGATGTTGAGTTTGAAGTATAGACCTGTTTTCAAAAGATTTGTGAATCTGTAAAGCTGTGCAACCTGATCTTTAGCTTATTGATGAAACCCATATCCATGTTGCTTTCCATTAACCCAAAATGCTCTAACCTCTTCCCCGTCCCACGCTGGGGTTCGGTGGTGGTTATCCAAGGCCAAGCTCTGATTTGACCCATCTGCATAACCTTGGCTCAGACTGGAGAAAATTACAGAGCTGTGGTAAAGTATATAGTAGAGCCACACACTATAAGTAAAATGTCAGAGGCAGAACTGCTGAGATGGAGTTGGTAACACCTCAAAGACTAAGGAGGAGAAACATCAACATGCTGTCAGCCCACTACAACAAGTGATGGAGGGCAACCCTTCTCCACCTGACTGGTGCCTGCTTGGTCTGCAAAGACCCTTTGGGCATGACATCAAACTACTCCTACATACTAATGCTTAGCCTAGTAGCTTGTTAATCCTATTTATCTATTTGTATATTAGCCAACGAAGGACTGTCTATACTTTAAAGTTGCAGAAACTGCAGGGTCTCTTTGTGCATGGCAGGGATATATTAGCACAGCGCTATTGAAGACACCAATCACATTTCTATTGTTAAATACTCACTGCAGGGTTTTAAATGGCTTTAAACTAAAAGAGGATAGATTCAGTTAGACATCAGGAGGACATTCTTCACTGTAAGGGTAGTGAGGCACTGGAACAGGCTGCCCAGAGAAGCTGTCGATGCCCCATCCCTGGAGGTGTTCAAGGCCAGGCTGGATGGGGCTTTGAGCAACTTGGTCTGGTGGGAGGTGTGCCTGCGCATGGCAGGGGGTTGGAACTCGGTGGTCTTTAAGGTCCCTTCCAACCCAAACCATCCTATGATTCTATGACTATATGATCTCAAACCTAAATAACATAACCTGAATTAAGAATGTAACATTAATTAGTGCAATAATTTGAATGTTTTGAGGGTATCCCAGTTTCTTTCCAATTTTGTAAGATTCTTTCCAGTTATTGTGAGATAACTCTGTGTTCAAAGAAATTGCACATTATTGCACAAAAGCCACTGATGATTTAGGCCATTATTTCTATACCACTGTGCAACCTGTAAGCAAAAACTGAAAGTAAAATACATATAATATGGTGTGTATATATACCATGGCATGTATCCGTTATCATAGTAATGTATAGTTTAATACTAAAGATGTGTAGTATCTGAAAAGATGTTTCACAAACACACATACACACACACACATTTATTCTCGTTGTGCCCCATAACACTGGGCACTTTGAAATAATAAATAAAAGCTGAAGGTCATTTGATTATACTATTTTTAGCTTTAGGCATATGGAATGATTTATAACTGTATTATCACTGAGGGTTAAACAAGGTTACTTTTTTATAATCTTAGCCTACACTATTCTGGAGTTCAATATAAACACTGATACCTTTGCTACAGGAAGAAAAAGATTAATTTTGACAATATTCCACTGCCTCTACCAAATTTTGTGTTTCGTAGATTTTATCTTTTTTGTATTTTTATACAATGTGAAAAGCTCTAATACCAAATATAAACAAAGTCTTCAATCTTCAGAATGAAAGCATCTTTCCACTGCTTTAAAAAACAGTATCTATTAAATAACAATCTTTCAGAAGTAATTTTCCAAAGCATTCCTATACTATACTGATTACTTCTAACTCAATTTGGGAACAGAGCTTTATATCCATATCAGGTTTTCATTAAAAAATAGCAATTTTCACAGAATCACAGAACAGTTTGGGTTGGAAGGGACCTTAAAGCCCATCCAGTTCCAACTCCCCTGCCATGGGCAGGGACACCTCCCATCAGACCAGGTTGCCCAAAGGCCCATCCAGCCTGGCCTTGAACACTCCCAGGGATGGGGCATCCACAGCTTCTCTGGGCAACTTGCTCTGGTACCTGAGTAAAGAAAAGAATTTCTTCCTAATCACTCACTGACCAGCTGCTTTCAGGACTTTCAGAGCCTTGCTAGGTCCCAGTTTCAGACCCAAACATCCTCACTAAGAAGAGCTTTTTCTTATATCTGGTCAGAATTTCCCCCAATGAAACTTGTGTATGGAGCCTCTTGTCCTTCAGAGTATCTAAGAGGAGTCTGGCTTCGTCTCCTCTCCAGCCAATATCTCAATCCCCCTATCAAATCTCCCTTATATGCTTGAAGACAGCAGTTAGATTCCTCCCAGAAGCTCTTCTTTTCCAGGATGAACAAACCAAGCTCTCCCACCCTTTTCTTGTACAGTCTGTGTACCAGACCCTGCCACTGTTCTGTGCTCCAACACCTTGGTCATCCTCCATCCAACATGCTTTGGCATACTGGGGAGCCTGGGAATGGGCACAGTACTCTGGGTGCAGTCTTGCAGGTCTGAGGGAGCAGACAGCCCTCAAGCTGCTGGCAAGGTTGTTACTAGTGTGGCCCGGTCTGCTGTCAGCCTTTTGTACTGCGAGGACACATGGCTGACTCGTGCAACTTGTTGTCCACTCTGAAAAGCTGCTGCCTAGCCAGACTGCCTGGCCTGGCCTGCTGCATGTTTTATTCTGTCCAGGTGTAGGAACTCCTGCCTACTGTCATTGAACTTTATGAGGTTCCTCTCAGCTCATTTCTCCTGCCTGTTGAGATCCCTCTGAACAGCAACTGGAATAGCTAGTGTACCATCTCCTCTGCCCATTCTGATGTTATCTAAAAACTTGCTAAAAACTCTACCTGATCATTCTGGTTATTAATGAAGAGATTAGCACTAGCACCAGTATCAATTCAGCAAAAACACCACAAGTAACTGGTCAGCAGCCAGACCACAGACCACCAAACTGCTGACCACTCCCTTTTGGGCCTGGTGGTCCAGCCAGTGTCCCACACATCTGCCAGCACTCCCATCCAGTCACTCTCTCTCTCTCACTTGGCTACAAGACTGAGAATTTGAGCTGAAAGCTTTGCTAAAATCAATGCAAAATGCACCTACTACTTTCCCCTCATCCACAGAGCTGGTCATCTCATCACAGAAAGCTGTCAGGTTTGCAAGGTACAATTTACCCTTCATAAACTGATCTGACTTTTTCTAATCACATCCCTCTGTTCATCATAATCCTTGCTGAGGCTTCCTGGTGGCACCTGCCAAGATCTTTCCCTTGTTAGCCTCCTACCTAACCCTGACCCCCAGGTTCTCACCTTGCCCATCACCCCTTCCACAGCACAAGTCTGAGCATCTAAGCTGCTCCTTTGAATACCAGTGATCCTCCCCTGACCCATCATTTAGTGAAGTTACTCAAGGGATTGGTCAAGAGACAATCAGAGATTATAAGTAGCAGTCCACAAGAAGGATCTTGTTTTCTGAGATCATGGGCTATATCTACTCTGACTTAAAAACGTCACATGCTCAAATTCACCAAATGCTCTAAAAAAGATACCCAGATATTGCTTCAGTTGTGGAGAATGTTGAGAAATCCAACACAGCAGTTCATCAGCTCATCAAGAATACTTCCAACTGTGCATAAATTAACAAATGCATGCAAAAAAGGCTCTAGGCTCTTTCTAGAATCTCAGCCTACTGTGATCTGTCACACTATATACCTATACATATATAAACTATCCACCCACTTTTGAGACTGGGTGAGAAGAAATGGTCTTCTAGAAGACAGTGATAATGAAGTTATTCCCATCTCTGCCCCTTGACCTGCTCTGAAATCTTCAACAAGACATTTAATTACTCTTTTGCTAACTTTTCTCAGCTAAAAAACACCTCTAGCAAAGCTGGCTCAATTTGATCAAAATTTTAAGAGAGATGACAGTTGGCAAGAACTAAATACTCTATCACTATGTTGGGAGTTTTAAAAGTTTTAAATGTCTAATTGCCTAACTTGCAGGATTAATTAAAATCCATAATAATTAGTTCATGAGAGACAGCATTCTCTTAAGATAGGTAGCATGCAAAGAGCTTCCAGACTTCACAATCAGATTTTAAAAATGGCCAGAGGCCTTAGTGAACTTACTCACAATTCTTCACCTGCAAAATAAATCCAGACCAATTTCCAAAAGATGGAATTTTACTGAGTGTACTGAATTGAATGATCCTGTTTTCCCATTCCACATCCACTTTCCTTTCTGCTCTAGTCTGTACCCATATGTACGTATTATTTTATGCTGACTATGGATTGTGCAGGCTACCAGCCTTATAACTAGTGTTCCCTTCATAGGCCCTTTTCCTGCCCTTGACTAGAAACAGTGCTTTCAGCTGAGCCATCTCTGTGCTTTGAAGGAAAGGCATCATGCTGACAGCTGCAGTGACAGATTGGCATAGCTGGGACAAAACTAGAATAGCTTTGTGGAGAAAAAAGAGGAGAAAGATTTTATTTTTCTTTTTAAAGGACTCGAGCACAACAGACTTTGCTTCCACAAATATATATGAGATTGTTCTGCTTGCAGCGAGTCAGACAGTCTAGTTGTTTTTCCACCAAAAGCACAGCTTAAAAGAAAGATACAGCAAAAGCACTTGACATAGCTAGAAAGAGAACAAAAAGGCACACAGTCTAGTTCATGAACATTTCCTCTGCTACCAAATTTTCTACAAGTATGTGACATGACTCATACCTCAGACGAAATGAACTTTCCTTCTACCTTTCTTGCTTGACTGGTTTTACTTACAGCATTCATGGTTTTACAGACTATCCATCTTACATTGAGTCATTCTTTTTGGACCATGCACAACTCCTTGTTTTAACTGTTGGTACTATGCAATGCTGTATTCAACATCAGACCGTGAAACTACTTGCATAGATACAAGGTAACTGAGGCATTTTAAAAATAACGAGTGCAGCACGTTACTCCTTGACCAGAAAACATTAAAATAAGCATGTGACCAATTTAATTTGAAACCATTCACCTAGTTGTGACTTTGAGTCAGAACTCTCAATTGTTTGTTTTCCTATTAAGGAATCACCATCACTCTCCATTATCATATTCAAGTAAACTCAAAAAAAAGAGATGGTGAAATTTTGAGTAATACAACAGTGTATGCATTACCATTTAAAAAGTAAATGGAATTGTCAGTGACTTATTACCATCTTTTGCAGAGATTCAACGGACTGTAAGCCAGAGTTAAGGACTCGTCTTTCCAGGTAGTCAGCCCTAAATTCTAAAACACCTTGTGGAATATTCCATTGCAACTCCATTTTTCTTCAAAAATGTTAACATGTTGTGTTTTAGTAATGCGAAGTGGAGCAGCCCCCATATTTTTACAAGAACAGAGCACCCTGTATCTCTCTGATACTATTTCAGACTGTTTGAGGCCCTTAGAAGGTAACGCTGATTTAAATTTATTTTATATTTTCAGAAGTTTCCTTTCACAACTGTAAGAAATAAGATTTACACAGACACACAATGGGAGGAAGGAATAAATGATAATTTAGATGTCAAAACAGTAATTCTCTGGCATGCTCTGAAGCCTCAAGATCACAGAACACAGCACCTTTGTCGTATTTACAACTGAATTACAAACTGTAAGACTAAGAAGGAGAAAAAGTCATTTGCTCTTTGTTAAAAGGAAAATATAAAAGATCAGGAACCTCTTTGATAGTCTAAAGACTGACTTTTCAGTAAACAATCCTACCTCTGCTTAGGGACATAAAACAGAAGTCAAAAGCAGCTTTGCTTGCAAGGCTGCAGCTGTCAAGAATAGAAGAAAAATGCCTCAAGAAATCCTTGAGGCCTTTCTCTACCTACATATATAACACAACCACATATAAAGCTATTTAAAGGTAAACAGTTCCTTTCAAATAAGGTGGCGTTACTTTGGGGCTTGGGGTTTTGTGTTGTTTTTTATTTAAACTGTAGGAGTAATTTCCTATTTAAAATTGTATTACCTGTGACTTTAAAGGAAACGTCTAAAGGACTTAGGAAAAACTAACATTTTTATGGGGTTCCACAGGTTGTCAGAAGAATGACAAGAAAGCACCCACTTTACAGTTGTTGAAGTTTCACCTGTACTGACACTGCCCATTAGCTGTTTGGATTAGCAATAATTAACGTAACAGTACCTTTTTGCCCAAATCTGATCCAGTGAAGGACACAGAAATGTCAATGGAAAAAGCTCCATAAATGTCAATGGAAAAAGCTCCATAGAGAATGAGGGATAATTATGATACATCTGAATTTCCAGTGAAGATATCGTTCAACTAAATGTTATTACCCATTAAATTTTGAGGTGATAACCTTCCTACCAGTAGATAGAGTGGATCCATCTGTCTCATTCCAGGATGCCAAATGCCATAATAAGACTCACACAGAGGTCCTATTATCACATCTCTACTGACTCACAAAAGAAATTGATGCAACTTGTCTTAAACCAGTGCTCTAGCTTTGCACAGAAATTTAGGCCTAAATCCTGTATTTAGAAATACTGCTTCAGCACATGTTCATGGCCTTTGGAAAGTGAATGGGCCATAAACATTCGTTACCTAGATCTCTGTTCTATCCTCTGATCTGATCTCTGCTGTACTTCAGAACTTTCCCAAACTCTGTCTTAAATGTGTTCATCACTTAAAAAAATAACAGATTTAACCTATGCAAGCATTGCCAGTTTCTGCTATGTTCCTAAGTCTGGATCTGGAAACTTTAGAGCAAAAATAGAGATCCAACCCATATGGTCTTTTTATAAGTGTATTATCATCAAAACTCTGACATCTGATAATGTATACATTTTGTTCAGATTTTATAGTGTTCATTACAATTTTAAAAGAAGAGGAAACATTTGAAAAATCTGCCTTGACACTGCATTCAGTATTAGTGGAAATATACACTGCAAAAATAAAGGGTTCAGTGATGCTACTGAAAAGCTAAGAGGTAATCTAACTTACTTTCTACGGTGAAATTACCAAAGCATATTGTACCTTCCATTTTAAATGTCTTAATGGGATTCTGCTATATCTATCAGATCTAAAAATTTCTGGCTGAAAGTCCCTGCATAATTGAAGTTAATGGTAAAACATTGATCTGCTTCAGCAGAATCAAAATTTAAGCTAGTATGTTTCTACTCAATATTAGTTTTAGTTTTCTCCTGACAGTATTTATAGAGCATGCATGCGTTTAGCCAGCTGGCTAATGGAAGCAAGGCAACTCAAGTGCAGGTTTTCAGATACAGGAGGGACTTTTTTGAGCTGTTTTATTTCTTTTTTCTTTTTCTATTTTTCTATTTTCTTTTTTATTTTTCTATTTTTCTTTCTTCTTTTTTTTTCTATTTCATAATCTTTTTTCTCCTCATATATACAAAACATGTACATATACACGTATATGCATGCACTCACCAACAAAAGTATGCATCCAGTTTTAAGTCATTCTGTTGATGCTGCTACCTGCTACAGTGCATGATTCAGCCTTGATGTGAACAAAGATGAAATTCCTTCCAGAGAGAGAAAATATTCCTCCTTTCTCTTTAAAAGCAAAGGCTGCATCGCTGGTGGCATGTCTGTTTACTTTAAAATCATGGCAGACCAAGCTCACAAAGCAGTTATCTCATATCTTATTTTGTTACCTTTTTACAGCCTGCAGTACCTGCAAGTTGAACGTAACATTTATTGCTGCATGGAGAATTTTATAACCAGCCTCAAAAACACAGAAACAAATAGACTAAAAATTACAACACAGATGAAGACAACAACAAAAAAAAAGAACATAAAACTAATATGAAATAGAGAAATTAACAGAATTCCATATCTATGCCGGAGGTTTATCACGGCATAAAGACAATTCCAAAGAACCAAACACTTGCCCTCAGGAGCTGATCAGTGACACTGAGCACTGTGTACAGCAGCCCAAAACTAATGTGATAAGCGAGCAGGTGCCAAAGAGCACCCACCTCTACTTGGAATGAATAGAAGAGACCAAGACTTAGTGGTGCTACAGACAAAAGTATTCATAGAACACAAAGAGTAAGAAATACAGAGGAAAGATTCTTTAGAGTTTTACAAAGGTTTCCACATAGCACAGGAAAATCAGCAAAATCACCATTGATCCTATTTCAGCACTGAAGTTACCAGGAGAAGGGTTGGACATTACTGTGGTCCGTATCATCTTAACTCATTTATTCTGTTTAAACATGTACAGGACCAAAGCTATTTTGCCACATGCTTTCACATAGTTAATGCATATTTAGCGACAATTAGGAAGAACTTAAGAGAAGATAAAGAATTAAATTTGGCTTTGAATATCTGCAACAAACTCAAGGTCAAATTTGGCTGTGCTGGAGAGCACAGGGTTTTGCTTTTTGGGTCAGTAGAAGTAAACTTCTAACCTAAAACCTCTGAAAATATTTTAATTGCTGTTCCATAGTATACCTTCATGTCCCAGAATCACTAGGTGATGTATAAAAATAATAAAAAAATAAAATAATCCCATATATGTTGCTTGTCAACAGTTTGTTTCGAATCCTAAATTCGGATTAGGTGGTCCTAAATGAGGACCACCACACTCATATTATCCAAAAATTAAGAAACATCACTGTAAAAGGCAAAGATACTCAGGGTTCAGATCAATTCAGGCTTTTTACAACACTTTGCCTTAAGTGGCATAAAACACATTTCTCAATGGAGAAATACTATCTTAAATTACAACTATTCCTTTTTTCACTATAGGGCTTGCCAACCATTTTCTGTCAGGTTTCTCCCTGTGGCCTTTCCGTCTCAGAGACTCAGACTGGCTCTGTGGATGACTTGCTGCTCGGTGCATGCTAAAATTGCCACTTTTCCATTATTTCACAGATTGTAGCATGCAGCTGGAATGCAACAGGCTGCTGAGCAGAGAGAGGATGCCCCTCGTGATGCCATGTAATGCCACATGGTTGTTACTGAAAACTGAAAACGATGTGATCTTGATTCAGAATGGAATGTGGAAACACATTCATACCACTTTCTTCTAGTTTTTAGGTCCAATTTCCCTCATAGCTAAAATAAAATGCATTATATAGCTCCAAGGGGAAAAAGGTGTCCAATTTCTTTGGACCTAATTTAACATAATCTTCTACATCACAGTGGCTCTTTTAAGGAATATGTCCTACTGAAGCATGACACGTGTATTACACCTACCCTCCACCTTGCACAGGGCAAGGTGATGTCAGCAGGAGGCAGCAAGGCCGGGCTCTGTGAGGAGAGGCTGAGGCTGCCCAGTTCCCAAAGGAGAACTGCTGACACCAGGCCCCAACCTTCTGCACTACCATCACCTCACTGAAGGGGCTGAGTGTAACCTGTGGTGTTAACCAGGGGAGAGGCGTCTGGAGTGAGGCTGAAATGGGGAAGAGAGAGGAGAGGTGTCTTCCCTGAGTGTTACGTCCACTGTTTGTCTTCTTTCTCAATACCCATCTCAGAAATTAAATGTTTTAATTAATTGGCAATAAAGTTGAATTCAACCAAGTTGAGTCTGCTTTGCCTGCAATACCCCTAGTGTTCCAAAATTTCATTTTAGAATAGATATTTGGTGTCTTTTCTTTATTCATCCTAGTTCCTGATAAATCTACAAATCATGTATTGGAGGTGAGACTGGAACAGCAGAAGAAAGTAAAAGAACAAAAGTCTTACTAATAAAATGTTGTCTTGAGTAGCAAAGAAAACAAAGAGAAAGTGGAAGGAATACACAGCCACAAGGAAAGTTAAAGTCCTGTGTACAGACAGAAACACATAAAGTAGCAACCAACTATTTTTCATTGAGGACCTTTCCCCAAAGAAGGAAAGCTACACCTTGTTCTGCTAACGTATAGTCCATGAAGATGCTATTGCTGTCAACCTCTTAATTCTTAGAAATAGCATTTACCAAAAATTTTCAAAACACAAAATCAACAGAGCAAGGCACCACAAGTTTGTAGAACAATGGAACCATATTAAGGGAGTGAACGTGAAATAAGTACTAAGAGTGCCATAAAAGGGGTTCTTCTGTATGGCATTGCTTAAGTAAAGAAAGTACTGGGGGCCATTATAAGTCTAAGAAGCACAAACAACATGACTGGAGGGTGCAGCACGACTGACAGTCTTTCAAAGAAGTTATAAAGGACCATAGAAATACACCTTATTTAAATCAAAATTATAGGCCAACCAAAAACTGAACACAATTCTTGTCAAGAAATAATCAAGGAAAGGAAGAGCATCCTTGTGAACCTGACAAGATTACATTAGGGTGCAAATAGACACGTCAATACCAGAAAGACAGACTTAATCAGCTGGACTAAAAAGAAAAGGAAGAAATGACAAAAATTCTCTGATGAGAATGATGATGAGAAATACTTAAAATCAGCAAAATCATACTTTCCTGTTTTTCAACAAACATTTGAATATTTTTAACATTGGAATATTTTTCAATTTCATGCCAAGGACAGGCAAGCAGATTTTACACACTGATACAACTATGTGGCAATTTCATCAAACTATAGTGGAATTTCCCCGGAGGAGAAATAAAAGCCTTATTGCCTAAAACTCTTTCTATAAACTCAGACTAAGCACTAAAATGCATACTGTAGGCAGTACTCACATTTTGGCAGATGGGCGATATGACCTATGAGGTCTTTCCCCATCTTTACATTTTAACATTCCGTCATTTCTAAACAGTGTTGTTTCAGCGAGAATGGATGCAGAAACACAGAGTAAAAACTGATTATCTAAAACTGAATTAAAATAGATGGGGGCAATTAAAACAGTGACTTATGTAGCAGCAAGTAACATGGTATTTTTTTACTGATGAAGTAGTCACAAAAAACAGCGTAGGGCACCACTTTGAAATATGACTCTTCCTTGAATATATGCTGTCTTCTAGTTCCTGATTTGAAGACATATTTTCTTCTTTTTGAGACTCAGAAATCTAGGGTGCTACTATTCTTACACATTAATTACAGTGATATGGGCAGGGCTGGGAGAGCTCTGTGCTCTCTGGATTTACGGTGTGAACGTGTGTAACTAAAAGCCACTTACCCAGAAAATGAAACAACCTTTCTTGTACACAGAGACAACATTGACCTCTCACTGTCACTGTATCGAACAATGAATGTAACGATCACAGAGACATAAAACCTAAAAACTGTCATAACCGATTTACCAAGATTGAGAAGATGAGTTTGCAAATCAGTCAGAGGAACTTCAAATGTCACAACAACCTTTCATGCATTTACATGATCTCCCCAAATCACTGGAATATTAAATGGTTCACAATGTCAAGGCAGATTTGTTATAAAATAATAATAATAATAATAACAATAATAATAATCAAAATAAAATAATGCCTCTGGGTGTCTGACATTTTGGAGTACTGTTTCTTTCTTTTTAATAACTGGAAAAGCTCTAGGAAAAGACCTTCAAAAACAAGCTTTGATTACTGTCAGGAATGAAAAAGAAAACATGTCCTGACAAAGAACGCAGTGGAAGTTATGCACTATACATCAAGTGATAGGAGAGAACACCTTGGAAGAGGATTAAGCATGCATTTAGAAACATAAAAGGACCTGGCTGCTTAAGGCAGGATGTGGGTAGAATGCAGGCATCCAAATCCACAAGCACAGTCCTCAAAATATTCAGCTTTAGGAGCTTAGATTTTTTTTTGTGTCTGCACAACAATGCTTCAGAATCAGCTGTGAAAAACATCTATCTCATATGACTGACAAGCAGACATGAGGTAGCTTTCTACTAAAGAACACTTCAGACAGATGCTGTCTCTCCTCCTATCCTATGTTTTTAGGTACCAATTCCACCCTCCAATTTAAATAGAAAATTTTTAACATATCCCCCCCACCCCTCAACCCCCCCAGTAAATCATGATGCCTGGCAGAAATATCACCCTCACCACTCTCAGCCTGTTGTAAATCCTGACTTTCGCCATAGGAGGTCTGGGGATAATTAACACCTAATCTGATGGTCCTTTCGAAAAGGTAACCAACTTCACAGGCAGGTGTACCAATTCTGAGCACTAACATAAAATCCCTGCTGCAGACCTGACCCTGATACTAAATAAATGTTTGGTTGAGAGGACGAGAAATGGGAACATTGTGTGCTTCAGAGAAATGGGAGAAAAATGGCATAGAAAATATTACAGCAAGAAGAACACAGAATCTGCAGGAGGCACCAATTTTTTTTTAGGGCAGCTGTAACAAGGAGAAATCAAGAGACTCCAAAGTTAAAGTCAGCCCATCCTTCACATGCCACTATATGCTTTGTGACACATTCTGAAACATCTTTCAATTATAGTTTAAGCTCTCTACTCATACACAAACAGAGATCCAAGCAGCTTTTGTTACCAGCCCATAAGATAGTGAAGGCACTGAGCTGATATAATTAGTAGCTACATAATTCTTCAGACTGCTGATAATATACTTAATCATTCAGATATACGTGTCTTCTGCACAATATACATGCATTTTCTTATAGAGATACCCCATAAAATTTACATTTCACATGAAATGAAAATACACGGAAGAAATAAAAATAATATTTTCTTTCCTTTACAGCATGCCCTGTGTTGCTCACCTAACCCAGCCACAGAAAGCCTCATCCTGCATCTGCTGCTACATATGGGAAAATAAATATTTCCAGAGCACACTGCATGAATATAAAGTAAAATATGATTGAAATTATTAACCCATATTGATATAAACATAGAACAGATCAGTCACCTTAATTGTTTTACTTCATACACAATACACACTAGCATATTACTGTATGCCATTCAGTGATAAGCAGTAATACCCATTTATATTTTCAAACGCAGCTGATAAATATTTCCTCTTTTAAAAACTTTACCTCTATTACATAATTTTCCAGAAATAAGAATTATATTTAATATAAGCTATCTCTTTCTCCAAGCAAACCTTAAAATGATAAAATAGAAATGTCAGCACCATCTTTTAACTCCAGACATACAGAACTGTGCACTTTCTTCCCAGAAATTGCCAGCTTTTATTAAAGGCTGTTCTTTCCCACTCACCCATGCATCAGTTGGAAACACAACCATCCAGAAGACCTGAGGTCAGAGATCCAAGTTTTTTTCAACTCAACAGAGAAGTTCAATTTAGCCATTTTCCCCCACTGAAAGAAACCTAATGCTCAGAATTTCAATTTAAAAACATGTCTTACTTTAGAGGTATGTTACAGTTTTCCTTACCGGGACAAAAGAATGAAATGAATCTTGCTCACGGTTCTCAATAGCCGAAATTGTTTTCAACCAGAAGAGATAGCTTGAAATATCAGACATTTCAGAATGCTTCATACTGAAAGCTGCAACGTTAGGGGTACTGAGGTGAGACAGACTTGCAAAAGGAGGACTTTGGATGTGTTACATAAAGTTCTTAATTAGATCTCTGGTACAAATTACTATCCTAAGAATAAAAAGTTAATCAGAAAGCGTCACTGGAAGGATAGGAGGGCAAGATTAGAACTGAGACAGATGTTTCACTTTGGGATAATCACACAACTGCCTAGCTAGATGTTGTTACACTATTCAGAAGTGAAAACACACATGAAAATTAAAATGTTCCTCTTGTATAATTTAGGACTAAACTGTTCACTGCTGGTTCTCCCCAGAGGAAATAAAAACAACTAAACAAAAACCTAAAGAGAATTGCATATATTTATATTCAGTTGCAGCAGTCGCCTAACTCTCAGACCCCTTTAAAATCTGAGCCAAAATATATTCATATAAATGGGAAAATTTGGAAGATAGGTACTGAAAATAGAACTGGCATGAGAAAAATCGTTGCAAGGATTTTGGTGACAAAACATAAGAATCAAGCAACAAAGAGTTTTTTGTTGTTGTTGTTGTTTTTATTTATTTATTTATTTTTTCTTTTTTTAAAATGTGAATCCAAAAAACTATCCTAACAACCACGGGATGTGAAGGATTTCTTGTGTCTCCCAAAGGACGTCATTCCACTCCACTGCCAAAGGGATGTTGTACAACTGAGTTATCTCTTCACCTGTTTGGGTATATTTTCCCTGCACTTATGAGAGGTGTTATCATGCTGCAGAAATGATAGGACTTCCACCCATCAGGGAACAGACGTGTTTGTTATACTTATGATAAAATACAGAGCCCACAGAAATCTTGAAAATTTCAGTAAGGTCAGGATTTTAGTGACAACATCTTTTGGGGAGGAGGATGTAGCATACGTGTGGGCTGTCTACTCAGACAATTCACACAAAGACTGACATTGCACAGAATTTCTGGAACTGGATGTCACCCTGTACCAAAGAACCTTTAACACAAATCTGAATCTCAGAGTTGCTAGGAAATCATGATGAAATGGAAATATCAGATATAGAAGATGAAATACCAGAATGAACAACATTTATACTCTTCGATTCCTCACCTTCTCTTAAAAATGGATTCCTAAGAGGAAGTAATATAATTAGTGTTTGTGGAGAGAGGTGAGAGGAGAGAGAGACTGAAACCTACATGGTACTAGGGACAAGGGTAGGAAACAAGTGGCCTTAAACAGTATGTCCTTTTCTAATCTTTTTCGTCTACTAGTAACAATTAATTTTAAGACCCCAAATACTTGTAATCAAAGTTAACTGAAAAATAATAATAGAAGGGCCCAACCTAATTGAAAAAATCAATTCAAGTTTAGCAATTAATGCTGATAGAAAAGAAAATAAAGGCAAAACATTAAAAATCATAAAGATTTGCCTGTTTTAGTACAAAATATTTTATTTCAAAAAAGCATGAAAACCTACACAATATACCCTGGATACATTTTTGACCAACTTTCTTAAAAACATTGATATAAAATTTTTCAACGAAAACAAAATGTTAAACAGCCTAAGGCAAAAACTGCCCCCCTCCCTAAAAGAAAAACAACAAAAAACCAACAACAACAACAAAACTTCTGAAAAGAGAGTTGAGTTTTGCAAAGTGAAGGCGAAGGGAGCTTGAGAGCTTCTCCCTCCCATGTCCCTATCCCTAATATTGTTTTGATCGATGAGAAAATTGTATATCAATTTAAACACTCAAAAAAATACCTAAGTATTAACTAAAGTGCAATACCCCTTTAAAGGCATATTTCAGAAAATATCTCAACTGACCAAATGAACAGGTTCATTTAGTGCAAATTCTGAAATCTATTAGTTGTATATAAAACAGAACAGGTAACTCTTCCTTTCCTTGAAAACTCCATCCACAGGCATTCACTACTGTCTACCATCGTACTTAGTGTAATGGTTTGATTCGACCTTTGGTTTGACCCAGAACAGCTGCTTGTATTTTCTCGCAACATGCTCAACACCATCTGCTTCACTGAAAAGTGGAAGACTTAAAGTGGGAGGATAAATAAAGTAATTAGCCAATTCTTCATCAACTCGAATAGCTAATGATTACCCCCTTATGTTTTAGGACATAAAATGGATCCCTGGCTGTGAAAATGGTTACAGCTAGAATAGCCGCAATAGGCTTCTACTTTCACTCATGCATTAGGTTCCTGTGGGGAAGGTTTGGAAGTGGGGGGCTGCAGGGCTGCTGTGGGGGGAGGTCAGGGGCTGCACCGTGCCAGCCACAGATGGTTCCATCAGGCCCCGCAACAGCCCCACAGAAAGACACAGCTGAACGCAGCAGCCACATTGGTGGCACCTGTGAAAATATTTCATACAGGGCAGAAAACGCCGAGGAGGGGGAAAGGAGGGATCACCAGGGACAGAATAGTAGGAGGGACCCATGGAAAAGAATGCTCACCACCCAAAGGGACTGAAGGCTGTGGACAAGCCCATGCTGAAGCAGGTCCTTCCCCAGAGGGACTGCAGCCCATGGAGGACCCACACTGGAGATGAAGGAAATGAGAAAGAAGGACACAGCAATGGTAAAAGAAAGAGTGAAAAAGAAGGAAGAGCAGAGAGAAAACACTAAGCCCTGACCCCAAACTCCCCTGCCACCCCCAGCACCTCACCAAAGGGACTGCAGGTAACCTGTGCTGACAGCAAGGAGGGAAGTGCGGTGCCTGGAATGAAGCGGAGCCAGGGAGAAGAGAGGTCCCTAACTCTTTTTTGTTTCTCAATACCCAACCAAGTAAGTAAATGCTTACAAAGCTAGGAGGAGTGGCTAATATGCCAGAGGGCTGTGCTTTCATTCAGAGGGACATCAGCAGGCTGAAGGGTTGGGCTGGGAAGAACCTCCTGAAGTTCAACAAGGGCAAGTGCAGGGTCCTGAACCTACGGAGGAATAACCCCAAGCACCAGTAAAGGCTGGGGGCTGACCTGCTGGAGTGCAACTCTGCAGAGAAAGACCTGGGAGTCCTGGTGGACAGCAGGCTGACCATGAACCAGCAATGTGCCCTTGTGGCCAAGAAGTCCAATGGTATCCAAGGCTGCATTCAGAAGAGTGTTGCCAGCAGGTCAAGGGAGGTGATCCTTCCCCTCTGCTCAGCCCTGGTGAGGCCACACCTGGAGTACTGTGTCCAGTTCTGGGCTCCCCAGTACAAGAGGGACAGAAAACTACTAGAGCGAGTTCAGAGGAGGGCTACGAAGATGATTAGAGCATTGGAGCACCTGTAGTACGAGGGCAGGCTGAGAGAACTGGGCCTGTTTAACCTGGAAAAGAGAAGACTGAGGGGAGACCTCATCAATGTGTTATAAATATCTGAGGGGCGGGTGTTGAGAGGATGGAGCCAGTCTCTTTTCAGTTGGGCCCAACAACAGGTCAAGAGGCAATAGTCACAAACTGTAGCACAGGAGGTTCCGGCTGAACGTGAGGGGGCACTTCTGTACTGTGAGGGTGACAGAGCACTAGGACAGGTTGCCCAGAGAGGTTGTGGGGTCTCCCTCTCTGGAGATATTCAAAACCTGCCTGAATGCCATCCTGCGCAATGTGCTCTAGGTGATTCTGCTTGGCAGAGGGGTTGGACTAGGTGATCTTCAGGGGTCCCTTCCAACCTCAGCCATTCTGTGATTTTGTGATTCTGTGATTGACAGTAAATTAAATTAAATTCCCCAAGTTGAGCCTGTTTTGCCCATGGCAGTAATTGGTGATCAACTTCCTTATTTTTCTTTCAAGTCACGAGCTTTCTCACTCCCATTCTTCCTCTGTTCTCCCCCATCCTGCCAAGGGGCAGTGAGCGAGTGGTTGTGTGGTTGTCTGGCTGCCACCTGGGCCCAACCCACCACAGCTTGATATACTACAGCTCCAATCAAAGCCCACTGCAGGAGACCTTCCATCATATTAAAAAAATAATAATAATAATAGACTTTATGTAATACCTAGAATGAACTTTTCCATTATTTCTGAAAAAACACTGTGGACATGTACTAAGACTTCAGGTCATGACAATAATGACAAAGCATGAATAAAGAACTCTTAATGAATTTCATGAATGAGTTTCAAAGTTTCATGAATGCTGATGCGATTACATCAAATAAATGTTTATACAGTTTATATACAAAGGCACAGCTGCCCCAGGTACCCCATTATGTTTTATAGGAAAAATAGCATTCCAGATTTCTTTATGCCTTACATGTGTAGCTCCATTTATAATGCATATTTATTTCTGTGAAAATAAGTATCACTATCAATCAAGTAAATGTTAAATAATTCAACCAGTAAGATCACATTTTATAATTTGATATTACAGATCAGCTGGGAATATCCCACTATGTCTCCAGCAGAGAGTTTTAGAATTACTTAACTGTACATCACCCTTTTACATCTATCCAACTTGATTACTGTCTTCCTATGAAACATTAAAATATTTAATATTTTAAATAAATTTTAGTACAGAATAGCTTCTATAAAGCTTTGTTGGAGTTTTGCCAATGGGTTGTTTAAAAACCTCAAATACATTAACAGCAAATGACTGAGATAACTGAGCAGTTCAGTTTAAAAGTATTTTATATTAGAAGAATAAGAACAATATAGACATGCAATTTTACATACAGGTCTGTGTATTTATGGTTGTACAAATGTGTGTGCTGTTAAATCCAAAGAGCTTTAGTGGCTATTAGTGTATTTTCAGCACAATGGAAATAAGAATAGTATAGTGATTTCTAAGTTCCAGTCCAAAACTCCTACATCACGATGGCTTAACTTTGCATCTAAAAGTCAGAGGCAGTAATATTGCTGTAAAATAGTTTCAGACCAATTGAAATCCTATTCCACTAATGTTTCCTACTAGTGCTGCTGTAGTTAAATATCAGTTTTTGTAGCAATTAAACCTGGCTTTTGTGGCCTTTGAACTCATTTGGTGGATTGAATCTGAATGCAAGCTGTCTACAGAAATATAATTTTCTTCCCTCCTCTTGTGTGCCACTTTTCTTACTGTGTTTCCAGATAAACTGCAAATAAAGAAATAAAAATCTGAGAAGTACTTTGTATGCATTTGATATAATCAGTATTGAAAACATACATTTTTAAAATCCTAGCAATTTGCATATCAAACGTTTTTTAGAGAATTTTTATTTTTTCTTTACTTTTACATAGAAACAACAACAACAAAAAAGACAATAGCATGAAATACAAAATACCTTAACAGTCTATCTAACTGCAGGTGACAGTACTACTTTGGTCCCAGTTCAGCAGGGTACTTAACTTTTGGGTAGACTTCAGCATTCAAAATACTGCCAGTAATAAAGACTGTTTCAGTGAACTTAGGGAACAGTCTTAAGCACTGTGCTGAACTGAGGTCCACACAGCTTTCACTTTCCTTGCTGTTGGCATTGCTTCTTAGTGAACTCTTTTTCCGATGTCCCCAAAGGAAAGTATTGCTTAAGAAGTTTTAACTATCTTTAATGACTTCATTTAGTTGTGGTTTTGTTCTTAAATTTTCAAGTCATTTCTTCTCTTACTCCATCTTTACTACTCATCTTTATTGATGATTTGGACAAGGTAATTGAGTGCACCCTCAGTAAGTTTGCAGACATCAAGTTGGGGGGTAGTGTCAGTCTGCTGGAGGGTAGGAAGGCCGTGCAAAGGGACCTGGATAGGTTGGGTCAATGGGCAGAGGCCGATGGGATGAGGTTCAGCATGGATAAGTGCTGAGTCCTGCACTTTGGTCACAGCAACCCCATACAGCGCTACAGGCCTGGGGCAGAGTGGCTGGAAAGCTGTGCAGAGGAAAAGGATCTGGAGGTGCTGACTGATGCTCACCTGAACATGAGCCAGCAGTGTGCCCAGGTGGCCAAGAAGTGCAACAGCATCCTGGCTTGGATCAGGAATGGTGTAGCCAGCAGGACCAGGGAGGTGATTGTCCCCCTGTGCTCTGCTCTGGCGAGGCTTCACCTCGAGTACTGTGTTCAGTTTTGGGCCCCTCACTATAAGAAGGACATCGAGGCCCTGGAATGTGCCCAGAGAAGGGCTATGAAGCTGGTGAAGGACCTGGAACAAAAATCCTATAAGGAGCAGCGTATGGAACTGGGGTTGTTTAGTCTGGAGAAGAGGAGGCTCAGGAGAGACCTTATTGCTCTCTATAACTACCTGAAAAGAAGTTGTGGGGGTCTGGGGGTTGGCCTCTTCTCTCAGATAACTAGCGATAATACAAGAGCAGGTGGCTTCAAGTTGCACCACGGGTGGGGGGTGGGGTGGGGGGTTGGGGGGTTAGGTTGGAAATTAGGAGAAATTTCTTCTCAGAAAGAGTGGTCAGGCATTGGAATGGGTTGCCCAGGGGAGTAGTGGAGTCACCGTCCCTGGGGATGTTTAAGGAAAGGTTGGACATGGTGCTTGGGGACATGGTTTAGTGGGTGATATTTGTGGGTGGGGGATGGTTGGACCAGATGATCTTGGAGGTCTTTTCCAACCTTAATGATTCTAGGATTCTAAGGTCATCTCAAACTGCTGAAATGGCCATCCTGTATTGATCATAGAGTCATAGGATGGTTTGGGATGGGAGGTACCTTAAAGCCCATCCAGTTCCACCCCCATGAGACCAGGTTGCTCAAAGCCCCATCCAGCCTGGACTTGCACACCTCCAGGGATGTGGCATCCACAGCTTCTCTGGGCAACCTGTTCCAGTGCCTCACCACCCTCTGAGTGAAGAATTTCTTCCTTATATCTAATTTAAACTTACCCTCTTTTAGTTTAAAGCCATTACTCCTTGTCCCTGACAAAGAGTCCCTCGCCAGCTTTCCTGTAGGCTCCCTGTAAGTACTGGAAGGTTGTTATAAGGTCTCCCTGGAGCCTTCTCTTCTCCAGGCTGAACAATCCCAACTTTCTTAAAGTTTCATCATAAGAGAGGTGCTCCAGACATTTGATCATCTTTGTGGCCCTCCTCTGGACCAACTCCAACAGATCCCTGGCCTTCTTGTGCTGGGGGCCCCAGAGCTGAACAATGGGCTCCAGGTGGGTCTCACAAGAGCAGAGTAGAGAGGGAGAATCACCTTAATGGCAAGGCTTGAAGTACAAGAACTAGCTGAGTGATTACCTTGTACCTCCAGCCGACATGTCCATTATCCTAAGAGTACACCCTTCTTTTAGCTGGAGGAAGGTACAAGTTTCTCACAGATTGAACGAACTCATGCAAACTGTCCCACTTCAGCAAAGCCCTCACTACCTGCTGCAAAGAATTCTTCAGTAACATGAAGAATGACTAACCTCAAAAAGATTAAAATCCTATCAGGATACCCATGGAGCCAGGAAGTTACTAAGGTTCCCAGCAAGGGAATTGGGCTTGATGCTGTACCTCCATGGTGGCCAAGTGCAGCAAAGGCCTGTTAAGGTTTGTGGAGATCATGTTCCGGATACGCTTACACATAGACGGGTTAGCCAAAAGCCTGCATGAAATAGCTGAAAGTTTGTTTGTACTCAACAAATAGCACAGCTTGGCCTAGTCTAGATGATAAAAGCTGCTTTATGATAAAAGAGTCGAAAATGCAAAGCTCCCCATCTGTTTTATGTGCAATGCACAAAATGTTTGATAATCTCCCTGCCTCAGCCTTCACAGTCTGAAATCAAATGAACATTGACCTGACTCCCAAATGTCTTGGAGAACAAGAGAATCATATAGCTGTTGCTTCTGAGGTGCTTTAAGAATGTCAGACATCAGGCAGTAATGACATCTGGAGACAACACAAACAGGATCAATTTTGCTTGATCACCTTTCCTGCCTCTGGTCATTTGTTGAACATCAACTAATACTTCAAACTTAAAAAGATAAAATAAAATCATTTGTCTTTGAGGCTTTGGAATTTTATTATTGCTATTATTAGTAGTGTAATAACAAACAAACAAACAAAACACAATCTCCTTTACCCCTCGTCCCCCTGCCACCAAATGTTTCTGACATGGCAATTCTGTTTCCTTATTTATTTATTTATTTATTTAGATTTGTCGAACCCTCAAGCACAAGAGGTAACATGATGAAATAGAAACTGGCAGAAAGTACATTAAAGTTATTATCACTTGAGGACAAATCCTGGCAAGTGAACCGCAAGAAGAAAGACTTCCATCTGGAAATAAGACAAAGCATACAGGTAAACCTAGTAATGCGACTACTGCTTTGGTAGCCATTCAAAAATGTGAAAATACAGATGAGGTATGTAAAAAGTGGTGTAGAAGTAATGGGGTTCTTCAAAGAGAAGACAGAAGGGGGCAAAGGTGGGAGAACATTTTCTTAATTTCTCCAGTACCAAAAGTTGTTTTGAAAGGGCATTACATAAAAAGTGCAAAAGGCAAGCTTTGGGTGAGTGATGACAATGGCTATGATCAGAAGATACAAGGACCAAAAAATGATTAATCTGAAGATCTTTTTTTTTTTTTTTGACCACTCAGCAGGATATTTCCACAACTCTGCATTTTCATCCGCTACAAAGAGCTGATTCATTCCTTTCTATATTTTCATTATGATTAACGTAATGTTGTATTTCTTGGTATGCGGGCTAGTTTAGCTGATAGACAGCAACCAGTGCTTAACACCGAAACAACTAGGCGTGATAACCTCAATTTTCAGCACAAATTATTTAAAGAGTAATGTATCCGTTCCAAGTTTGTGCTGACTACGTGGACTTAAATGCATCTCAGTACAAACAGAAGATCCACTGAGAATACTGCTATGACAACTCAAAGAAAAAAAAGAACTACAAAAGGCATTTTTTTGCAGATTTATACCCACAGAAGTGATCAGAATGCTACCACTTTTATACCTGCAATGTCTGAACAAGCTAATAACTGCCCCAGAGGCAACTGCAATGTATCGTGATTTTGCTCATTACATACACTACACGTACATGTGCTGCATTATAGTTCAGAAAAAGTATGTTACAGTCATAGTGAATTGCAACAAACTGGCACTGTCCCTCATTATACTTCTGTAGGGTTTCACTACCTTAAAATCTTTAACAATTTAAGTAATAGAGATAAAAAGAAAAAATATAATAATGATCACAGCAACCTCTACGTGTTTTCAGAGTTGTTGAAAATCCTGTTGGCTAGGATTTTCAGAAATATTCAATGATTAATGTTTTCAGTGGATGCTCTGATAAGTGAGTATTTCCAAAAATTAGACTCCTTGAAACTACGAAGAGATAGCATCTCCTTTCCCCATCAACTTTACCTCTCCCCAAATTTTGCCTGGCTACATTTTTAGCCAGTTGCTGCTGCTTATTCACCTGCAGCCAAGTTCTACCCTTAACAAATGCCCTCATACTGCTATTCTGCTCTGAAAACACAATGCCAAAAAACCATTCCTGAAAAATTAAATCAATGAGCACAGAGTATATAAAACTGTCAATAAGTGAATGAACTTTTACTGCAAAAGTTTTCATGTATTTCATACACAAATACATACACATTAGCAGGATAAATAGGCAGAACAAAATAATAAGCTGCAGTGGAACCTGGATTTCATTCACAGCTGCACAAGACATTATCATTTACCTGTAAACATATTAAAACATGAATGTGTGAATGGCTTGTACACTAAAAATACAAATACTCACTATTATGTTTTTTCAATTTTTAGACACACAATTAGAAAAAAAAAAAAAGAAAAAAAAAAAAAAAGGAAATATCCAGCTGGCTAGAGAAAACTGCTGTACAGTCACAGCTGTATTCATGGAAAAAGCGTATTTCAGTTCTACAAAGTGCAAGTGTTAATAATTTTTTATTTGCTTGTTTTCTGCTTTTTTTTTTTCTTTTTTTTTTTTTCCCCTGAACTTATGTCTTACTAACATCACATGGAAAAGTTGTGTTTTAGAAGTAAACTGCTGGGAAATAAAAAAAAATAGAAATGTGTCTTCTCTACAGGCTTACAGCATTCACCTCCAACCTTAAGCTGGTGGCTTAGAGAGTAAAGACTGTTCAGAACACAGCACCGTGTGCGGCAGCATCTGCCCCAGAGAGAAAGAGAGCCCAGGGCTCTGATTTTTTTACTGCCTTCTTATTGAATAACTAGATAAGATTTTTTGGTACTTCTCTGCCAAAGTGTGATTTGTCTGTACAAGTCCATCTGCCTGACTGCAGTCTCACAGAGCTAAATTCAGCTGCAACAACTGGCCTGCGACAAGTGAATTCCAGATTCATAACTGCGAGACGGACAGATTTTGAGGGAACCCAGATAAGTCTGCAGAAGAGAAGAATAGAAAGAGCAAGGGAACAAGGTGTCCCCCAAACTCTCTATTTCCTAAGTGAAACATGATTTTTTTTGAGTTCCTGGAGGTAGCAAAGTGCTTGATACACGTTTCTGCACTTAGCACAGGGAGGCCCTCAAGTGCTCTGCCGTTGTCAAAACCAAAATACACACATCAAATTGCACATTAAGTGTGACTACCATCGAAAGAGGCGGCTGTGTGCTATCTTCTGGGACAACTTGTCTCCCATCCCTTGTCGCACGCTTCTTCTCTCAGCCTTGTGCTGGCACTAGGCGCTGTGCTAGTGGACATCAAGCTGGGCCCTGAAATAGGTCTCTCAGAAAACCTTTTTTTTTCTTCTTTTTTCTGTTAACTTTGTGGAGTATCAGTTCTCTGACAGAGTTCACTACTTGACCGTAAAAAGCAGCACAATGAAGGAAGCCAAGTGTAGGGCCAGGACCCCACTCCTCTGGCAGCCACTCTTCAGTGGATCAGCTTAGGGGTCCATGAGAGTACGGCTGCATTTTTCCTTGACAAAGCTGTCAAAATCACATTTCTCACAAGATAGGCCCTACAGGATGAAGAAAGGGAAGACCAGAGCTTAGACCTTATTCACATTTTCAACAAATATTTAATATGCTCAGCTATCAGACGAGTGATTACCGCAACATACAATCTGGGACAAACCAGCACACAGATAAATAGCAAAGGTTTCTGTGAGCATGAATGCAATGCATGCTAGTGCAGCCCATAGGAAGCATTTATCACAATTCGAAAGAAAAACAAATGTAAATAAGGAGCCTTAAAAGCCTCTGTTTAACTTTTTTCACATCTGAGTGCAGCATAGCTGCTCTACAATGTCAGTTACTGGAAATCTACGGCACTACTCCATCCTGCTGTCATTTTAAATGCGTAATGAAAATAATTTGTCTGATGTTCTGTTTGACCAATTACATAAGCAATTTCAGCTGCTGAAGTAACCTTCTTCTCCTTGTACAAATACTTAATCGGAAAGGTAAAACTTGATATTAAAAGTACAATATATCTACAACAGTACCAGATGTAATTTTGCTAAATTGGATTTTGTACTACATTCATAACTGGCTCCTGTGACTTGAAAGAAAGCTTATACCAGAACTGGAATTTACAAAAAGGATTATCATGTTTGTTTTTCTGATGTTAATTTTAGATATTACAAAACCTGCATTTTTTTGAACACATAAAAAGTTTTTTTGATCCCTGTATTTCTAACTCTCAAAACAATGGAAGTTTTTGAAATTCGGTGACTACTGAGTTGATTCATCTAACTGCAATATTTATAAAAAACACTTGTATATAAAAAAAAAAGAACACATTACTTAATTTATAAACTATTGTAACAATCTATGGCTTACTTCAAGACAAACACAGTTCTTAAAAGCAAAGTCTTTTCAGCCATATTTTTTATGATTATTTTTATTTTTTAACTATTATTTCTATTTTCTTTCATCCAAAAGCCACATGCAGACATCAGGAAATAGAGAGCTAAATTGGCAAACTCTGTAAATCCTGTCATTACTGCAGCCAGGAACTCCCTTTAGCATTTTTTTTTTTTTTGTAAGGAAGTCTGACATTTTTGCAGTTGTTTCAAATACCCCAGAACAGCAGAGGTAGCCACTTCCAAAACAGAAATTAATTTTCAAGTTGTACCTTCAAGTCGTATCCAAATAGCCGAGACAAATTCCATCTCAATTTTAGCGATTGCTCAGAATACAGCTATAAAAAGTTGTGCATCATCCTTCACATATTTTGATTTGGCAAAAAAAAAAACTTTTTATGTTGACATAAGAGGTTTGCATCTTTGAACGTCTGAATTAAATTTAGTGGAATATTAGGAACAACCAGGGCTATCATGTCTTATTCCTATCATCTTAAGCAAGCCATAGGGTAAATATTTTTTTTCCTTTGGTCTGGAGGGCAATCAGTCTGTCAATTCTATGGACATGCCACAAAACCAGTTCCAGCAACCTACAACCTGATGAGTTACTGTAAAAGACTGGAAGACTGAAACCTTGTTGTGTGTCGTGCCACCAGGGTAATGCAGGGCAGACACTGCTGCACTGCAAGTTCCTGTGACAGTAAGGAGCTTTTTAGGTGAATCTGCCTGGGTGTTCCTAGGAGTGGACTGCATTGCACGTTATAGAAAAGATTAAAAAACAAAAAAAGAAAGAGGAAAAAAAAAGTTTTGAATCTCTTTGGCTTCTGCCACTGTGATTCTAGGGAAACGCCTTTTTATTCTCAAATATGGTGAACAGTTTATCCATGGGTGAATACACAAGCCAAATATTAGAGAAATTTAGCAATAGCAGGGCAACTACCACAGTGCTTGTGCAGTTGTGGCCAATTACCAATGTAACAAACAGCCTCCTCCTCCCCTCCAAATTCCACAATTCCCTTCCTATGCCCCCTTGCATCCCCCTGAAAATCCCAGAAGCCAAATTATATGTCAAGGGGAGAAAATGTTCTTGGCTTCTCCAGGCATCTAGGAGAGGCTTTGAAGCATGGGATTAATTAAATACAAATCTAAATATGGTGCCACAAATCATGCAAATCAAGCACTAACGTATTTATGGCTGAACAATCAGCAGGAGACAGCATGTGTGTAGATAAACTATAAATCATTACAATCATTGGTTAGTACACTATATAGCATATATTTTCCCTTTTCAGTATTTATATGAAAACATAGAGAACATCTTGTGCAGAAATACTTCCATGAGCTGTGTAGCTGTGCCTATTTCCCAACTGCTTTTTCTGCCCCATAAAGTTATGTATCATTAAAAATATTAACACTGATAAAAGACCTAACACATTAATAGGAGACAGAAATTTTACAAGAAAAGTAATACCCGCTTTTCTTTTAAACCCAATGGCTTTTGCAAAGTAATGTTATGTTAACAATGCAGGCAGAAGAGGCTGAATGCCCTCTTGAGACATGCCAGAAAATGTGGGATAAATGGCATATCCCCAGGTTCCTGACTCTGCAGAGAACAGAGCCTCGTGGTTTGTGCTGTTCTTTTGTTTTGTTTTGTCTTCTTTTTCCTTTTTTTTTTTTTTTTAATAAAAAATAAACGTATGTTAAAGTCTAAAAATGTCTCAGCATATTTAGTTTCTCTCTTTTCAAGATGCAACATGTCCATACTGAACACAAGCCAGAAGCATGCCGAGGTGGCCAAGAAGGCATCCTGACCTGCATCAGAACTAGCGTGGCCAGCAGGACCAGGGAGGTGATTGTCCCCTTGTGCACAGCACTGGTGAAGCTGCACCTCGAGACCTGTGTTCGTCTTTGGGCCCCTCACCACAGGAAGGATGTGTAGTTGATCAAGCATGTTCAGAGAAGTTCAATGAAGCTGGTGAAGGGACTGCAAAACAAGACTTATGAGGAGCTGATGAAGGAACTGGGGCTGTTTATTCTTGAGAAAAAGGAGGCCAAGCAGGGACCTCATTGTGCTCTACAACTATCTGAAAGGAGGCTGCATTGAGATGGGTGTTGGTCTCTTTCCTCAGGTGCCAAGTGATAGGATGCAATGAAACAGCCTCAAATTGCACCACTGGAGGTTTAGATTGGATATGAGTAAGACTTTCTTCATGGAAAGGGTGGGTAGGCATCAGAACAGGCTGACCATGGAAGTGCTGGAGTCCCCATCCCTGGAGGCATTTAAGAGACGTGTGGACTTGGCACTAAGGGACACGGTTTAGTGGTGGGCTTGGTAATTAGGTGCATGCTTGGACTTGATGAACTTAAGGGTCTTTTCCAACCTAAATGATTCTATGATCTTTCAAACCAGAATCATATGTACAGTCATTATGCTAAGGAAACCATATTTGCCAGCAAATATTTTGCAATGCTTCATGTTATTGTGGACCCAGAACATTCCCTACACTGCTAACGTGATTGCTAACCTTAGTGCTAGGAACAAAAAAGTCACCACTTGCTAATCCAAACATATCTCAAATGAATGTAAGGGAATGTTATTTTCTAAGGCAACTGGCCTGGGAGAGTGTCTGTCGGATCTGACTGTCACCCAGAATGCTGTAGACTTCTCAAAGTCCTTTGTCAGTCAATAGGACTGGATAGGGGAATGCTTATAACAATATTACTCGTCTTGCAATATAACATATTAACATCTTCTGCATTTCTGCTTTGCCAATAACCTGTGCAACTGTCACTTAAAAGATGTACAAATGAGTTTACTTTTGCAAATGCAGCACAATGATCCATCAAGGCAAGATGCTGAATTAAGATACATTTTCCTGAACCTCACAAGTTAGGACCTGTTGCCTAAATACACTGATAAGAGCACAGCAGCCCAAGGATGGGACATCAACTTCTTTCTGCACATTCACTCTGTGTTATCCTTCCTAACAGCGTAAGCAGTAAGTGATATCTTGACTCACAACACCTAGCTCCCTCAATAGCCTTGAAGAATAAAATAAGAATAAGAAGAAAAGGAAGTTTACAAGCCAAATAAGCAGAATTATTTGGTTTCCCCTTAACTGCCATTTTACTGGTGCTCAAAGGTACTAGCTGAGAGTGAAAAGATCTGCCTTAGGTAGCTAAAATGGCTCTGGGTACTTCCATATCCATGAGTAACTTAACAGAAGAATGGCCAGTTGCATTTGGGACTCCAGGAACCTGAAAGGAGCAATCTACGCTTTCAAAACCACATCCAATGACAAAGCATTTTTTTGTACTGCTAGGAGAGCCAGTATCTCTCGGAACAGACCTTCTGCTTTAGCACCGCAGCAGAATGCCTCAAAGCTAGCTCTCACCTCGTGTCACCATGCAAAGAGCTCTCAAATGATACACTGCAATTTCAGCAACAGTGCCAAGGGCCTTCAAAGAGCACTTGCAGCTCATACTTAAGAATTTGGCTGCTCACTTCCCTTTTTGAAGCCATGACCCATCTATAATATTGGGTTTAACTAGCAGGCCTCTCTAGCACTTGTAAGGAAACAGCTTAGTGATGCTATTTCTTTTAGAAGACATTGACTGTGGAAAACTCCTTTCTGGTATTGCTTGAAAAAACAACTAACTGAAAATAGTTTATTGATGTTGACAATAAACTATTTAGAAAATATGTGAAAATTTACACTTTTATGTAAGTTTTCAAAACAAAATGCCTGTATGCATTTTTGCAGATAATATATCCAGGATACCTCCTGAGATGATATGTTTTTTCTTGAAAACACTTCCAAACAGAAGAATCAAAAATTTAATAGCAAGTAGAGCTGAATTCAAGTGAGTTCAGTATTGTCTTCTGAACTAGGAAATTACCAAAGGTGGGAATCCACTTCTCCTGCTTCTCCCTTTCAACAGAACATTAGAAAACTCACAGTCACACACTTAATTGAGAGGTGTTTAGAGGCCCTCTTTCATACAGACTGCTCTTGAAGTAAAATTTGTACCTTGGACTTCTTAAGACAACAGCTCAACCTACAAGTGGTAATCAGCCCACTCTCCCTCTGCGTCTCCTTCCCCAGCCACTGCACAAGGAAAAGCTGTTTCTTGTGCTCCAGCTGCTAACGTTAGTGTGTGCCTCCAACCTGAACAAGCAGGTGACTGTAGGTGCCAGCAGTCTTCGTCTGTCAGCCAGAAAAGTACCTCCAGTGTTATAAACTGCATCCATCCATGCAATGGCTCATGGAAAGCCTTAGGTCACTGCCTTTACTCCATCTCCTGCCCCCAACAGATCTCTTACAGATAGCATAACACTGGGACCAAAGGTACAAAATCACTGAATGAATCAAAAAAAATATCATTCTATGATGCTAAAAGTGATAGAGATAGCCAGTGCACTGCAGAGAGGCAAGAAGCCTTCCCGAAGGCAGCAGGGACATAAAAAACTTGCCTATTAGTGTTTTTGTCTTTTTTTTTTTTTTCCTTATAAAGGGAACAGAATTGTAAATGAATTTGTCAAAAAAAAAAAAAAAAAACTAGATGTACTGGAGTGCAGTTCTTTCCTCTGATGTACTAAAGAAGGACAAACTGTGAAAGAAAGCCAGATCCTGGAAAAAAAAAATAAAAAAATCAGATCTATCAGGATCAGGATGACAAAATGTAAATTAATAAATGCTGTCTAGTACATGCTCTAGGAATTAGGGATCTGTGCACTGAATTTGGTACTGGAGTATTAATATGTCTGAAGACAATTGTTTCTCCCAAAAGTATCAAGCAGAGGAAAAGTCTGCTCAGAACTTTATATAAAGAAACCTCCACCTTTGAAGCTGTTGCTGATTTATTTACTATCACAGCTATACATAAGACTGAATTTTCAAATAAACCTTTTTTTTTTTTTTTTTTCAGGTTAGCAAGTATAACTGTTTCACTACTGTTGCTCCTTTTATTTTTTTTTTGCAAAGATGACTATTTTCCAAATCAACATAGACTTCAAAACACCTCACTGACTTTGACTTGTATCCTCAGATAAAGGGCCATCACTAAGGCCAGCTCAGAAACATTTTCCTCCATTATCCATCTATTATGATTTCCTGTATTGTGTCTATGCAATATAAATGACAAAATGCTTCTCTATGCAGATGTACATACAAATAACATACATAAACACCCACTTCCTTCTCACAGCCCACTCAATGCTCACTGTAGGCCAAGAAAGAAGAGGTGATTCTTTGAAGCACACCATCTCACCATAGTACGGCAAAAAAAACACCAAGTGTTGGCCAAGGCCAGTGCCTTGGGTACCCCTCACACAGGGCATCAGCCCAGCTGATGTAGGTTGATTCATTATGGGCACAGCACAAGATGGGGACTTTCCTAAACAGCGCCCTTGCTATTACGTATAATAATGGAGTTTAAGGTGCAGAGTTCAAAATTAAATATAAGGAAGGACATACACAGGAAAAACCCGAACAATTTCACATTATCTAAACAGAAGTGGATGTGATTGCAAAGACATTGAAAATACTGGAGTAACTGCATCCATAACTTAGAACCGAAGTAACTGAACTAGGCTTAGAAGTGGCCTTTGATTTTATTTATTTATTTTTTAAAATCACTATTTCATTTTCTCTTTATAAATTCTACACCTTTGGAAGCCAAGGAACTCTTTGCTTTATATTTATTTATTTATTTATTTATTATTATTATTTTTTTTTTTGAAACAAGAAACTTCAGATCCTTAGAAAATATTTTGAGCTTTTTGTGATTAAAATTAAAAGACAGCCTCCATCTGGGTAACATAGCTTCATACATTATTTTAACACTGGCTTTATTCTGGCATCAATAGTCATATGTATTTTGTATACGGAAGAAAATGTATAATATATACTGTAGTCACATGCAACGTTTTGGTCACTCCAAAATACATCAAAAAGCTTTTTTTTTTTTTTTTTTTTTCCTTTTTTTTTTTCTTCCATTTGATAATAGATTTGATTATGGATTCAAAAAATGAAGCTTTTTTATATATAGCAATCACCTTCAGTCAACAGAGCATCACTTTTTTGGACCAAAATACAAGATAAAGTATAGCTACACTATCTGACAATAGTGTGCCTTATTGCTTCTCTGTTCAGTGGAAAGATATTAAAACCATTTCCATCAAAGAACTGATAGAGTCTCTAGAGAGGGTGCCCATGTCCAGTGTAGGCTAAAGCTGGTTAAACTCTAGTCTATACTGATTCAGTTAGGTACAAATATATTTCAAAAATCTATTCCAACAATTTTTTTTTTTCATTGTGAAATTATGACAAAAGAATTTGGTGTTGACATAATACAAAGCTTTTGGATGAGATTAAAGGTTTTTTTTTTTTTTTAAGAGAGAAATGAAAACATATGCATCAGTGGAGGAAGTGTTAATGATTTTTAATAGTAACCACCATATGAGTGTCACCGTGATTTCCATTTCACAGTGCTGGGTTACGTACACTGTAATCATCACTAATTGCTTATAGGCACCTGTACACATCCTGGTCGCTTTACTCTTTGTTGGCAGCTCCCTTGCCAATAAGTAAAAATCTACACATTTGTGACAGCTAAGGGGCTGTTGCAGATTTTTTAAAGATTTCAGTTACACCTGGAGTTCAAAAAAAGGGAAAAGCAGGTCACATTTTCTCTTAGTAATAAATGTAACTAATCTAACTAACTCCCCTCCCTCCCTATTCTCTCTGCTAAAATCTCCCTATTCAACTCCATGCAAGATGTGAAAATGACCCAGTTACAGAAGCAGGCAAAGTCCGTTATATGGGTTGGGGGGACAGTAAATAAGCACATCCCTTTGTCCCACACCAGGATGGAGTTCAAAGGCTGCAGGACCCGGAGACAGGACCCAAACCATCTTAACAGGAAAACTCTTCTGGGAGGACCCCGCGATTTCCAGAGGCCACGGAGCAGCGGCAATTCGCTCCCCGGACTTTCCCCACCGACCCCACGCGTGGGAGCTCTCTGGGATGCGCCAAGCAGCGCAGACCCCAGGCAGAGCACACGAGCGCTCGCCGCCCCCAAACCTCGCTTTTTCTTGCCCTGCAGCATCCCCAGGGGGGTGGAGGGTGCGGGATGGGCTCACCTGCAGCGGGGAGGGGGCCCAGCCGTGGCTGGGGGCTGCCTCCGACCACCACTCCCCCGCTGTGCCCTGCAGCTCTCCGGGGGCTTTGTGGGGGCTCCTCCGCTCGGCGTCCCGCACAGCGATGAACTTGCTCCCGCTCCGCCTCGCAAGCGTCTGGGATGTAGCAGGGGGGCCGGTTTGGGGCTGGGGGTGGCCGCAGGAGCAGTGGGACCCCCTGGTCGTGGGATGGCCGCTGCTGACCGCCCCCGGCCCCGCAACCCCGCTGTGCAGATGCCCGTGCATGGGCGCTGCGATGCCCGACCCCGCGCTGCAACGCTCCCTGCTGCGGGAGGGAGCGCCCAGCGCCCGCATCCCCTTCTGGATGACAAGCCAGTGGGAAAGAGGGGGAGAAAAAGAAAAAAAAAAAAAAAAAAACACAGCACAGCACTCTCGCAATTTGGAGATTTAGTCTTTTCTAGCTGGCCCTAACACAAGTCGGAGGCATTCTGCTGGAGCTGATGCATACGTGATTCCTTGTGGATACAGCATTGAGACAAAATAGTGGAAAAGATCCCCCTTTTGCCAATGATCGCAACAAAACACTGCTTTTTTTTTTTGTTTGTTTGTTTCCCTGCATGCCTGAAAAGACCCTGTCAACAAAATTGCATCAGAAGATGCAAACAAGCTCAGGAAGAATATCTGCCCTACATGCTAAACCATGGTGTAAGCTCTGGTAGGTACCAGCATACTCAGACACAGTGGAAAGAGAACAAGAAGCTGTTTTTAAAAATCAGGGCACTTGGAAAAGATCTGTACAACAAATTAACACATCAGCAACAGCTCATATCTATATAAATGTGAATATATTAGTTAGGGCTAAGACCTTCAAAGTTATGACTGACATGTAATTTTCTCAGCCTGCACAAATTCTTTCGTGCTTGTCAATAACCTTCTGTACAGGGTTTTCTGTAAATCCCTTCTGGGGGGTTCTTTACTGACACAAGCTACTTTCCTCAAATTCTCCCGCAGTCTTTATTTGCCAACATTTGCTTTTCATTCTTCTCATGGATTGACAGTGTTGTAAAATGTATGAAATCCGGGGTGATTCTTTCACACACCTAAAGAGATTTGGGGACATGCTCCAGTCTTGGGTGACCAACTCTTTAGCTCCTTAAGACTCAGAGGTCTTGGACCCTCATATATCTACACTTACTGGAGGCTTTAGATTTCTTTCAACAGCCTATCTCAGCTACTTTTAGCCATTGGACATAATTGTTTTTTAATATTAAATACAGTCCCATGTCACAGAATGCTTTTACTTCTATTTTAAACCTATCTAGGATTTAAGTAAATAAAAAATTACACAGTTTATAAGCGATATTTAGAGTTTCAACATTCCAAAGACTAAAGTAAGTTTACATTCAATGATTTCAAAGACAAAGAGACAACTATGACCATGTGCAAATATACTTTCAAGTAAGATAAATTATTTTTTTATTTTTACAAATGCTGTGGTGCAATAAAACTTGATTCAGTTATTTAATTCCTTCTGAATTATTAACCTAATTAATCTAAAATTCCTCAAAGTTTAGCTCTTGCTAAAATACATGATACAACCTGGTGGTAGTCCTTGATGACAAACTATGGCAATGCTCTAACAGTGGAGAAAATATTTTGACAACATTCATTCAAACCCTCCTATATGAAATTAAGATCAGTTTTAAGTGTATTTTCATTCCAGATGCCAGTCCCAAATTATATTACAACCGTGTTATAATGCAAAGTTATCATAGAATCACAGAATGGTTTGGGTTGGAAGGGACCTTAAAGCCCATCCGGTTCCAATCCCCTGCCATGGGCAGGGACACCTCCCAGTAGATCAGGTTGCTCAAAGCCCCATCTCGCCTGGCTTTATTTAGTTTTATAAAGTTTATTCAGAACTTTGCTGAAAAGCCAAGATCATGCATGTAGTCATATCCTCTCACATACCAAGTGCCCAGCTGCAAGTGCTCTCACAGCTCTGCACTCAGGTAAGGTCACTTCATGTTCGAAAAATAAATATTAATGAACTTCTGAACTGCAGGTGCAGATATGGAAGCCAGCAGTTAAAAACCTGATTTAAGGGAGTCTACAGGGTAATCGTTGCTACAAGTAAGGTAAATGTAAAGACTACTGGTTTTGCAGTTCTGCATACAGAGTGAAGGTGTGCAAGCTGCCCAGGCAGCTGCTCTCCTCTAGTGCTTAGGGGTAACTCAGCTCCCAGCACCTTTTGGATGATAATCTACATCATTGTTGCATTGTTTCCAGCAGGACTACCCCTATGTAAGAACCACTAATCAATGCTATAAATTGTATATAAAATAGCTTATTTTATAATCATAATACCATATGTGTATATAAAGACAATATGTGTATATAAAGACATGTATGTCTATATAAAGACATATGCATATATAAAGACATAACATTAACAATGCCTTATGTGGATTTCATTTTCATCATGGTAAGCCTGTATTAGCCATGAACATTAATATCAGCTTAAGAGAAAAAGAACTAGTCCATATTTTGGGGGGCCTTGTTCTTTTGGTCACACAGAAAACTACCCAGTCTGCTCCACGATATACTGCTGCTATTTCAGCTTCCTCACACACCTGTTTTGAGTGGCCAGAACCTAAAAAACAGATTAAATATTTATTTCAAAGCTATTTGGTGAAATCTGGCTAATTGAAGAAGTCAAAAAAAGTTCACTTATTAATTTTAAAAGAGCTCCTCAAAAAAGGAAAAGATGCTATCCACTGTGTGACCAACAACACACCTACACATAAATAATGGATAAAACCACTCGCACCAGAGAACCAAAATGCCTATTACCAACACCATAGTCTTAGATTTTAAAACATCAGGTATATATAGTACAGTATATACCAGTATATATATAGTATATACTATAGTAACCTTCCAATACCCTTGCCCAAATGAGGCAGACCTGCAAAGGCATCCTCTTGACTGCAATGTGAATTCATACTCTGCTACTACACTACATTTGAAATGGACTCTTATCAGAATTTTTTATTTTTTTTTTCCCCAAAAGAATTTGACACCACTGAACTTGCCCTGAACCTACACTATACCTCTAAAGTATTTCACACTTAGAAAATATCTAAATAAAAAAAAAAATCCTATTAATAAAAGATTTAACAGTCCAAAAGAAGCAAGTCCACTTTTATTATTATTTTTTCCCTTTGTGAGACAAAAACACTCGAATATGGGATGTACATGTGCAGCTAATCGCTAGACAACAGGGTAAGATGGATTCAAAAGATAATGTGATTTCATCTGCTGTTAACTGAACCACTGTATTAGGTATAGGGTGGCATGCACTTCTGGCTCAACTTGGATTAACACATGGCTAAAATCCTCATGCTCAACTATCCTCCTAATTTGATAATAACTGGTACACAAAGCAAAATTGAATATTGTGCAGTACACTGCATGAACTGTGTTTGACCCACTATTGTTATGGAAAAATCTCACTAATTTTCTTTTAAAAATATTAACTAGGCATGACAAAATGGAGCAAGTAGATTTAGCTGATATTCTACCAGCACAAATAACTGTAACTGGATTACAGTAATGCTGGACACACACCAAAAATAAACACTGAGAAGAGTTTGCTTCAGGCAAAAATGTACATATGGGAAACAAAATGTGCATATGGGAAAGAAAAATGATTAATAGAGTTCTGAAGGGAAGCTAGAAGCATGGGAGAAGATGATTTAGATGTAGTAACAGATTTTTCCCTATGAAAAAGAAAGCAATATTACGCAAGCATAAAAAAAAATACAGGATGAAGGAACAGTAATAACCATGGAGTAGACCATAGCTTATCCAATGGTCTTAAAATTTCTACAGATATTTTCCTAGAAAGAAAAATAGCAAAGAGAACAATTATTAATATGACAGCAAGGCAAAGAAAATCAAATGCAAATTCCTTGCAACTTATATATATATATATTTGAAAAGTGATTATGGCTTGCAGAGAAATTATAGTCTTAGCGATGATACAGGCTAGAAGAAATGGTTGCAATTAGTCCACGAATCAGCCAGGAGTCAAGTGATCTGGCACAACTCATTACTCTCACAGGATACCTTGGAAATCTTGGGCAAATCGCTTGATTTCAGGGACTATCCCATATGTAACATGAAGCAAACAAACAAACAAACAAACAACAAAAAAAAAAAACACCACTTAATTTAATGAAGCCAGAACACAAGAGGTGGGCAAGGGGAAAGAGATGTCTGAAACCAGCCCAGCTTCTGTTTCAGGCCTTCCCACCCCTCTCTTCCTCCTGGTGCGTGAGGTAAGAGAGGCACACAAGACTGTGACACCAAAAAATAAGCAATAAAAAAAGGGAAAATATTTTAAATTTTCACTATTAAGGAAATGTCACAGGAAATCTTGCCATGGAGCAATATTTTGTTTACTAAAAAGGTTGTGGGATCCCCATATCTTTTCAACAAAAAGATGAAGCTCAAACTTTGAGGTTTGATATAAAAATATCACAGTGCTATCTGAGACATGGCTTCTGCATAACACATCTGCCTGCATGATCGATCAAGAGCATGTAGCTTTTATTTCTATGAGAGGGCAGGAAAGCTTAAGGAGTTACAAACACAAACATATCCATTCTCGCTGTTAGCTGCATGTACTAAGGTTAACATAAGGACAACAATTTAGGAATCAAGATACAAGGAAAACAAAAATGACAAGAGTTTGGAAGGGAACTGTATCAACAGAAACAAAATAACAACCCTCAGCTGGGAATATTAAGTCAAAGTCAATCGTGTCAAAACTGGTGGAGAACAGAGCAGTACGTTTACCAATTTCACATACAAATGAATCAAAATCATGAAATTGCAATGGAAAGACTGAAATACAAGTGCCATGCCAACATGTAAATATCCCTTACAGGACCTGCCATTTTCAGGTGGAGATGGGTAATAGTTTGTGAAGTTCTCTCCGCTTGAGAATTCATTATTTCAGTGCTTTAGTTTACTTTAAACTAAATTCATATAAAGTCATTAGGGAAAGTAACTTAGATGGAACTGCAAAAAGATCTGTTTAGAAAAGACAGATTAAATGCAGAGGGCAGAAAGGACAAATAGGGTTGTTGCAAGTGTCATTTTCATTATGTGGGGAATACGTACTGACACCTCTGTTCTGTATGCTTGTTAGGACTAAGAGGGCCAGGTTCAAGACTTTCCCAAAACACTTAAATATAATCTTGAACCTCCACCCACTATCATGCGGCAAGCACTGCTGAGTCCAAGGACATTAACCCCTTTAGCAAACCTTCACTTTACAGTCTAATACTTGCACTTTTGGGCAAATTTAAGACAGCTTTTGTAAGACTTGATTCTGCATTTCCAATTCTTTTGGGAATTGTGCTTCAGAACTGCAGGATCAGCTTAATACTCCAAGACTGTTTTGTACATAGTAAAAAAGGATACAAAGAAATGCTCATGGATAATAGTTATTTAAAATTCATATCCCTAAGGTCTGTTGCATGAAGATGTTCAAAACCTTATTTGTGACTCTGTTAAGTTAGAAATAAAACAGCATGTTATTTTCTATGGGTGATTTTTGATTTTGAAAGAGAAATTTAAATATGTTGGCTCTCCATTCAGATACTAACCTAAGCAGTAAATGTATACCATAAATACCCATGAGATATATACAGTAATTTAATTAGGAGTTTTATTACTGAGTCACATTGCATTAGGATACAAGCACTGCATGCACTGCATAATGAAAGAGTACAATACAACCAAGTTAGTCTTTCTGCAGGATTATATTTTTATTCTTCTGCTGACAATCCAGGTAGCAAATAAAGAATGCAAATTAGTCAGCTCAGGCAATCTTTTTTAGGTGTACTGCCTATTACAGCATCCCATTTCTAACCAATTGCTTAACATTAAAATTATTTTGAAAAAACCTAGTTCAAAATCATTTGCAGACAATGAGACATTGTTTCTCTCTTATGAAGATATTTGGGTTATCATAGAATCACAGAATATCCTGAGTTAGAAGGGACCCACAAGGACCACCAAATCCAACTTCTGGCTCCACGCAGCACCACCCAAAAATCAGACTCTATATCTGACAGCATTGTCCAAATTCTTCTTGAACCCCAGCAGTCTTGGTGCCGTGACCACTGCTCTGGGCAGCCTGTCCCAGTGCCCGACCACCCTCTTAGTGAAGAACCTTTTCCTAACACCCAGCCTGACCCTCCCCTGTCCCAGCTCCATGCCATTCCCTTGGGTCCTAATTGTACATTATGTACCATAATACACAATATTTTTAAATAGTTTGGCATAGTTCTGGCACTGTCTTCTTATGGGCCAGTGGTAAGCTTTCACAGCAGATGAGTGGAAAACAGATGGATGTGATCACATTGCACAGCCAGAAAGGACAAGGTTTATAGCATGCATTACTGAGAATTCAAGTAGCTAAGCTAATTCTTCAGCCTTATTCTTTAGGAAAATAAGGACTTAATTGTCTAACATAACAAAATAAAAACAAATAAAAAAAGCTAACACATTTGACTGTAACATAACTGATTCAATATTAAAAGAATAATGAAAATCTGTCTTTCAATCCATACCTGGCCAAACTGAGATTTCATTTCACTAGCAAACAAAGTCTAAAAAGATTTCCCATGCAGAAAAATCCTAGCATGTTTTTGTAATGGAATTGCATACGGAACAAGAAGTAAGAAAGGGAGACACAGAAGCAAGATGAACCCTCCATCTAATGATGGCTTCACATTTAAAGGAACTTTACCCATAATCACAGTCCTTCTGGACATAGGAGGTGTATATATATTTTGTGTATTTTTCCTTCTCAGGACCAGTTGCTCTTTGCTGTAAATCAGCAAGAAGCCACTGAGCTCAGCTAAAGCCACTGAGAACTGATAAGGTAAAATTCTAGGGTTGGTGTTATGCTGGACAAACCAGATAATCTCAATAGTGTAGACATCTCTTGAACGTATGAATAAAACCACACTAGTAAGTAGTAGTAGTTTCTCTGTATTAGTGGATGTAAAGGCAGCCTGCTATTCATAGGTACTTCAGGACTCCATTCAGTTTTAGGGAGAGAAAACAAAAGTAGATAGGCTTCCCAAAATGCCACTTCGGAGAAAGATCCCCTGGATGCAGCAGGTGAGGGACTGACCATGTACCTGAGCAATCTACAGCTGCATTGGTCATAGCAGAAGAAAACAGGGTGATAAAGAAGAGAACTTTTTGTCCTTCAAACTGTGAGGAAGATTTTTATTTTAAAAACATCCAGGAAAGTTAACCCGCTAACAAAATACAGGGCTTTGCTTGGAACCACTTGCTAGCTTAGAAAAACAGTTTGGTTCCTCTAACAAGATCACATGGAAAGCACATTAGCTTGTGAAGGAAATAGAGATGTTGTATATTGTCAAGTAGCAAATTACATTTACGTAATTCAAACTAGTCTGGTTTGTTTCTCCTCTCGTTAGAAGTCACTGACATTTTGTTTTTCTACTGTGTGATGGTAAACAGGATTGGAAGGATCAAGGCCAGAAGAAACATGCAGCCTGAAACTGAAGCCATAACCACCTTTTGATTTCGTAGAACTACAATCTATGTTCCTAAAGGAGACTTCAGAATAAATCAAACAACAGTTCAGAAGTCACATACTGACAACCAGGTAATGATGTGTATTGCAAGGCTTTTGCTTTATTTTGCATCACTTACTGAAACAAATTCCAACATTTATCTAGCAAATCTTCAGTCAGATATCTCTCACTCCGAGAGACATTTGCTTGAGTCAGTTTCAACATCCATGTCCTTGGTTTCATCAGATTATTTCTGTTTTCTCATTTTACTCTAAATCATTCTTTATTTCTCTCGGTAATCATTACTTTCAAAAGAAAAGATCAGCATAGCTCCCATGGTTTGTTAGTCTGTATCTATCCAGTTTTTAAACTAGTTTCTCATGCCAGCTCTTCCATCCCTGTAAGCATTTACTGCTGTTCTTTAACTTTCATCCAGTCTGAAGAGGATTACACCTCTGCAGCTTTAGGTGACAGCGAGTTGTTAGTGACAGCTTAGTGACTACAGCACCATCAAACAGCAACAACAACAAAACCCCAAACAGTCCCTGAAAAAAATGACAAAACAGGTTTATAAAAAAAAACCAAAAACAAACAACAACGGTCCGTATATTAGGGGAGTTCTTTCAGGACAGTTCTTGGCAAACTGTAATGGTTACCTTGATGTCCTGGACCATGTGTACAAATACAGCACATGATCTAAATACTGAAAGAATTACAAATACAAAAAAAGTCTCAAACCAAAATGTGCAACACTATAAGGTACATTATTTTGTAACAAATGGAGTTGACTAATTAAGCCAAAACATAAACCAAGACTTTTGCTCTCCAAAAACACACCCCTATTCCAAAGGATTTTACATAGAAATGTATGCAAAAAGCAAGCAAACAAACAAACAAACAAAAACAAACAGGAACTTGCTGAACAATTTTTATTTCCTTCAGAAATATGATCCCTAATGTTTCAAAATTCAACCCTTTCAATTGCTCTTTGAGGACCTCAAAATACCTTTCTAGGCTTTAACTTCCATTTATTAAGTGGCACTTTATAACATTTTAACAAACTTTGATGAAAATCTCCAGCTAGTGTCAATGTCACTCAACTGTCTGGAGCACAGGTAAGATAGGACACTTTCTGAAACAGATTCCACTAATTAATGTTAGTGAAATATATTAGGAATCATTTTATATGTTGCATTTGCCTCCCCATTGACTACATGAGTGTTTAAATGACAAATGACAGGATGATGTTTATGTTGCTGGCATGCACGTTTAGTTCCTTAATGTCTATAAACCATTTCTGTTAATGGAACAGCATCTTCAGGTAAAGGAAACGTCAAGCAGTACAATAACTGTTGCAGTGCATGAAAAACAGTAAGTACCTGAAGTACCGAAGTAACTTAAGAACCTAAAGCTCATTTTCAAAAGGGCCTGAAGCACTGAAAAAAGACTAATTCATCATAATCTAGAGGAGAATCAGAGTTCCCCATATGCCCCATTGTAACTATTTGGACTTTTTTTAAGGCTAATGTGTACTTCAAAAAGCCATGTTCATGGATAGATATATATCTACCTATCTAAATAAAATAAGCATTCGCTGCATATTTCAAATGTGCAGGTAAAGCAGTCTGTGTACTACTGATCTCAATAAATGCAAAACCTTAAATTTCAATGTAGTTGTATTTTTTACTTTTTATGAAGATTAAGGGTGGTTCACCTCATACCTATGGGCTGGCCAGCTGAGTCAGTAGCTTCTGCAACTTCACAGTCAACTGTAATGTAGGTTATTTCATCTAATGTTGCACTCTCGTTCAATTCTGTTGCCTTGCCAGATTCTTACACGTTAAGCAATCACATACCCTCTGTGATCCTTTGTTCACACTCTACAGTTTATTGCAGTTTTGTCAGATGCATTTTTCTGACCTTTGTAAAAAGTTCTTGAAAATGCAATTCCATTATATGGATATTTTTTCTTTCTACACACACAGTTATTCCTCCAAGGAATTCGTGCAGACTTTTGACAAAACTTTTGCATTACAAGAGATTTGTTTAGTCTTCTTTTGTGAGAATGCTTTATATTTTCAACCATTTTAGGTGATGTAAAAGCAGATTTTCTGGTCTGTATTTCTTTGAATCAACTTTAAAATCTGTTTTTAGAAATTTGCATTTTTCATCTTCCATTCCTGTATTTCCAGAAGTATCCTAAGAGATAAGGTACTTATCGTTTTAGTGTTTTCCTAATTTTAATTTTCAGTTCCTTCCTGGGCAAAAGCCACATGATCCCAGCAGTATGTAACTATCATATAAATTTAATTCCTCTTTTACTGGCACTTTGATTTTAGGCACTGTCCCTGACTTCTCCCCGTAAAAACAAAACAAAACAAAAAACAAACAAACAAACAAAAAACTTTCAACATTTCTGCAGAGTAGACAGTGAAGCAAATAACTAATTAGATTTTTTGATTATTATTTTTTTTTTTATAATTTTCCAGTGGTCTATTTTGTAGTTTGTTCATCTATTCACCCTTCCCAATGACTGTACCTGCTTCTGATGTGCTTAAAAGAAAAAAAAAAAAAAAACACAACAACAACAACAACAACAACAACAACAAAACACACAAAAAATCTGTTTATATTTTCTCCATTGGGAGTTTTAGCAGGCATTACCATAGCTACTTATTTAAATTCTCAGAGTTTAAGGACAGCTACATATTTCTTGCCTAGAAACAAAACTAACTTATTGCAAAAAATATTTTGCTCTTTTAATTATTAAAAAAAAATCTACTAAACTGGCTTCTTGATTTGTATGAGGTTTAATTTTTAAATTTTGATTTTTCTGTGATTTTCCTCCCACTCTAATAAGGATGTGAAATGTAAAACATTATAATCTCTACATCACGTCTATGTATGTTCTATGCATTAGTCAGGACTAAATCAAGTGAGACTGTGCAATTTTTGAATATCTGACATCACTTATTGTACCAAAACTAAAATATCAGTCAATTAACAGTAATACCATACTATGCTTACCCCATTTTGATACAGCATAACTACTTAGTGTTCAATTCACTTTTATTAACATTATATTCTATATATATTCTGAAGATTACAGCAATATGCCAGAGATTATCTTCTCTCTGCTAAGTTTCTTATTAGTATGATGCACTAGCATCTTCATTTGTACTCAGGATTCCAGTTTATCTAAGTAAATCATTTATATGTAAATGTTTCTTGAATTCCATAAACAGAATAAATTATTTGCCTCAAAGACAGACAAAATATATATATATATATATATATATATATATATATATATATATGGTAAGCAATTAAGTAGAGTTGAAAAGAAATGTCCCACTAAAATGCATTGTTAACTTATAGAACTCACTGTCAGTATACAAAACTATGCACAACCTATTGTTATAGTTTGTTTATTTAGATATATTTTAATTTAGATATAATTATATTCCAGGGCATGAGCATAAATCAATAAATATTGACCGGAGTCCCAAGAAAAGTAAACAGTACTATTGGCAGGTAACTCTGGACTACACTTCTGAAGTTCTGCCTTCCCACCACCAAGCACAGAGCCCTAGCACTTTTTAAAGAGCAAATCTGAAACTAAGTTACACAATGAAAACTTCACAGAAACGTGAAAGTTCAAAAGTATATTTTTAACTACTTCAGAGCAAAACATGATGACACTTTCATCTACCATTTCAATCAAACATAATTTTGTTCTCTCATGACTAATGACTGATTAGTGAATTGCTTTTATGCCAAAATAACTGTTTCTAAATATGTTCTTAAATAGATATAATGATTGCAAAAAATTACAAGAGGAAAAAGGGAGCATACATCAACAACTGTTCCAGATTTGTTTCAATCCATGTATACAGTAACTTATGGAGGCAAAACGTAAAGTTTTAGAGGAAGAGTTCAATGAAAAATTTGTCATTGTGGAGAAAAAATGAAATAATTACTTGAAATCCCTAATATTTAGTGCTTCTCAGAAAATATTTTGGAACAGCAAATCTCAGCAGATAGCGTTACTTGCAAAGATGCTTCCCCCACTCTTTTTTGTTATAATCCCCATGTATTAAATTCTGTAGAGCTACTGAGCTACTGGAACACAGCTGGAGTTAAAACTGGAGATGGACATAAGAGGCAACAAGAAAGGTTTTCATAGGTACACCAGCAACAAAAGGAAGATGAAGGAAAATGTGGGGATGTAGCGACAAAGACATGGCTGAGACAGTCAGTGATTTTGTTGCCTCTTCATGGCTAAGGTCAAGGTCTGCCCTCAGGCCTCTCAAGTCCCTGTAAGGAGAAGCTTAGTCCAGGGCTGGAAATGCCACCTACAATACAGGAATATGGAGCTAGAGACTACTCAAGTAAACTGGATAGACACAAGTCCATGCAACTGGATGGAATACATCCAAAAGCTTGCCAACATTGTAGCCAGACCTCTCTTGTCTTTGAAAGGCTGCGGTATCTGGAGAAATCCTGATGACGAGAAAAGGCAGACATCATATCTGTCTTCAAGAAGGGCAGGAGGATCTGGCCTTCCTAATCTCAGCCCATGAAGGTTACAGAGCAAATTTAAAAAGTTCACAGATGACAGACACCAACTTGCAGGGAGCATCTGATCCACTAACAGGCATGGCTGCTACTCAGAAGCAACATGACAGAATGGAGAAGTAGGCAGACAGAAACATCATGAAGTTCAACAAAGGCAATGTGAACTCTAGCACCTTGAGAGGAATTTTTCCATGCCACAGAACTGCTCAGGGACCAACTGGTTGAGAGCAATTGGGGGTCCTGGTGAAGAAGGTGAACAGGAGTCAGCAGTGTGCCCTTACAACAATGAAGGCAGACCATGCTGATCAGCATTATTAGGAATGTAGACAAGAGGTCAAGGAAAGCGATCCTTCACTTCCACTGAGTGTTATGAAAGCAGATCTGAAGTACTGTGTCTGTCAGGCTAAACAGCAAAAGAGAGAGATGAACAAACTGAAGTGAGTTCAGTGCAGGGTCAATGAGGTGATCAGGGGTCTGGAGCATGTGACGTATATAAGGACAGAATGAGAAAGGTCATGTTTGTTCAGCCCAGGAAAGTGGCTACAGGGAAAATTTAGCTGGACCCTCTTAAATGATGGCTGCAGAAAAGCCAGAGCCGAACTCTTTCCAGAGCTGTGCAGCAAAATGCAAGGGACAATGAACACAAGCTGCAGCGAAGGAAATTTGACCAGAAGTCTGGAAAAAAAAAATTACCATGAATGTGATTAAGCACAGGAACAGGTTGCCCAGAATATAAAAAAGCACTAATGCTTATACAAGTGTTGCAAATGCTTCCTTTACTCAAGAAATGTGCCTTAGTGTAGAGCACATTTTTTGATGTTTCACTGGTCAGTCAGACTTTGGTGCCTCTGCTTGAGACACCCAGCTAGTATGAAACACATTAGAAGGTTACATTAATTTAAATTCAAGCTAATTATCTGAGAGAAGTTGCATTGTTTCACATTTCCAAAGACAACTAGTTGGCAGAAGTTACAGCACAGCCTCATTTTTACCCTATTTTTCCCTCCTATATATATATATATATATATATGTACATATATACACAACATATATTAATATAATTAATATATATAAAATACTGAGTGTAGATCTTGGCAGGTGAAGACAAACTGTTTCAGTATGGAAAATTCATATTGCCAAAGAGCTGATGGAATATGAGAAAGATGAAGAAAGTATTAAAAAGAAATTCTGTACTGAATCAGCCTTGCATTAATTATCCAAGGACATTCAACATGGCAAAAGAGGACACTAGCTTGTATTAAATACTAATAACCCATTTTCTTTTAGAAAAGAAATAATGTTTTTTTTTTTTTTTTTCTTCAACATCTTTTGACAGCTGTTAGTAGATTACCAATGGATTGGATTTTCAAAGTTTGTTAATAGTATGTTTCACAGAGTGAAAGATTTATGAAGGTTTAATTGCACATCCGTTGTCTTCTAAATCCTTTATTATTTCCACAGTGGTTTTCAGAACAATTGAAGAAAACTATACCTACAAACAGCAATCAGAAGATGGTGGTGGCAGGGCCCTGAGGGTGTGATCAGGCTACCTGTCCCACATTGCCCACAGCCCAGGGCCCCATTTCAGCCCTTGCTACCAGTCCCTGCCCCAGCAAGGCCACAGGAAAGAGTCTCCAGCTCTGGCCTGCCCAGCTTCTCTCGGCTGATGTCCTGGCCCAGCCCCATCCCAATTTTGGCAGCAAAATTCAAAAACCCATTATCTACATAAACCCATGCAAATGACTTCTGTATTCAATGTCTTCTATGTCCTTCACCATCTTCACTATTTTGCTCTTCCAATGCGTTTGAGAGTCACTTGATTTCTCTGGACTGAAGGCTTCTGTAAAAATCCACAAGCAGTGTTTTGCCAATATGTCTGTATTTGCCATCCAAAAGCAATCTACCCACACAATTAAAACAGAGGTGCATACTAAATCGATATTAGAAGTTAGTATTTTGCTCTTACTGAAGTAATCAACCTTCTGCTTCAACTAACTCAAAACATACACCATGACTCAGACTAGTGTTGAAATACCTATTCAAAAAATGAAAGCAAAATAAAAGCTATAAACTAACTACTGGACACATTAACTCATTTTCCACAACAGCTTCTGAGACACCCAATTGTCAGGGTGTCTAACAAAGCCCTGAATTTAGAGCAGACATGACTCAGATTTATTTTGACCTAAAATTAAGTCTTTGCAGTCTTCATTTTATCTCAGATCTGGATCCTACTCAAGTTGTCAGGAAAAAACAGATAATCCCAGTCAGTAACAATGAGACCCTCTGTACCGGGACGGCTGCTCCAAAAGCATAGTGGACAGAGCACAGCCCAAAATTGCAACCTCACCACAAATGGGAAAAGCCTGAAAGTGAAGGGTGTCCAGACTTACCTGAGCTCATCTCGGTCTAAGCTGATTTTAGCTTGTTTATCAGTGATAGTAATTGCCTTGCAGTTGGTTATTTGAATTTGATCTACCTTCATTTTAGCTGTTAACAAGTGGTTATACAGCATGGACTGAATTGTCTTTGGCTCTAAAATAAAATGTGACATGGAAGAGAATGGATAGAAAATGATACCAGGGCTCCCAGAGCACATATGCAAATGCACAAATAACTATATCCTCAAACTGAGACTTAGTCATCCTGGTCAGTTCTAAATGAAACCTGAACACACTTCATATTGATCATCCTCCTCCCCAAGCACACAACTTTCAAAATGTGACTCCTATCATAATTAGCTAAAAGATAAGATTGAAATTTGTTATTTCGTGTTCATCCTTTCTCTAAGCAACAAAACACACACAAATAAGCACTGCAGGATACATTTCAGTTTTGACAGAAACAAAATAACAAAACACAACCCCACTAATCATTAAATTGATTCATCATTTGATTATTATTTTTTTTTAAATGCCACAACAGAACATCTGGAATCTACAGTGCTACTTCAGATACAACATACAATGACATTTATGGCATTTACCTTGTACTTCACCACCAAACTGAAGTAACCAACTTGCCTCTTCCTTACCCTAGGATGAGAAATTGTTGGGCACATCCCTGTTTTCCATGTGCGTATATGGACAGGCGACTAGCAATGCATACACAGAGTGTGCTATTGTCTTATTTTCTGGCACTTCTGTCATTGCAGTGAACTGAGCAACCTCCAGTATATTTTCCAGATTAAAAATCTTTCAGCAAAATCTACTGAAATCAGTAAATAATTCAAAGGCAGTCAAAAATATGTTTTGTGGGAACTTCAGTAGTTACCAAATGAACAAAATATTCTCAGCTGCAGGTGATCTGTTGTATTTTTCTATTTTACTTACGTCAGCAACCCAAGACAATGCATGCAGACCCAATTCAGAGAATCACTGAATAGTCAAGGGGGGAAGGAACCAGGGCTGAGCAGAGGGGAAGGATCACCTCCCTCCACCTCCTGGCAGTGCTCTGCCGCATGAAGCCCCAGAGGCTGCCAGCCTCCTGTTCCACAAGGACTGCATCATGGATGGGTTACTTGGTGTTCACCAGGACCACTAGGTCCTTTTCTGCAAAGCTGTTTTCCAGACTGTTCATGAAAGGCATTCACCTCCCATGTAATTACTTGAATACTTTCATGGCAGACCTCTGCTGTCAGTGTGGGTTCAGAAGTAAAATAAAAGCAGCATAGGACTGCTGAGTGATGAAGGTAACCTCCTGCTGAGGGCAGGATATGGGTGCCAGTGTAGCTTAAAAGAAGCTATTATTTTATAAATACCAATTGCAATACTTAACTCTCTTTGCTTTGCCTATCGTACATCTGGAAGTCTTGAAACAATGAATCCAAAACTGGGGAATGGTTTATATTAGGGTGCATAAGAAATTGTGATAATTGGACCTTAAAGGCAGGTCGCAGTCATCAGAAAAAAAAAAGTTAGGAAGAAAACCTTACTCAGAAGTAGTCTAGAGGGCTCATCACAAACCAATGGGCTCAAACACTGCAAACAGGTGAGTAAATAGCATATAGAGTTAGCCCAGGGCCATGATTTTTTTCATGGAAATACACCTATAAGAAAAGTGCTGCTCACCACAATGTAGCCAACATTGGCAATGTGGCAATAATTTTCAGTTACATTCATTCTCTTCAAAGTTGTTAATTTATGGTACAAAAGGATAACATATGATAGCATTCATATGGTAACACTTCAGACACGGTATAGTCCCAATTAATATCATCTCATTTTTTTATCTGCAAGCTTGGTGGGACATTAATGCCCACTTAGCCAATTTATAATAAACAAAACTTGTTCAATGAGGAAAGGCCCCAGTTCACTTGGGCTTGTAACTGTAAGCCCGACTCACAAAGGTCTGAATGACATCATGACCAGAACAGCATCAGGATGGGCACTGATTAAGGCTCTAAACTACACCTTCACATTTCCGATGCATGGGTGCAACTGATTGAGATGATGCAGAGGAATTAAATGTCTGTTTCTTTCTCCATGCACAATAAATACCATATTTAAACAGCCACAAGCAGTACAGAATCTGGCCCATAGTATTTCTATCTTCATTACAGTCGCATTTCTGCTTCTAAAGCCAGATCTCATCAGATTCTAAATCATTCTGATTATAGTAATTTCCGTATTTTACAAGACCTTTTGCAATTCTGTAGTTATTGATGTTAACTAGAAAAAGAATAACCCTCAGTTTCTCCAGTAACGAACCACTGAGTTATCCCACGATATTATCTCCCCAGACCCTGAGGGTGACTTTGAAAAGAATGTTAGTTATCTCTAATGGAGATATGTAAACAGATGTTATATTTGCCATCTGATTAAGCTTTTTAGAATGATCATTAAAGTCACTTACCCATATGGAACATCACATACCCATATGTACCTACTGTTTAACTAGGCAAAGCACATTCATTGGTCTGAAGAAAATACATGATCTGTGATAGCTAAGAAGAGACTATGAATCTGAACTTCTGTTTTCTCCATTCTCCTCTGGAAATAAATTAGGGTTATGTACTGAATGAAGCTGTTTTCAAGCCCTCTCATCCCATCTGCAACAAATAATCAAGATCTTATGGTTAAGATAACTAAATCATTCCCTTGACTGTTGTATTTGACCCCCCTCTTCCACCAAAGTGTCTCTGTGTAACTCAGGGGAAGCTATTTAAAACAACATTATCACATGTGGTCATCGCATATGCCTCATTTTCTTGCTATTTAATTTGAAAGCATTGGGTCTAATTTGCAGCAGGATTAAGAAAAAAAATGCAGCTGATGTCAACATGAAATGTTTTATATGCTTCATGTGCTTCATAAAGCTGAACAAATCCTGAATTTGGTGTGAATAAATCCAGAGTCCAAGATTAGTGTGAAGGTGGGTCTGGGTGGTCGTGGTTGTTTTTTGTTTGGATAATTCTCTATGCTGTAGTTTGCCCTGAGTTTGTTAGAGTGACCATGCTGGTTCTCCCCTACTGGTTCCCAGCTGCATTCTCCTTACCCTTTCATTCTCTGACTACATCTTGACAGATGGATTCATATGCCTGGTTTCTAAGCTACGCAAACTCAAAATATAGCTGTGTTAACACAGTGCTGTCCCCAAGCTAATACAGTTTTCTCAGCATGGCTTATTATTCTGGGGCACAAAAAAAAAAAGGAAGGCTGTGTGCTTTCAGTTCCAGTGCACACACATGGAAGGATGGAGTAGTTGTTACAGGGAAAGGCTGACTTCATCTTGAGCTAATCACACTTAATCCCTGGGAAAACAATATCCATGTACTTTGCTTAGCATGAGGAGCAGAAAGAACTTTCAGCATGTGCAAGAAAAATGAGCTCTTTGAAGACTTAATTATTATCTCTAACAAATACAGAGAGAGCCTGTGTGAACTCAGGCTTATAACTCAGCCAGATTTATTTGCATTTTCAGAAGGAACACCCTTAACAAAAGTCATCTTGCTCTTCAAGAAATGCTGGACTATCAGAAATACAGAAAAGGATTTCCAAGTTAGTTACTTTTTAAAATAGATAATACTTCACAGAATCATACAGTCACAGAATTTTCACTCCCTAACACCAATCCATAAATGACTAAACCATTTTGGCTAAAACACAGAAACAAAAAATCAAATCAATCAGCCTGAAACACAGAAGAAGAACATGGAAAGTTTTAGCTTTGCATGTAAACTTTGTCAAAGTTATAGACTGTGAAAACATAATCTCTTCCAATAGTAGTAGGTGTTATGAGTGCTATGCACCACACTCAGGTACTACAGTTGTCATAGCTACAACAAAATAATTATAACAACTTTCTTCAGTTAAATAACTTTGGTTCGTACTAAATCTCTAATTTACCCCAAGCAGGCTTTTTCCCTGGATGTATGCTTATAATAAATGTTTCCAGTATAAAAGATATCATTTGTTTCTTATAGCATCAGTAATATAAAAAGAAATGTCTTTTGTCTAAATCCACTTGATCCAGATTCCCGGGGAGTGTTTTACATTGAGTGCAGGTTTCTCCATCTTTGATGCAGCTGCTCCTCCTTGCTTTGTTCTCCACCTCTACCCTTCCCTCCTTCCCTCTCCACAGCAGCTTGTTTCTGTCTCTGTCCCTCAGGGCTGTGATTGCACTCCTATTCCCTCTGGTGTCTCTACACTCACATCTTACTCTATCCCTGCTATTATAACCGTTTCTGTCGTAAGAGAAAGACACTTCCCCAACACTCCTCTTTGCTCACATTTAGCAGATATTGCAGATACTGAAAAATACATTATCATACCTTCACTGAGACATTCTCTAATGAAAATGAAGTTATTTCTTCTGTTAAAGGATGCTTCAGCATCCAATCGAGAGTTACTAAACACATTAAAATGAAGATATGCTAGCCAAGACGCTTTTAAACACAGCTTGGATGGTGCTGTAAAGGGGAAACAGGCCATCAGTCCCTAGTGTATCTATGACTGGATCAAGCAAATTCATGTTAATTAATTTTGGTACTTCATTAAATATACTAGGATATGCAACTTAATAGGCCTTGGATATCACTTCGCAGCCTTGTCCTGTGGCAGGCCAGAGCCTAAGTATCTTAATGACAGTATGCAACCAATTAGCACAGAATCTCATTTATTACACTCATGTTGATATTAAAAGTAATGAGATGAAGTGCATAATAATAAAAACAGCAAATAAACAAACATGGTTTAGATGTAAAGCTACTTGTTTTAGCATCTTAAATGTTTTATAACTTGATTTGAAGGACACCTCCCAATATAGCCAAAGGATGATCGCCATTAAATATAAATTGCCTACTGCTCTGTGACGTTTGGTTTTGACCAGAAAGTTGACAGCATAACTCATTTTAAGCCTATGTTATTGTAACTGGTGCACTTGACTGAAGATTATTTTCCCCCTACTGAATATTCTTAATGACAACATCAAATTTCATTTTATTGTGCTGCTAGTAACTAATAAAAACAATAAACAAGGGAATATGAGTTTCCAAGCAAAAAAGCTGTTTTGTTTAGTGAGCCTGTACTGGCAAAGTCTCTGCAGCAGTAGATGTTAAGAGCTGAACTTCAGCACATACAGAACAAAACAAGAAATGAAATTCTGTGCTGTGCCTCTGAGAGATTGCCTACACAGCACAGGCATCATTAAAAGGAACTAACGCTCCAATCTGAAGTGCGATAATTGCCTGGTGTTATTCTGCTCTGAGTTATTCTGTCCTGAGTGCCTCTGTGCACCCCAGCCGAGAGGAAACCGTAAAAAGCACTGGGAAGGTGACATGATGTTGTTCATGTAACCAGCCTTGCAGCCTGTGGGAGCTACTTTGAGCTGTTTTCCAGTTCTTTGAGCTATGATCCGTAACTCTCAGCCGGAGGGGCAGCTTCAGTCAAATTTAGTCTCTCACAGAGAGACTAAAAAAATCTGTGAAAGTTGCAATAATGTCCCTGCCTGGCCATGGACAGTGACTTTTCATGGAATACCTGAAGCCCACAGCAATGCTGTGTTTATGATAGTAGAGGGTGCTGAGGCACTGGCACAGGCTGCCCAGAGAAGCTGTGGATGCCCCATCCCCGGAGGTGTTCAAGGCCAGGGTGGATGGGGCTTTGGGCAGCCTGGTCTGGTGGGAGGTGTCCCTGCCCATGGCAGGGGGCTGAAACTGGGTGAGCTTTAAGGTCTCTTTCAACCCAAGCCGTTCTATGATTCTGTGATAACGTACTTCGATATACCATTACCACCAGCAGCCCTGCTTTCAGCAAGATTCCTTATGCCAACATTTGCAAGCATCTCTGAACACTAGGACCTTTCAGACTTTCTAGCTCAGTGAAATTGTGTCTCTTTTTCACTCCCCGCTAAGTGATTTGGGAGTCTCAATTTGTATAGACCCTTGGTTTGAGGTAAGGAACCCAGAAGTGATGTGAGTGTATCACTTCAATCTCTTTGGAAAATGGTCTAGGGCAATCAGGAACTGGGAAGTGGTGCTGCAAATGTATGGGAATTAAAAATAAAATCTTGGTACCTAACTTAATGAAACAAGACTCTTTTAGCCTATATGCACCTAAACCACATTGGGTAATTTTCCCCAGCTCCAAAATGTCTCATGAAATAAGAGAGAGAAGAGGGAAGGGGAGGAAGGAGAGAACACATTCTCATTGTCAGGGATGTATGAAACAAACAAACAAAAAAAAATTTGTATAAAGAACTTACTATAGCAGTGGAAAGCAATCTCAAACAGGGTAAAAATACAGATTAAATTCATTATAGCCAGTGCCTTGTTTTAGTTGTTTACTCCACACATAGTATAAATAGACATATTGCTCTTGCAAACTACTTCTTCACATACACACACATTTAAATAAACTTTTAAGATAAGAAAATAATTGTTTTGCAAGGAGAAAAGTACATTCAATGCTTAAACAAATTATTCATGCAAAATTAAAAAGAAAAACTATCAGCTATGAAAACAAAGAGAAGGGGAATCATATATAGCAAAATCAAGCAGTCTTTTTATGCTTTGCACAGCTATACACAAAATGGATTTGAAATAGAAGAGCTTGGTCTATATGCTATAAAGTCCTGAGGATTAGTTGTCAACCAAGAATCAGGGGCTATTAAAGCCATATGGAAAATCTCACCTACTGCACTTGTAGTACAAAAAATTTAGTTTCCCCATAATATAAAGCAAGCTTTTACACAAAAGGAATTTAAGAATACTTTGAAGTCCAGATTTCTCAAACTACAGTTTTTTTTCCTTGCTAATAGTTAACAACTGATGTTAGTCATCTTTTAATTCTTTTGATCCCAGTCAATGAATTATGGCAGATTATTAAAAACAGTTATATTTACACAAAGTGCATTTACATTTAAATTGACCTTATTTAAACACGTTTATTATTTTTAATGCTAATATGCCTATTTTAAATTTCCTTATTAATTCTTTTTATCATCAAATGCATTTAAAAAGGCAGCCCTGAAGTAGTTTTAAAAATTATGAATATAATAATTCTGAATCTTTTCTACATTTTTTTTTCAAAAATACTAATCAAACATAATGATTCATTAAGAGTAGCTTCAAATGATTAAAAATACAAAACCTGATGCTGCTTGTAAAATGGTCTTAGTAAATATTATTTTTGCTATAAATTTATTTTTGAAGTGACTTTAACAAACTACCTTTTTCCATCCCTCTTCTGAAAAGTCCCTTAAAGAGTTGCTACTACCACTAGTTGCCAACATGATCTGTGAAGACTTAAAAGTTCACACTAGTCTATCAGCCTTCTGAAACTGTTTTAATGAATACACAGAATGCCTTGTGATAAAAACTTTCCAAATTTTGAAAATAACATTGAAAATGCAATAATTTTATCAAGCTAATTTTACGTATAGCTACCTGTATATTCTAGCTTATCTCCTCTTAGTTAATGTTCACTGATTGTACAGACACTCGGCTCAGACCAACACAGATAAATTATTAAAAATGTATTTTCAAGTGACTGAATACTTCAAAAGGTCACTGTACAAACTACAAAGCTCTACACGAATCACACACACACACACACACAAAGGATTAAAAATTAACTTGTATTAAAAAATAACTTGTATTTTTCAATATTTTACACGGCCTAGAAATATATTTGTCTGCAAAATTGTTACACCTGCTGTAGTAAGTAACAGAAAGGTTTTCAAAAACATTTAAGAAATTTAGAAGCCAAAATCACATTCCTAAAAGTTTCCTCCAAAATAAACTGGACAATTGTTGATTTGTTTCATGCATTTCCTCACTTGGCTTCAACATCTTCTATATTTAAAGATATTTACTTTCTGCTCTTCCATACATTGCAGGAACTAAATCAAGAATGGATGCTTTCAGAAGTTCAGTGTTGAGATCAGGTGTGTGTCTACAAGAAAAATTGGTGTTGACCCAGCTTTAAGCTGGAGCTTGGACTCTAAAATCTAAACAGGGTGCTATGAGTCTTAATTACTAATATATCTGTCTGAAACCTTTACATCTCTATCTATAAAGACAATAATATCAAAAATATTAGAGGTGACTTCTATAGTATACATAAATAAATAAACAGTACGTTTCTATTAAGATAATCCCCATCCAGCTTGCTGCATTTCTTTTTCATTCCTTTTTTTTTTTTTTTTCCCCCCATAGTCTTTCATACTCACAGAGATATTTATCCTTCTGGCTTCTTTCCACTTCATGAGGCTGATCTGGACTACAAATTCCTGAACTGGATCTCAAATACTTTCTAATTCTGCACAAATTCATTCCATACAATTTTTTGTGTGTGGTTTGTAGTTTTGAGCTCTTTGTATAAGCAAGTTTGCCCTTCTGTTGCCCAGTAGTTGTGTGAATTCCCTTTTAAATTTTCAAAAGTGACCACCAGGTCAGAGTATTTTTCCAAGTATTAAGTATCACACTGAAGTAAGCATATGTTGCAAATAGTCTGTGTTTCATTTCAATACAGAGATTAAAGAGAAATTGCATTTGCTCATAAAGGCCAAATCATACTGCTGGTTTTCCAAGATTAATATCTGAAAGCTCACAACCTTCTTGTTCAGCAATAACGAAATGATATCTGATTAGGAACATGTGCAAAACTAATCTAGTTGAAGAAACGAGTCACACGAAGGTGTCAAATCATCAGAGAGTGTCAAGTAATCCAATGCCAAATTCCGGCTGAAACCAAGATAGATCCAACTGTGCTCTGACTTGGCCAGCTCTTACAGAATAGTTTAAATGACTGGAAATGCACAACATGCTTCACACACAAGACAGACATATGAAGTCCAAAAAGTGTTTGTGCAGACAGAAAGTATTTCTTTATCCTGCTGTTTCTTAGTTCTGATCTGACATAACAGGATCACTCTCAGAAGTATGACTATATTTAAATCTTCAGTTCTCATTCAATATTTTGTATATTTTCCATACAACAAGACTCTAATCTTGCCGCAGAGTCAAGGAAGTGTGAACTCTCCATACCTTGCCAGAGCTGTTCCATCATAAACCTGCCAGGCAACCTCCTCATAAAAAGAAATTCAGAAGATGGTAAATATTTAGCAAGATAGTGAAAGTCTATATTTCAAGTCTTACAGGGGTTTCTTCAAGAAAGTTGGTTAAAGTATGAATTTCAAACTTCCCCAAACACTCAAACAAGAGAGGATGTATTTTTAGAAAACAGGAAGGTTAATGACTTCATCTGGATAAACTTTAGAAACATCTACAACTACCCCTTTTTGATGAGGTTTTAACATACAGTTAAATTTGAACAACCAGGGTTTTGTTAGATATTTTAAAACAAAGAAAAATATGCCATTTAGGTGTCCTGTAGGTGAAGAAAGTAAGAGTAAATATTAATATAAAAATAAATTATTGTAAGTTGCAGACATTTGAAGGGCCAATAAGCCTATAGCTTGTGCTGGAATTCTGAGTCTTGGTGTCTGTTCAGAGTGCAGTTTTTTCCTTGTCCTCTATAGTACTTGTTAATTTTTACACTGAAGAATGGATGAATGACCTGGTCAAACATGGTTTACATTGCTTGTCTATGAGTCAAGTTAATCTGTACAGGTGAAACCTAAAGTGAGATTGTGCAGACAGGAAAAATAATATTTGCTGATGCTGTACAAAAGGCATAAAAGATCATTACTAAGTCCTTCTGGACAGTTGACACTACAGCCTGTGACTTTAGCACTATTATCCCTCAGACACCTGATGCACATTGTTTTTATTCATCTCAAAATGAAAAAAATACTAACTCCAGATATCCCAGTTCTTTTAAAAGTAAGGGAAATGCTTTAAATTACACAAGGTGGTCTTCCAGATCTGCCGTATCATCACCATGGTTCTGGTCTTGGATCCCAGATCTCATTTCTGGTCATGGTCTCTATGACCAGAGCCTCTGGGTCAGCCACATGGTACAAAATCACAGGAAAGGCATGTGTAGTGCTTCCTTCCATAGATCTACCTTCCCCTTTTGCTTTTTTACACTAGGCTCTCTGCAAAACTCACTCCCACTGCAGAGGGCATCACAATGAAGGTAGCCCTCTTGGCTCATTCCTTCTGCAAACAGCACATCACTCTGCAGCGAGCTTGTACAGAAGTCATCTGGCATGTATTTCCATACATAAACTCATCTGTCAGTTGGCTCCTGCCCACACAAATACCCCATTTGTTGCCACATTTTCTAGCTCGGAGATATCCTTCCTGACACTGCAGTAGAACCTTGCTGACTATAGCTCTGTGTTTCTGGTTAAAGATGTTTTAATCCTTCATGAAAGGTTTTGATTCACAGTTTTGCATAAACAAACTGTATATACGCCTCTAAATGAAGGACGAGGAAGACAAAGGTTTTCAGTATAACATGGCTGAGGGCTGCAAAATCATTGGGGTCTGTGTTTTGGCTTGTATTACATTGCCTTTCTCCATAATCCAGGTAAAACCTGGTCATTGCCACATTGTTTGCAATAGAAAAATAACACACTTGATTGTCTATATTGAAGCTAGTCAAGTAAAACGATGCACCCAGTTAAGCCGTGACCTTCTGTTTATACCCTGCTACAAGCTTCTATCTAAAAGACACAGCAGTCAGCAAGTTAATTGTTTTAATTATGGAGTACAAGTAGAATACAAAAACAGAAGCCAACTTCACCACTGCAAAGAGCATTACATTTAGACAAGTGAAGAACAATTACAGCAAATTGCTTCCATGATGACATTGTCTAGCAGAAAAATAGGGAGAAAAAAAAATAAGAATACCCCAATTCCTATGCTTCACCTCAATTCCTCTCCAACAAGAACCCCATTTTTCCCATTTCTTCTCTCAGCTAGAGACTACATGTAACTTATTGATTAGAAAAAAAAAGGGGGGGGGGGAAGGATATGAAAAAATATTTTAGCTAACACTTGACCATTCTGTATTAAACTAACTGCAGTGGCTACAGAAGCCACAAGATGGCACATTGTTTGTTCCCTGTTTCTCACAGTAGAAACAAAAGATTATGTTAGGAATAAGAATGATAAACTACTGCAGCTTTATTAGCCCCATTATCTTTTCAACAAGAAGCACTTTCCTCTGTGTGCATCATCTAAGATTTTAGCTGCAGTAAATATTGAAGATTCAGGAGAAAAGAAAAATTCAGAATTACCGTGTTTGCATCCAAGAGCATTGCTCCAATCTCCAAAGAGTATACACATACCCTGGAAGTGAAATATTACTGCTTTTACCTAAAAACCTGAAACAATGTGATCACAGACATACTTCAGTTAATATAATTTGTCTTCAGGAAACAAAACAGATTTTTAAAACTATCTGAATTATCAAAACAGGGGGACAGCATGCAAATTCCAGTGCATACAGCATATAGTTTTCTTCTGCTTCCTCAAATTATTTTATCAAATGCCTTCACGCATTAGGCAATATTTAGGGATCCTACACATCTCCATCATTACTGCAGCACCGCTGATGTCCACACCATTATGTGAACATATTTTCTTCCCTGTGGAAATCAGCTGAAATGATACGAACAACTCCACAGAAGCTCTATCTGAGGAAAGACGGCCATGTCCATTCCCACAGTGTCAGTCTCAAATCCTACTCAGTGTTAGAGGTTACCACAAAGAATTGTATTTCATGAAAGCTTTAAGGGGTTGATCCAGAGTTTTAGTTTGTACTGGAATGAACTTGGGGGGAAGGAGAAATTAAAATCAGGAGAGTGAATGCTTCCTGGCTGAGAACATCTCTGTGATTCCTTCTGCCATCCTTGGTATGAAATCCTCATTCAGCCTTTCTGGACACACTTTCAGGCATCATATGTTTTTTGTATCACATGTGTCCTGTTGTCATGCACTGAAAACTGGGTTCTGAAAACAGGTATCAGAAACTTGAAAGCAAATACCAGCTTTGCTTCTGCCACAGTTTGCACTAGGCTGGGATGTCTGCAAAGATAGGCTTTTAGACAAATAATCACGGACTATAAAACTCTAACTGTCTCTTCCAAGTGTTTTGCAGGCTAATTTTATTTTCAACACTAAGAATGTAATTATGAAATGTATCTATAAACCCCTTTCAAGTGAGCTAGTAAAGCAACACTCCAACTCCCTTAATAAAACTCTTTGAGCTGCAATGTTTCTAGGTTTCAAATATTAAAGCTACATTTTATGTGGTGCTTATCTACCACAGTGACAGGATTCTAAAAGACGGTTTCCAATTCAAACCACAGCAGTCCCATCTACTGTTTATTGATGTTCCTAAGCTTGCGTAAAATTATATCATGTTTTCTTTCCAGTCTGGGAATATTTCTCTGCTTTGGATTTTATTAAACCTAGTAATCTGAAAAACTAAATTTGTTTTATACAAGTCAGACTGCAGTCAAATACTATAGGAGAGCTTCATGAGGTGAAATGATGTTCACTAGCCCTACCCCTTTTGATCTCTTGAGCAGAACTCTTGCACCATAAAAGGACAAGGGCACAGCTAAAAGTTCTTACCTTTACTATATTGTTTTCTAGTACCAGTTCTTAAACGTCATCAACAACTTGTATGCGATGAAGTACAGGAACATAAACATATTTAGAAAATAATTTGGTGCATATCAGCTACAATTATTAAATGTTTTGCATTCTTCATCACAGTGCTAGCCAAGGTCTCTTGTAATTTTGGCCTACATGCATCTAATGTTGCAGTTGTTGCAGGGAGTTGCAGTTTCTGCCTTCAGAGGCAGCTTTGTATGTGTGAAACAAAAGAAATATGTTCATTGTCTCTGTTTCTTTGTTTTTTATGTGTCCTAATTTGGCACTTCAAAAAACGAACCAGAAGGGAAAATGAAGACAATGAAAGCAGGGAAGACTTGGAGAGAAGGGGAAGAAAAACTGTATTTCTTCCCACAAAGTTTGTTGTGTCCATGAAGGATTAATGCAGCAGAACAATTATACATGGTAGTTTCCCTATCTAATTATAGTAAAATTACATAGAGACATTGAACACATTTTTATTCCATTTAGGTATGTAATATGGGACATTCGAAAAACTGTAAAAGCTAGAAAAAAAGACCTATTAACTCAAACTAAGTAGCCTCAAAACAACATAGATTCTTTGGTGGCACAGCATGTTGCATGCAACTATGTGCAAGTTACATAAAAAAGAACATGCTTATTTTTTTTTCCTCTGTTAACACTACACTTTGCAAGATTTTTACGGCAAGTACTCAGCTTAAACTGATGGTAAATACATAAAGATCTCTGTGTTGAATACTGACCCCTCAGGGGAGCTAAAGACTGGAAAAAATGAACATAAAGAAATGACATTATACAGCATTTGGCCTTCAAGTCAAAATTGCTGCTGTCATGATAGCATATATGAAAACAAAACAAAACAAAACAAAACAAAAAACCTTCAGTTCACCAGTAAAAGGGTTCAGGAGAGACCTTAGTTGATCAATGAAGGACTTCCCTGAATCCTTAGCGTTCAGGGCACTTCAAGCATCAGATTTTGAACTTGCCCTCTCATAAAGTCCTATAGAGATAATGTGAGAAGGGCCCCAAAGTCACTATGAAGCATAATTAAAAGCAATTTCATTTGACTGACAATAACAGTCATTTCTCTTGCTTAGAGAAAAGGGAAAGAAAAAAAAAAAAAAAAAGAAAAAAAAAAAAGGGCGCCTGAAAGGTTGTCTCAGGAGTCCCTGCTGCTGCTAATCCACACAGCATGATAAGCAGCAGAAAGCAGCAGTCCGAATCTTGGTAAAGCAGACTGTACTTCACTGCAAGAAGGCAATTTGATTCAGTGTTCTTTAACCAAGGTTCCAAAGCAACAAATCCAATCTCCTACCGCTATACGTTCATACCCCAAACAATGAATTTCTATTTAAGTAGAAATCTTTAAAAAAGACTGCTCTGCATACCTCCTCTAAGGCCCGATGAGCCTGCTTGTATCTTTCAGTTTCTTTTTTCACCTGACACTTTTCTCATCTTTTTCTTCCCCTTTTTGCTTCTTACAAGCTCTTAAAATGTACTGAAAACCGAATAAAATTATGGTTTTTGATCAAACTTTATTTAAACTGGAGTAAACTTCTCCATTTTCCATTCTCAAGTATTGTAAGTCATGGTAAATGTCAAGGTCTCTTAAAAAGGAAAAAAAAAAAAGTGTCAAAGATGCCACCTCCCAGTCAAACGCAAGAATGTAAAAAAGCTGTTCTGGTTGAACCAAGTGTTTATCTCACAAATATCCCATGTCCCACAGTAGCCAGGAGGGGAAAAAGAACAATTCCTACCCAGTTTCTGTAGCCAGGTGTGCTGAGTCCTACACTTGGACCTCATCTCCCACTCTGTACCCACTTCTTCACCAAAAACCTGCACCACTTTAGACACCTGCACTAAATGCTGGAAATGTGGTTTTCCTCCACCCCACGTAGCATGGGAATAGCCATATTCACTTTGGTGGTGTTTAACCCACCCCATTCCACGACCTAGCACCCTAAGCTTATCTACATGGCACAGCTGCTCTATCCAGGTAGGCAGCTCTATCACCAGTCCCTCTCCAGCAGCTAACTTGGCTGAGATGGAGAATAGAGTGTGAGTAGTTGCAGACTTCATAGCTATTGCTGTAGCACCTGGGGACCTTCTTGATTGGTTTTAAACAAGCTTAGAAACCTTCTGGACTATAGCCTGCTGGGACTATCGCCATGCACCATCCTCAAGATGGACTATATACTGCATCTCCCCAACATTTCTCCCAGAGGTGATCCCTGTCCTTCTCACCTACCCTCCCCAATCCTATTTCTTCTTGCCTCAAGGCTAGCACATGAAGGGGCAACTCCTGGCTGTCCCAAAGGAGATCTTCCTCTGTTTTCTGCTGCAAACGTCCCTGTTTGCCTGCATGCACCACATTACATGGAAACATGATGTTCATCCCATTTACCTCCACACTGCCACTGAAATGCACATTCTGCCTTGTGTCCCAGTTGCTTCATTTCCATGCCCCAATGTCCCCATCTGGATGCCAAGTGACAGGACCTCTCACCAGCAGGAGGTGGTCAGGGAGGCAACTGGGCCTGAGTGCCCCAAGCTAACTCCATGGCCTGCAGGGGACATTTGTACAAAAATCTGGGGAACAAGTGTATATGTAACACAGATCACAGCTTTGCCTCACTCATGTCATCTCCATGATTGAAAAAGCAACACAGACATTCTGCCAATGCTCTCACACATCTTAACATGCTTTGGTTTCCCTTTCACCTTCTCTAAAGTTTCTCCAATAGGTTTTGGCAGCACTTTTCATTTCTGGCTATTTTGGCCTTTGTTTTGTGCTCTATTTTTTTCTTAATAATTTCTAACAAAAGAGAAGGGTTTAGGGCTGTTGGTGGTGGGTTGTTTTTTTGTTTGTTGGTTTGGTTTATCACTACTGAGGTGATCTTATCTGGGAACTATCATACTCTAAAATCTGTGTCCTAAGTACCGAGGCCCACCACGTTAAAAATGCTTGCTCTCTCTCTACCACCTTATGCACCGCTTTATAATCATTCACACTAAATTTCATAAGCCATTTTATTTCTGTCTTTTAAGATTCTTTTGCAATTCGTCATTCAGACTGTCTTTACTACCTAAGCTTGCAATTTATCATAACCTAATAAGCTTAATTCTTGACTATTCATCCCAAACTCAAATTAGGCAATATATGAACCCAACCTATCTTGTATTTTTCCTCCTCCTAAGTCTCCACTACGTAAACCTCTAACCACCTAAAATAAATGTTAATACCAAGCTACTACAGAAATCCTGCAAATCATTTCATACATATGACAATTCACACAGTGTCATAAAGTTTGTCATCTCGTTAATAGCAATGGCAGATCTACCTGTATTCCAGTATATATATTTTAATTATGAAAGTATTTTAGATCTATTTTAAATTACACAGAGTTGCCTCCTTCAAGAACTATTACTTGTTCTGGGAATTTTTACCTCTGCTAGCAAACACTAATAATGGAAAGATAAAACCTTATATGTTTGTTTTAATCTAAATCATGTGTTTTATGAAATATTTAAACAGAATTGTTTTACTCTATGATTTATTTCAAGAGAAGGAGACAAATAGATTTTAAAATATAGCTAGAGTTTGTTGATTTTTTTTTTTAAAAAAAGAGAAAAAGAAGTTCAAGAAAAGAAAAATCACTGAAGTTTTTTTTTTTTTGAATTTCCTTCTTAACACCATCAAATGAGTACAAAGCAGTTAATTCTGTGATTATTCTAAATATGAACAGAGCAAGAATCCTTTAAAAATAATCCTCTATTAGAGTCTGCACTGTATTTAATTTTAAAAAGAGAAGCTTCTGAAAATAATAGAATTGTGAATGATTATGACACATTCACTATTATCACTCAAGAACCAGAACTATAACATAATCCACTCCTCATTAAAACTGTTTTATACTGTTTTGCATGGTTAAATTTTGTCTTCTGAAATTTATTGGGATTTTTGCTTGAAGGTTAACTTAGAACATGATACCACTATATCCATAAATTATAACTGTCCATCTATGAGTAATAACACTGAAGAAAATACATTTGTTAAGTACGAGAAACACCATAATAGGAGAAACTAAGTACACTACATCAATATTCTAAAAACGGATATACATAGCATTATATACAGTCTTTTATGCTCCTCTCTAACACTGCCATAATAAATGTTAGTGTTGTATTTAAGATTATTTTTGAAATTCTGCTACTTTGAAATCAGCAGAAGTCTTCAAGCTCAACCAACCAACCCCTTAGCGAGTCATATTGAGATACCATTTTTATTCCACTTTCACTTTTTCCAAATATATATTTATTTCACACAGTTTACTGTGGGACTCCCAACTGTGAAACATGGTGAGAACTTGCACACACTTCTGAACATCACGGTGACTATCAGCACTCTTATATTATTGCTACATCTACAACAAACTTTTTTTTTCCCTCTCAATTTGCTTTTAATTAAATATGGAAAAGAAATAATGCAATCCAGAATGAACAAGACTTCATTTGTAATCTCTGAAATATAATACTGCATTATATTCATTATATGCACTGCAAAATTACTATAGTCATAATTATATCCAAAATGAATTATTCCTTACTTCAGAACTCACATTTGAGATGTTACAAGGAAGACCCATGACTTTCACTAAAACCTACTAAATGGCATTTGCTGACACTTCAGATAGCATTAGTAAGAACTTAGCCATTTAAAATAACATATATTTGGCTGTGCACCTATCAAAATTCTGAAAACATATTCATAACAAGTTTCCAAACAATTAGTCCAAATTAGGAATGATATATGACATGCATATCTAACATCTTTTAGACACAACCACATACAGTTGTTGATTATGTTTAATCATATTACTAACAACAATCAAGATAATCTTTGAATGACATATTACCTGAAAACAATTCAATCGAGTTTTGTGCTTCTTCAGTAAGCGCTCTTCCAAACTTTGTCTCCATTTAAAAATAGTAAGAAGAGATGGCCACTTCAGCTGGCTTGATGCGTGGGTTTTTCCTTTCTGCCCATCCAAGGAACACCTTTTTTGGTAATGTGGGCACAAAACCTCCTGAGCTGCTGCTTTTACACTAGGTACACTTCCCCTGTGGTTTATCAGGGTTGAGTTACTTACCGCTAGAAAGTTCATTTTGAACCCCAGCTGATAACTGTTTTCTCACTTTTCTTTTTTTAAAACTATAATATTAAAAAAAAAAAACAAAAACACCTTTCCCTTACACATCTGTTTTCAAAGCCTTACAGAAGTTTTTGTTTCCTGTATGCAGTAGTATTCCGTACTCTAAGAACCCTATAGGAAGTTATACATGCATAAATTTTGCTGTAATTTATGGAATCATCTGCTATTAATAGCACAATCCCAAACTGATTTTGTCATGCACGCACCACAAAAATAGTTTATTGTTTTTATCTGACCTATCCCACAGCCTCAGAGACGATCCAAATCCATTATTAACAACTCTCATATGAGATGGGGAATCTGTACTCAAGTTGTGCGTCCTGTGCTGTTCCTCTTCTATTGTACTAACGTTACCGTTTTCAATTTTAGAGTTGCCAAAAGCAGATCACAGCATCAGCGCAATCATGCGGCATGAAAAACAACTCCATTGACACGTATTCTATGTGGCCAATAGAAATGTAGTAGCCTTATGAAAAAGCTGTGAAAAACACAGAAAAAATAAAAAGCTTCCTGAATGTAGTTTGTAGAGCCAGATAATTAAATGCCAGAGGGCTATGAATTGTACTGGATGAGCTGAACTAGTTTTTTTTTTTTTTTTGGTTGGTTGTTTTTTAAATCAATCATGCAAGTCTGAGCCCATGCAAGGACACATCTCTCCCCACACCAAAACAATAATAGGAAAATTATGCCTGAAGCAGAAGCTATAGTTAGCAAAGTTGCAATTGTGAAACACTTTCTGAGCCTTCCCTGCTGCTCTGCCCCCTCCTCAAACACACTGGAAATAGAAAGAATTGTCTGCAAATTTTGCAGCCTCTGACAATTTTCTATAAGCCAAGCATATATATTTGTCATTAATCTGAAGATGTTCTTGCTAGTAGTATACATTTATCTTTGCTTTGGTAACATTGAGAGACAAGTTTTCTATGAGTATTAACACTAAACGTAAAATCAATGCACAGAAAACCTTCCCCTCATTCTTTTCTAGAAGCATGACTCAGAAGTCGAATCATCTCTAGTATTATTGCGCAATGATTTCAATAATTATTGGGATATTTATCAGCAAATCTGGATAACTCTAAAAGTTCCTGACACTTTTCATGTAAACAGTGGGAAAGTTGGAAGAATGAGAACACGTTACTGGTTCCAGTGAAGGAAAGGCTGCAGCAGACTAAAAATTACATTTTTTAACATCAAGTAGAAAATATGGAAGAAAGAAAACTGGGGTAAAACTGCAATGAGAACATACACTCAATACATTTAAGAGTTAAATCAGGAGATAGAGGGCTATCAGAAATCCAGCTCTGCCATTTCTTGGACTTTTTTCTGTTATTAGAAGTGAAGAACCAGAAAAGGAAACAATTTTGCAATACCTTTAGGAAATATTTAAGGTGCATGAATGGAAACATCAAAAAGAGAAAGGTTCCTGCACTTTGCAATACAAGGTAAGGCTTCTAGGGCAGGGAACACCACATTTGGGACCGTCAGGTCTGAACGTCATTTACTTTGCAGCACCACCACTAACTCCCCAAACTATTAAAAAGGAAATGTAAGCAAGCCAAAAAGATTCTACCTATCACTCAAAGCAAAGCATCATTTTCAGCTGAAAGCCCTCTGCTGCATCTAGACAGATGAAATGAAATCATGACTGTCAAGTAGCACAAGCTGACTTCATCATTATTATCAGAAGGGAAGCAAAACAGTCCAAGGGAAAAACAATTTTGTTGCTCAGCTGATTTTTGTCATGTCTCACACAGCACTGGGCTTAATTAAAGTGTTTTAACATCTTCATTATTTTCAACATTAGTATAATTGATTTTTTGTTACAATCTCTAAAATAATCTTCTGCTGAGTTTTACCAGTAAATTCACATGCTAGTTGCAAAATATTGTGTTAAGAGAATTCTGTAATTTCTCCAGCTTTTGGATAAGAAATCATATTTTCACTTTAAAGCACGGAGAACAAGGACAACATCATCAGAGGATTATTTTGATCAGAATCAGACTTGAAAGGGTTGCCTCCTATTTTTTTTTTTCCTTTCTCAACAATAAGTAAATGAAATGAAAAAACAAATAAACAAACCTCTTCAGACTTTCACAAACATTCTCTAAGCTTTTACAGAAAGTTTAACATGATATTTTGTAGGACCAGTGGGTAGGGACAACATAAGAAAAAAAAAGGGGGGGGGAGCAGTCCTTCCTTGCCAAAGGGAAATAATGCAGCTGCAAACTGCGTCTTCAGATGAAAACTGCAAGAAAACTGTGAAGTTACTACCTGGAGTCCAGGACAAAGAAAAGTGAATGACCAGAGATCTTGAAAATGTGATATATAGAGGATTTTTTTTCTTTGGTTTACAGAGGGAAGGAGTCATAAAGAGGTATAGTCGTCTTTAAATTGAATGTCCTGGTTTCAGTTAGGACAGAGTTAATTTTCCTCCTAGTAGCTGGCAGGGTGCTATTTTTTGGATTAGGATGAGAAGAGCGCTGATAACATGCTGATGTTTTAATTGTTGTAGAGCAGTGCTTACACCAAGCCAAGGACTTTTCAGCTTCTCGCTCCGTCCTGCTAGCGAGCAGGCTAGGGATGCAGCAGGAGCTGGGAGGGAACAGACCCAGGACAGCTGACCCAAACTGGCCAAAGGGGTATTCCATACCATCTGACATCATGCTAAACAATATATAGGGGTGGCTAGCTGGGGTGGGGGGCCGGCTGCTCGGGGATAGGCTGGGCATCAGTCAGTGGGTGGTGAGCAATTGCATTGTGCATCACTTGTTTCGTACACATTATTATTAGTAATACTATTATTATTATTTATTATTATTATTATTATTTTCCTGTCTTAATAAACTGTCTTTATCTCAACTCACAGGCTTCACTTCCATCCCAGAGAGGGAGGGGGGAGGGTGAGCGAACAGCTGTGTGGTGTTTAGCTGCCGGCCGGGTTAAAGCTAGACAGTGAAAAAATCACTACTTACTATGTACTTAATACAAGAAGGCAAAGTTCTTGAATTTCAAGAAGACATTTTGAGGGGAAACTCTCATACATACAAAGTGTGCTGGAGCAAATTGCCTGAAATAACCATAGAAAAATTATGATTTTTTTTTTTTGTCTTTAGAAAGACATCTATCCGGAAGAGATCTTTTTGTCTTGAATCAGAGGGACGCCTAAGTGACCTCTTCTGCTATTCCTATCTTATTTCTTTTAACTTCTATTTACTAGTGACTAACTTTCTTCTGGGATTTTTAGCATCTACTTTTTATGTTGAATAGCTCAGAGAAGGTGTGAAGAACCTCCCCTAGTAAAGAAATGAAAACAAAATAAAATTTTACTATTAGTTATTTGGAATGAACCTTACAAATTTTGCATATATATTCACTGACTTTAAAAGGGTAATACAAATAAGACACCCTCCATGGTCAGGAGAAAATTTCTTTACATAAAAATTTCAAATATTTATTTTCTTAAAATGAAACAGCTGAAAAGTTTGGTCTCCCACTAATCCAGTTGGAGGTTAAACAGCAAAGACTTAAGATAGTTCGCAAAAGCAGTAGGGAAACCAAGATCTCACTAATTTTCTGAAATAGGAGTCACTATTTACATTTATAATTAGCTGGAAAAATGGAAAGACACCAATGTTCAGTATGCCTAACTACATGTTTACAGTATGCATTTGAAAAGTCAATTTACTATTATTAAGAAACAAAACAAAAAACAACTGGCAGTACCATGTCCCTTCCCTGGCAACGGCTGAGACAATGCATACATGCTGCAAAAACCATGCTTAAGGCAAACAAGACCGTCCAACATAATTCCAGCTGTTAGGTGCACTAGAAGATGCTGGCAGAGCACAACAGATTTTTTTCCAAAATCCAGGTTTCGGTGCACACCACTGCAAACGCTGCAGATAAGACTGTTCATCAAAGTGTTAGCTACAGCATGTTAAGAACATAAAATACAAGATCTGGGATGGAATTCAGCTGGCTATGTATACAAGTCCAGCAGCAGATGCCCCAGAGAATCCTGCCAAACCTAGAGCTCTAGAAAAGCTCAGATTTTCTGAAGGTCCTGTGTTATATCTGCCACCTCATACAGATGTCTCACACTCTGTAAGGTACCTAAAATGCACAGAAGACTGATGCCTAGACACCTAAATCCTGCCAATTATGTTCTGAGACCCTTTAAGCAGTTTATGTCTGTTTGTGTATTACAGGCACAGAACTGTGTTCAAGTCATTCGTTTGCCCAGCAGCTTTTGCAACAAGCAAGAAGAACTGACATTCCTTAGCGAGCTGCTGAGTCCCTGCTGAAGCAGAACATGCTGAAATGTTAGTAGCAGAAATCACTTTTATGCAGGTTAGTGCCACCAGAAATTTCAAATGCCAAGTGAAATGGAAATAACCAAGGACAAAGAGATGAGGGGGGAAGGACAGACAAAAGAGAAACTCCTCTTGTGTCTAATGAGAAAAGTAATAAATTCACCTTCCAACACTAACTGGAAACCAGTTCCTACCAGTTCTTCAAGAAAGCATGAAGATCAAAGAAATGTAAATAAAATCCAGCTACAGTAAGTATGCTAATTTTTGCCTAGTTTAGGAGAAGAGTAATCAATAAAAAGGGATAGGAAGAATAGGGAGATATAAAGTGGAAAAAGCCATTGGAGAGCTGAATAAAAAGGGGTATTCTCTGCACCATTCTGGGAAATCTTAACATAGAGATGGTTGTATGTAAATCATAAAAAGAAAAGGTGTGTGTGTGTGAAATAAAATGAATACAATATAACATTGTTTATAACCAGAGTGATTCTTCTGTATGAAAAGCTGGATACTGGGACAATACTATCATACATGTTCTCAGTTCATGTCTAACATGCACACACTACAGGTATTCTTCTAATTAAAATATAAATAACAAATTTTGTTTGTAACCATTATCTTCTTCCCTTACTTTGCCAAGAGAAAACAGACACACAAACAGGCAGAAGAGCCTCGTGTAATGGGGTGGACGTGGATGCTCTTTGAATTTGTCCAGTAGCTCTCCCTTCCTCAGGCCCCAGAGAGGAATTCCTGTCTGCGCTTTTCAGGCTCAACCTTTCTGCTTCCAGAGGATTCAAGATAACATTTTCTGAAGTCAGTAACATTTCTGGAACACATTTCAAAGTTCCTTCAGAGCTTTTCCATACCCACACATAGACTTTAATCATGTCACCCACCATTTCATCTTGCCAGTGATCACAGCCAAGATGACAGTCAAGTTTTTTCCCTTGCTTGACTTTATTCCACAGATACTTTCTAAACAACTGTAGATTAAGTATTCACAAAGAACCACATAAAATGAGTGGTCTTTCTCAAATGTTATTTTAAAGAATACTAACTGAGCAACACAAAATTAAGACCGTGTTTTTATATAATAGCTACATTTTTCATCTGCCTGTGACAGAAAACACTTTTGTTCTTTTTTTCCCCCCTCTTTCCAAAAAGTATACGCACTGTAAGCTGCATGCTGGTTGATACACTTACCAATTTTATTTCATGTCAGAATTTACATATCACCATGGTAATGAAATGAAAATGCTTAGTAGATATGGCACTTGAAGGCTACTCCAACCTTGAGTCATCCTTACAATTTTTCAGAAAGAAGATAGAAATTATTCTGTCAGATATTATCAGCAGCCAAACTGGGATTTCACAGCCTCCTGAATACTTCACTACAACCTAAATGAAGATTGCACCAGAGAAGATAGAGTTTCAAAGGTACAAATTCTCTCTCTAGATCACGACCGATGGCCTCATCCCCACAAGATTTTAATTACATGATTATTTCAAGTGCATTATATTAGTCTTTAGAAATTTTTATAGTGTTCATCACTGTCATATTTAAGAATCTGTATTACAATATAACTTAAATAATCCATCTATATTCAATTCACAAATTATTCACAATCTAAGTGTTTTTACTCTCGACAACCCTTTTGTTTGTAATGGTTTAAAATGTTTAAAAAGGTACTAAAGCAGACAGTTTTATCCTTTGGAATAATTTCCCACAACTCTTTTCATTGGAATCAGCTGTGAAATATAATCAACACCATTTTGATAACCGACATTTTTGTGCTTTGTGAAATCAGAATATTAACATGTTGCTCTTCGTGTCAAATCAAGCTTCAAAGTTCCTTTGATTTCCTAAGTACATCAGTCCCCTAAAAAAGCAATTTTTTGCAGACCTTCTAATTTGAACTGAAATGCCAACTCTAAGTATTCAAGTCTTGCATCTTCTGCCTTACTTCCTTTATCTGTTTACAAGAGACTGTGGATAATACAGCAACATTCTTAACATTGCATTTAAGGTAGATCATTTTCTCTATTGAGCTATGTGCACAGGTTTTCAAGTATGTTCACATCTATACATCCAGACAGGAAAAGTAAGAACAGGGGAGAAATGCCAGACTTCCTTTATTTCCTATTGCTGCTGGGGAGTAAAAGTAAAATGGAAAGTGCAGGAGGCCTGCAGTTAACACAGTTGCTTTGCAAAATCAGGATGATGCTAACTATCACAATGGGTATCTTCAAAACAAGGTATTTGATAAAAGACTACAAATCATAATCACAAACTGCCCTTTGATTTCAAGTTATTCTTCAGACAAGCAGAATGAGTAAAAGAAAACCTGGAATCAAACATTTGTTTTCTGAAATGCCTATAAGCCTGTGTTATTAGATCACACAATAATCTTTCATTTTAAAAAGTTTACTGTAGCTTGAAACAGGGTCTCTAATTAAAGGATAAATGAAAAGGTCCAGGGAAGGATGTCAAATTTTTCTTTTTAAGTTATTATCTTGTATTTCCGTTATAAAATGGAAATACTACACTGTAGTATGCTCTCTGCAGCCTCAGGACTTTGAAACACAGAAATATTTGAAAACTACTTTCTACTTTTATAAAAATAGACTGTAATATACAGAGTCTTTCATTTGCAGTAGCACGTGGCTCCTGTAAAGCTGGCAGGCAGAACTCAGTTGCAGTTGCTATAGTGGAACATTTTGGAACACATTTTTCCTCTAGGATAAACACTTAAAATGCCAGTGTCAAGCAGCTACCAGAACCTGCAGCCCTACTGCCGACGGTGAATGCAGTCATGATAGATCCCTGGTAGAAGTGACACGTATGAGAGAAGTTGTGAATTACTGAACGAGGTCCATGCAGCCGTCTCAAACTGAATGATCCTTAAAAACTGTTTGTCCTTTACTCTTTTATGAGGATTACAGATTAAAATCTTATTAGTATGATAGTCAGAGTTGTAGAGATGCTTATACAATGGAACAGCTGCATTTTTGCTCAGAGCTTCATTTACATTCTTCTGGATAAGTGGTAGCTTCAACTTTTATTTTCTTAGGTTGAAAAATGTGTGCATATGTGTTGGGTTTTCTATTAGCTTTTGGCCCCAAAGGCTTTGTTCCTTTTCTGCCTGATTATAGAAAAATATCAAAGAATTTTTTCAAGCTTTGAATTTCTGAACATCTCCTGTATCATGAATTATTTTAGCATGCAAGAACGGAAGAGAAAATGTTTGATGCAGCATTTGTTCTGGTAAGCCCCCAAGTGCCAATAGGGCATTAATTAAGCAACTTACACTAGCACCAGCAGGTGTGGCCCATCTACAGCTCTCCACATCAACTTCATATTATGACCATGTCAATAAAGCTTAATCATCACTCTAGCTGGAGCCATGAACTGGGCAGAAAATTCACTAGGAAAACAAACCAGCCTGTTATAGCATGATGTGCAATATCCGTGATTTTAAAAAAATGTGATATTTAAAGTTGAATATCAGTAATAAAACCAGACTGTCAATGTCAGCTTCAGTCAATACTGAAGTCAGAGGAGTTACTTCACACCCTTTTCTAGAGGAGAATATCTCTCTGAACCATAGCTGAGATTTTTATCAAAATGTGATGGATTTTATGCATTTTGCTGTTTCTCAGTTTTTCTAACCATTAACATAAAATGCAAACTGTTTTTCATATGCCTGAATCCTCCCTCTTTTATTCTCATTTGACACTTCAGAGAGGAGTTCAAATCAAGCTTGCAGACTCACTGCACTAGATAGTGCATTAAAACCAAACAATTTCTAACTTCAAGAGAGTGAACAGTAAAAATATCTATATGCGTATGAAAAGGAGAAATAAAGAAAAAATGTGAGATATCTTGCAAAAGCAGGTCAGTGGCAGAATCTGGGAACTGTCTAAGTCTCTTGGCTTCCAATGCAATTCTCCATTAGGGACCAAGGTGACCTTGCAAAGCTAGAATTAAGACTTTCAATTATAACAATCTTGTATGCACTGATGAATATGCTCAATTACACAGCATGAAATATTTTTGTCTACCAAGAGGCAATAGTGTGTTTTCTTCCTCATTTGGGCAGCATTCAGCTTTCAGATAGGCATGATTTCTTCTTTTCCAAGGAGAGATTGCAGGGCAGTTCTAAGGGTAATATTTGGCCTTTGCTGCCATGTATTCTTGAGGATCAGCCACCCCAGGGCAGCTGCCCTTGTCCTCCAAGAGCTCAGAGAGCTGCAGAGAAATGATAATTCTCAGTACACAGAGGGATATTTTCTGCATTTTTAAGAGATGAACAAAGTGTTCCCTCATAGTTCTTTACTTTAAGGTCCAGTAATAATATAACCACATATTTCTTCCTTGAAAAAACAGGAAAATACATTGATTCCACTGGCGATGAGATCACCAACAAGGAAGGTGACGAGTAAATCCAAAATTAATTGTACATTCTGTGTTGCTCAGCACCAGTTTGAGGCCATATTACTGTTCACTTTAGCAGGATTGGCACTCACTGACAGTATTAAAAAATAAGAACACTTTTTTTGTAATCTCTGATATAAACACTACGTAGCTATTTAAAGTTAAAAAGAGAATTCATTAGCCTGTGGGATGCAGAATTCAAAGTTGAATAATAAAAATCTAAGTAGATCATATTCACAGAAATGACAGGTTTTTCCATGACTTTTATATAATGAAATGCTCTTATGTCAGAATGGGCTGTTCCTACAGCTTGTCCCAAGGCACTTACAGACAGCATATCTGTGCTGGTGCAATTGGTGCTCCTGCTAGGAGACAGCCGAGGGATTAAGTAACTAATAGCAACATTTTTTCTTCTTCTTCTTTTGGTAGTAACTGTTAAGATTAATCAAATTAAGTGAAATGCAGTAATTCTAGGAAAGAGTTTAATATAAAAATTCCAGGTTTGTATGCATGTGCACGTTGCTTTTATGGAAGATTGTCTTCACGTGCAATCAAGTGTGAAGTGTAAACAAGTAGAATTTCAGAAGTAGGCGAACCTATATGTAGAGGTCATCTTAAATAAAACAGAGTGGAAATGCTTATTCAGTTAAGAATTCTCTGTGATCTCAGCACTAAATTACCCTAAGAACTGCAAGCATCAGCTTTATTGCAGTTTTCTGATTTTTTTTTTTTTGTCAGTGTAGGAAGTTTAACAAACAAACAACAACAAAAAATAATTTTCTAAAGTTTTCCACACACTTCATATCCTACAAGACAAACAAATAGAAAATGTCTATATCTAAGTTTTACATCTTAGACATCACAAAAATCCCAAAGGAGATATTTTTTACAAATGTGGGCTCTATACACACAATAGAAAAGGAAAAAAAAAAAACAACAAAAAACACAAAAAACCCACTCACCTCTGCAAATGACATCAGCTACATGGAGGAACCAAGGAGAAACACAACTAACAAGGTACGTTGAATAATTCAAGACATCTTTCATACATCACCGCAAGGTTCACAGAGCATCAAGGGGAACACCTCAATTACTGATATGCTTTCCCCTTCAGGGAGCAGTGAAAGTTAACTTTCACTATTAGCGCAGTAGAATATCATTTTAATAATTTTATTTTAGAAGCACTTAATACAAATCCTTAGATACAGACAAGAATAGAGTAAAAAGACAAGGTGAGGAACAGGCTCTCAGCTCAAAAGCCAGCTGTGGCAAGGCAGCCTTCAGAAGGAGGTAAGGTTTCTTCCCAAGGTTATTGGGAAATTACCAATGGTTCCTTCCAGTTATCTGGAGACATTGAATACTGTTAAAATTACAGTCTAAATTTCAATTTACGACATTTCTCTACTTGGGTGCAGGTTAGTTAATACAAAGGAAGGCATGTAAGGGATTACAGAATTAGAGTGACTTTTTTGAGCGTTAAAGATTTAGGTGGGCTTAGAGTGTGGGAGGGAAAAAGCTTGGTCATCTTCTGCCTTCCAGTCTTCATGCTTCCATGAACCATGCTTCATCGCTAACGCACACCAGCACTAAACCATAACAAAGTTTGCCTATCTTTTCCTTTCCAGCCACATATTACGGGATTTTAGAGGGAGACCAGAAAACCAGTGTAAAGGAAAAATTCTCTTAGGCACAGATGTGTGTGATGGAAATATGTTCAATTCATACACCTCGCTGGGTTCAAACTGTATCTCATCTGCTGGATTTGGGGTATCCAGCCCTGTTCTGAAAATTGGTAACCTCCTCATTTGTTCTTAATAACAAGAATTGTATTTGGGAATAAATATTTTCAGAATCACTCTGGGCAAGGGCTAGCTGAGCTCTTATAAACACCAAAACCAAGTTAATCTGTTCTAGATTAGATGATGTTCTATCACACATTAGGGAACAGTGAACTATTTGTTAACAAAGAATCCTAAACTACTTTATGTAACACCTCCTCCTCCTCTTTTAAAAAACAGAATAAAACAAACAAAGCCTTACCATATCAAAACTTCTATATGTATTAACGATGAGTAAGTACACCTGAGAAACAATCCCATGATTCATTTACATTTTCAACCTAATCTGACAGTATTTTAAATTTGCAAAGTTTTCAGCTGTCTCCTATGCTCTCCATTCGATATATATGTATAATATAGCATTCCTTAGGTAAAACAAGGAGCATTGCCAAATTGTATTATGCTTCTATGGAAAAATAATAAAATATGATTTTGTAATTTGAGTTTAGACTTGTCTTTTCTTTCTGATATTTCACCAAATGACTTGGAGAAGAGATGCAACTAAAACCCCAGTAAATGAAACATACAGGTCTTACGAGGAGCGGCTGAGGGAGCTGGGATTGTTCAGTCTGGAGAAGAGGAGGCTCAGGGGCGACCTTATCGCTCTCTATAGGTACCTTAAAGGAGGCTGTAGTGAGGTGGAGGTTGGTCTATTCTCCCACGTGCCTGGTGACAGGACGAGGGGGAATGGGCTCAAGTTGCACCAGGGGAGGTTTAGGTTGGCTATTAGGAAGAACTTCTTTACTGAAAGGGTTGTTAGGCATTGGAATGGGCTGCCCAGGGAAGTGGTTGAGTCACCATCCCTGGAGGTCTTTAAAAGACATTTAGATTAAGCGCTTAGTGATATAGTTTAGTGGAGGACTTGTCAGTGTTAGATCAGAGGTTGGACTCGGTGATCTTGGAGGTCTCTTCCAACCTAGATGATTCTGTGATTCTGTGATACGCAGCATACTTACAAATTCAATGAAAATTTAGATATTGATGAGAAGTTCTGAAAACCAACAGTATCAGAAATCTTAACCATGAGAAGAAACAGCAGCAGACAGACAAAGAAAATAATATTTAAAAATGTTCTGGGTCTTTCAGAAAGAGGAAGAGAAAGACATCACAGGACCCTGATAAGTGAAAAGTACAGTCAGGAATTGAACATGTGGCACCGCAGAAATGTTATGTTGTGCTAACTTGAGAACCAGTTTTGACTTTTTAATTCAACCTTGAGAATGCCAGTTTTGCACCATGGGTTGCACCATGGGTTGGACATGATTTTCCATATTTACATTGCCAAAGCCAACATATGCAACCATACTCAGAGTACAATATTACGATGATTCGAGGAGTTATCATCAGGAGTCAACAGAAAAATATACCGAAGAGATATAAGACAAAATTGTACCTGTTTGGGTGGTGCACCAGCTACCAAAAATTCGTATTCCTTCAATAATGGTAATAAACTATCAGATGTTTTCTTGCTTGTTTTTGTTTTGATAGCAAAACCAAAAAAAAAAAAAAAAAACACATATAATTAAAACAAACACAGAAAAAATGATTAGATTCTATTTGCAGTTGTATTTCATAGTTACAGACAGAAATTGCTGGAATGCTGGAAATTGCAGAAAATGCTGGAATTCATGTCCTATCAGTTTACCAGCTGTAAGAAGGATAACAATTAAAAGACAAGTTAGAAGCCAAGTACTCTACAGAGAAATTTCAGAACTACAACTTCTGTTCTACATAACAATTAGCACTCCAAAGGTAAAAGAATATGAAAATCAGGAAAGGCTAACATGCAGCTAGTCAGAGAATAGTTGAGGTTGGAAGGCACCTCTGTGTCCATGGGGTCTCACCCTTGCTCCAGCAGGGACACCCAGAGCAGGCTGCACAGCCCCACATCCACCCGGCTGCTGGAGATCTCCAAGGACAAGACACCACAGCCTCTCCGTGCAGCTCATGCCCATGCTCTGTCACCTGTACAGTACAGAAGTGCTTCCTGACAGTTAGAGGGAATCTCCTGTGTTCCAGTTTGTGCCCATTGCCTCTTGTACTAGCACTGGGCACCACTGAACAGAGCTTGGCTCTGTCCTTTTTGCAACATCCTTTCAGGTGTTTATAGACAGATGAGATCCCTCCTGAGCCTCTTCTTCTGCAAGCTGAACAGTCCCAGCCTTTCTCCAAAGCAGAGATGCCCCAGTCCCTTGATCATCTTGGTGGCCCTCCACTGGGCTCTATTATGTCCATGTTTCTCTCATACCTTGGGTGCAGAGAACTGGACCCAGCACTCCAGGTGCGGCCTCACCAGTGCTGAGCAGAGGGGAAGGATCACCTCCCTCAACCTACTGGTGATACTTTGCCTCGTACAGCCCAGAATACCATTGGCTTTCTTTGCAGCAAAGGCCCATTGCTGGCTCATGTTCAGCCTGGTGCATTCTTGGCATTTTCTTACAGGTTGCTCTCAGTTGGGTGGCCCGCAGCATGCACTGGTGCTATTCCTCTGCAGGTGCAGGACTTCACATTTCTCCTCACTGAATTTCATGTGGTTCTTATTGGTCCATCTTTCCAGCCTGTCCAGGTCCCTCTGCCTAGCACCACTATCCTCTGGTGTTTCAGCCAGTCCTCCCAGTTTTGTGCAACCAGTAACCTTGCAAAGGGCACAATCTGACCTACGTCAGCCAGACCATTAATGAGACATTAATCAGGACTGAACCTGGTATTGACCCTTGGGGTTCACTGCTTGTTACTGATCTCCAACCAAACTTTGGGCCACTGCTTGCCACCCTCTGGACTCAAACATTCAGCCAGCAATTGGGACCCTGATGGATGCACCCATGAGTTCTGATGGAGCTGGCAGATGTCATTGCCATGCGACTCTTGAGTAGTCAGCACCGATTAACTCAATAAGCTTCTACGATGAAATGACCAACCCGGTAGGTGAGGGGAGAGCACTGGATATCATCTGCCTGGACTTCAGGCCTTTGATACTCCCTCCCCCAGGAGGGAGTCCTGACAGAGGACAAGTATCTGATGTGTGGACTGGATGGGCAGACGATGAGGTGGATAGCTGAACCCAGAGGGTGGTGATCAGTAGCATATCAGAAAGAAAATTCATGGGCTATTTCTATGCAGTGCTGAAAACATTTACAAGAATTTACATTTACATTTACATTTACAAATGACAGCTGGGTGCCAGCACTAGCAGTGGTGGCAGACAGTACTGTAAGCCTGGTGCTGGTTGAGATGGCTGCTGGCCCTTCCTCTGTGCCCTGTCAAATAGGAGGTCTCTGTACCTTAAAAAGCCTGGTTGTCCCTCATTAGGGCCCGTTCCAGTAGTATTCAAAGTTCCTCTTCAAACTCCAAGGCTGGGGGAATGCCTGGCCGGAGGCCAGAAGAGACTACAGGATATCCCAGTCAACAAGATGACATTTTAATAACTAACCAGTTTACTACATGTTCATTACCCTAAATATAAGAATAATCCTCCCCCCTTCCCCAGAAAATACAGGCCACTAGTTGAATCTATTTTGAAGCATGCAAAATTAAACTGTTTGTCTAGATGCTGTAATGCAAGTACTTTATAAAAACATTTGCAGTGTGCTTTTCTTCTATCTAACAGTGGGAAATAGCTACTAGCAAAAGAACAAAGACTGTAAACTAAAGCAATCCATAGATTAACAACTATTCCAATATATTCAGTACAGTACTTCTAATGACTTTTGCTTTCAGCTTTTATATCTTCCACATAACTATAATACGGACGGATTTAGAGATATAATTTCATATGCTACCTCCCCCAATTATATTCTTAATAATTTAGTATGTTTATACTTTAGGAAAAAAAAGTAATAATTACATTCCTTCATATTCTGTATTCATCCACCCTTTGCGATTTCCATATTTATTCCATTACCATTCATATAAAGTTTGCTTTAACAGTTAACAGGTCCAGCTTTACACTCAAAGTTGAATATCCATTCTATATGCCCACATAATTACTAGGAAACCCTTCAAGATCTTTCAGTGAATAGTGTGTACTTTGAGCTTTCTTGTCAGTTATTACCAATCCAGAGATCTTGAAATCAGAAACCACTTGCAGTGGGAGTAATTCAAAACTAAGACAGAGTAGAATTAAGGATTTTGCCTTATAAAAGTACAGCTGTCTGTCCTATGGCGAATTTAAGAAGTTAGTGTCTAATATTCACTTAAGCTCTGTATGCATTAAAGTACTACTTCTAATTAATAATCATGGTATTTTTAAATGAATTCATTCAAACTTATATAGTGCTTTTATAAGACACTTTGTATCACATGTTATGGAAGTCATTTATATGAAAAATACTCCACAATCAGGGAACACATAATATTTGATCTTTTCAAAAAAGATTAATCAGAAAAGCAGCATTGGCAAATATATCAGGCAAGTCAGCTATGCTAGAATAGAAGTCTAAGAAGACATAGGCTTTAGCTCACTAATGAATTACTTGGTAGACTGCTATGGACTGCTGACCAAATTTTTCAACTCAAAATCATAAGCAGCTTTAGTCAAATAAAATAAATGCAATCCCTCATATGCTTATTTTTTTTTCCAAATTAATGACTAAGAGATACCATTTCATATAAACACAAATATATCTGAAAAAATTCCATCAGTGAAAATCACCTGGACAATCACATTTAAATACAGACCTAGGATGTCTGAAGAATAAAACTGTTGTTTTCAGACCTCAGAAGTTAACACGCTTCAGAGTTGATATAAAACTGTTTTAGCAGACATTTCAGGAGTTTATGAAAAGAATGGGAAATTCCAAATTACTTAAAATTAATCAGTACATAACAACAATCATAAACAGTTAGAAAAAAGCCAGATCATCACTGGAAGAAATCCTAGTGATTCCACTGTTGTTAGTTCTGCCATTTTATTGAACTTACAAGATAAGTCAGAGATAAGAGAAAAATTATATACCATTCCTTTTTGAAATGACTGAGCATAACATTTTTTTTTTTTTCCCTTTATATCACAACCCCAACTAATCCTTATTTTAATACTGCATCTGTGCTGCTCAGGAAGTCTTCCAGATGGTCATTTAGTAAGTATAAACCTAACTTTTTACTGGAATATTTAAAGATACCATTTTTTTTTTTTTTTAGTAAGATCAGCTTCTTTGTTCTAATTAGAAAGCTCTTGAAAAGCTTCTAAAAAAGAACAAACTTTTTATTATTAAGTACCAAGTGTAGATCATCTTTCTTCATCTCATTTAGAAATGTCATCAGCATGTGATGACATTTCCAAAAAAGGAAGCAGGATAGAAAAGGAGGAAGTGAGGAATGGTACATGCTTACTTTTAATATAAAAGTATGGTCAGGAACATATTTGTATTGGTTACCTGTGTACATTGTTTTAAAAGTACTCTAATAGTTATTACAATTTAACTCTGGGTGACTATGTAATGCCACATACTATTTTTTTTTCTTAAGTTATAGAAACAAGATGGGAGAAAGCTGTTGACAGCACAAGAGGGGAAAAGAAGCCCGGGTGATGTACCAAAAATAAATAAATAATAAATAAATAAATAAATAAAAATATAAAAAAGCAAGGCAGCTTAGAATTTGTATTCCTATTTTATGTTCTCCCAGGACAAAAAAAATAAATAAATGCTGATTCCAAAACCTTTCACAAAAACAGAATCTAGGAATTAATATTAATCAGTTGTTTTGGTATTAGCAAGCCTGGTATTTGTGCTGGCTTTTGTGATATGCATGTAAGGTCTCCAGGGAACTGCAGCATATTATCTACCCAGGAAACAAGTCTTAAAGAGGCATGTGCCTGCCTACAAATGATTAAGGTATATCACACGTGTGAATGAGCAGCTAAATTCTGCCAGATACTATTAAAATCAATAGTTCAGTCATATATAACAGTCTAAGATGTGGAATAAATTTTCTATTAAACACAGACACCTTGCTCACTACTAATTAGGATTCCTATTTCTGAACAGCTGAAGAAGCGCTGCACTGAATGCCGTGGCTGAGGCTTACCACCTTATCGAATTCGAAATTCAAAATATATATTTTTCTGAATTCATGTACTGTGGATACCACTGGAAATGCAGCAACATATTAAAAATGTCCATATGCACTTCATAATACTGTTAACTGTTTCTACCAAGGTTTTAACTTTCTGCCAAACAGTTCCTGGGTTTTCCTTGCCTAATTTTAGGAGAATTGCAACAGGCAGTGAGAAAACTACTGACAGAAGGTTTGTTCCCCAGGAAAGCCAGAGTTCACAAGCTTCTTCCTATTAATCACCACGAAGATCTACTACCACATGTATGCTAGGAAGAGTCCCACAGGCACTTAAAACCCCTGTGTGACTTTACGGGAGGCTTCAGGAAGGAAGCCTTCCTGAAAGGTGGAAGTTTGCTCAGCAGGTATCATGCCAAACGCCACAGCAGAGCACAGTGTTCCCTGTAGCAGTCTCATCTTTGTGAGGGAGGAAGAGAAAAGAGACAAGAGGAATAGATGTGTACAGTAGGGCCTGGACAGATTTCAGCTAATTTAATTGCCTATATTAGAAGCCTAGTCAACTTTGCCTCTCCATATGGTGAATAAAGCATTTCCAGAGAGCAGCTCAGCATATGTAAAACATGAATCACACCTGGCTGTACGCATCTCCTTTGATCGCAGGAGGGCAATGTGGCTGTGCTACTACCTCAAGGCTGAGTGAACCCAAGCCTAAGAATATGGCTAAAACTTAGGCTACGCAGACCTTACCAAACCAGCACACACGCATGCAATGTTTTTCTGCTGTGACCATTGAATAATTAAACATAACTAGTTAAATAAATATAGAGGATGGGCATTCGTGACATGAAGGTGTTTTTACCCTCACGCACACTCATCTGCCATCACTCAAGCTGCAGCCACAGAGCCATCCAGCTGACCATGAGGACCCACAGCTCAAAACATGTGCACAAGATGACAACTTGCAGCTGCGTAGAGCTGGCAGCAGAGTCTGAAGGGTAGAAGGAGATGGAAAAGGAGAACCCAGGGAAGCAGCAGAAACAAAGCAAAGATGTCCCTATTCACCAATTGCCTATCCAGTGTACATCAAGGTTACAGATATAAATCTGGGTTCTGGTGCAAAATCACACACAAAGAAACGTGCATCTCATAATCATTGGATTATACAGGCTATATAGGGATGCCTACATATATAATAATTTAGTGTAATTAACATTGTCAGATATCCTTAGTGCCTCTCTCATTCTGTACAGACATCAGGTTAGGCTTTTTTGCACATGTTGGGATTTGTCATTTCATATCTGCAAGCTCATACACATTGCATGCTGACAACCATTTTCTGGATTAAATTCACTGAAATCTGTTAAACTCAGTAAGAATGGCAAGACTCATGCTAAGTGGAATTTTTATTTTTATTTTTTGATGGAATCTTCATGGGGAAATTGAATTTAACAAGAAACTTGAAGGAAAAGGGAATCTGAATGAAATCTGGATATTTGTCTCTATATATTCCTTTTAAATCTAAGTGAATGGATTTGTTAGCAATCCACGTCATAATATTTGCTGTTAAATAGTAATACCATATCAATTGACTTTAGATTTGATTTTTTTTAATTAAGATTTATTCCAAGTCCCATTCATTTCAGTTTTATCTTTTATATTCTATATGCATGATATAAAATATATAACAATATATAATGTAGTATAATATATAGTATCATACCATCTTTTATATGATAGCATAATACAAATATATATATTAAAACAAAAATATATATTTCAAAATGCTCTTTTTTTTTTTTAAGAAAACAAGTGTTGAACATTCATGTGAAATTTTGAGCATTAAGGAAAGAAGACATCTTAACTGATTGACTGATTACCTATTTGCTCTGCAAAAACAAATATGAAATTCAAATGGTGACAGTAAAAACTCATTTTATTTTCCATTTTTGAGTCATTTCACAGATTTATTTTTACCTCCATACATTAATTTATGAAAAATATACCTACACATTAACGAGACGCATTCGATGGTAATGTATATCACCTTTAACATATTTAAAATATCACAGTATCAATTTAAAAAGCTTAGCTTTAGCTCAGCTTAATTGTATACTAATCTATGTGCTTCTGATTTGATACTGGTGATAATGCTTCTCTTACTAGCAATTAGGAAAAACAGCTTGATGCTAGGTCTTCCTTATTGAATCTTCATTAATCACAGTAAGACTGCAGTATTCTTGTATTTTTAGTGTGTTTCAAGACTGCAGGAAGATCTTCTATTATCTGCATAAACAAAATCCCTGCTATGTAACCATGAGTTGATAAGGAGGACCATGGTTTTAAGAGAAAAAAAAAAAAAAAAAAAGAATCTAGGCAGACTGGCAAGACAAAAAGAACAGGAAGCTTAGGACAGCCTCAGTAAATTTCTATGGTAATTCAGTGAAAAATTACTACACACCATGGTGGGAGAGACACAGAAAGGATTAGAAAAAGAGAAAGATATAGAAAGGTTCATAGGATCACAAAACAGTACTGGAAATAGATGCTCCAAACCGTGTTTATAATGTGAGTTTTCACTGAACAAGAATTAAAAAAAAAAAAAAGTTACAACCGCCCATTCCACTACCTTTTCAAAGACAACAGAGAACAGCTGGAAAGTCTCACTTAGCCTGCCCAGCTCCTAGAGGGATTAAATCTTTTGGTTCTCATTTTTTTTTAATGCAAAATATCTTGTAAAAGACATCAAAGGGTCCTTCGGAAAAAATCAATACCTTGATGTTTCAGAATACTACCTTAGAAAGCTCGAGATTTTTACTCGAGATTTTTACTCACTTTTAAAGCTACTGGCTAAGGCTATTAAAGGGATTTTATAGCGTTATTGCCCCAGTCCCATAAGATCAGAACAGGGTGACTGTGGGATGATCAAACTGTTACTGAATGGTGCTAAATAGCTCTATAAGAAAATATCACCAGGCAGTCAACATCTTATCTGTTCCAGACAACATTTCAGAAACGTGTTGTATCTGGGCTGGAACAAAAATGAAGTGTAATGAAATTCCCCATACTTCATTTTTTAGGCTTTGGGCAGGCCTAGATATTGATTAGCTTACAAAACTTCTAATTTTGAAGTAAATTCTTACTTCTTATGTTATGCACAGAAAAAGTCTTGTCAGCAAACAAGCACCGCAGGAGCCTGCGAGTCTCAAGCTAGCAGCATACCAGATTTGGTCAAACTGATTTGTCCTCATCAACTGACTTGTAGACCTCAGTAAGTGTGCACTTGCTTGCATGGCATCCTGCTACTCAGAATGGCTCACTTGAGAGCAATCCCATCTGTCAAAATACTTTTTTTTTTTTTTTCCAAAAAGTGTACTTTTGTACCAAGACACAGTGAAGCACAAGTTTTGTGAATTGCAGAGCAATTCAGATTTTGCAGTTTCACAGCAGCTGCTAAATGATGTTGCTTGACAATGCTTCCAGCAGCATGGTAGCCTGAGTGAATTAATTTCAAAATGATTAAAAAAATAATAATCAAAACTATTACCAGGAGATATTTTCTAATAGAAAAGTGGTTTGCTGAAGACACTTGCAAATCAGAATATGGAACTAGTTGAAACACAGGGCAATTTACAGTCATCATGACTTTGCTTACCAAGCACCTTGCTAATCTGGTAAATGGTCATGCTGAAAGTATAGCTGCTTTTTTAATCACTTAGTCTCCAGTGACAAATAAGCTGTAAAATAACTAACCATCAAAGATCTGCCCTCTAGCTACCAGCCTCATGTGACTAAGGAATACCAGCATCTCTTACCCAAAGAGCTTTTTCCAATGGTCTGGTACATCTTTAATAGCCCAGCCTAAACGAATAGCTGCCTATCAGCATTTCAGTAAACTGGGGGCAACTTTGGGGACAGGCTCAGCTCAAGGCTCATATTCAGGATTCATAATGTGATCACTTATCCTTTCTTCCAAAGCTGTTCCTTTAAATGATGAGTAAAACTAGTACAAAGCACATGAGAAATCTACTCTCAAAATCAAGGGGAAAGGGGAACAAAGAAGAAAGTCATATAAATATTGAAAATTCTCTCACTCACTGGGGATTCTGATTCTGTGATATATGATGAAGTGCTATCTAATTTTTTTAACTGTAATTCATGAAAATCACTTATCGTTACTTAGAATTCTACTGAAGTATGTTTTTCTCCTTAGGACCACAAGTTTTCCTTTAGACATTTTAAATATTTGGGAAAACAAGTATTGATGATTAATGGAAATGTGTACTATTACCATAAACTTAAAAGAAAAGTCCATTTTAAGACAAGAAGTGACAAGTTCCTTATTTGAAATTGCACATGGTGGGTCCAAAAATCAGTATTCTGCTGTGCACTCTCTTCCCATGTGGTTCTCCCCAGGTCAGGAGCTCTGACCCCCTGAGTTCTGACGTCAGTCATTTTGCAGATCTTTTGCTCAAGTTACTAATAACCTTCTACATTATAAATTTAAGAGGACTTAAAGAGTATCTTCTTTATCCTTAGCTTAAATGTTCTCATGCATTTCTATCTCACCATACAAATTGCCAGGTTCCCCTAGTGATTGCCTTCCTTTGCCACTTCTATGGTTACTTCATGCTCTTTCATGTTCTTGCCCTTCTCCCTCTATTTTGAGTAATCTCCCCTGGTAATTTTTTGCCCTTTCCTGTTCTTTCAGTTGGTATCTATAGGACATTGTGTGTCGTCTTCTTATGTCCTAATCTATTTAATTGCACTTAGCTGGCAGGATTCCAAAGCTGAACTCAGTATTCCTGGTCCCATCTCCTAGCTTGCACTTTACTCAGCTCTTGCAGGAGCCAGAAATATTATCTGTAAATAAACCATTTCACCACATAAGCCTTTCCACCACCTAAATACACATTTTCCAGAACAGGGATGACTAGGCAGCCAACCAGTAGTCATACTTTATGTCCCTGAACATAACGTCTTCTTATACAGAAGAAGGAAAATTTACTAATCAAACTCCACATCCAAATAAGTAATCAAATGAGTTTGATTTGCTGTCTTCTTCATCCCTCTTGCAAACTTTTCATTCATTTCCAGCTCTTCATCACCTTTAATACACAAGATCTTAGGGGGAAAAAAAAAAAAAGTAAATGGACTATCTTTCTCACCTTGATAACGTCTCATCTTCTTTCATATCACCCATTCAAACTTGTCAGACTCAGCAGCGTGTTGGACACTGGTACCTACACTATGAAGCCAAAAAGCAACTGATTCAGCCCGTTGTATAAAATCACAGATTCAAGTTGGAGGCAAGTAAAACAACTGCAGTAAGTGGTGTCCAAAGTGGTTAGTCCTGGCAAGGCCAGAATCTGAACCCCAAAATTGTGCTGATTGGTTAATCAATGGAAAAAGATTATCAAATTTGTGATGGTGTTTTAATCAGGACACTGAGCGGTCAGAATGGAGGGTTTTATTAGCAGGAATGGGTACAAGGAGGGATGAGCTGGACAAGCAAGCTACAGCCAGGCACCTGCAAAGCATATTCACGGTCACTCTTCTGCGACACAGGATCTAACAGAAAACTTTTGGACCTTCAACATCTGTCTACAACAGAACAGGCGTAACTATGGACCTATCACCCTCATTAACTCTGCTGCAACCCAGCATCAAGAACACTAATCACATCTACAATTACAGATTTTCTTGTTTTAAACCTGTCCTTTAGGGAAGAAAAAAAAATAATAATAAAAAAAAAGGACAATTCATTAATTTTGCTATATTCAGGATAGAATTTTTCTTCATTATACTATGGGTATGAACACCTCCCACTATTCATCTATAGATGAAAAAACTTCTTCACTCTGTTGTCAGTAAAAGAGACTGAAGTTATTTCAGGGTGCCATAGTTAGAGAAAGAAAAAAGTTTTACTACATGGTCTTGCACTGCCAGATTTATGTGAGGATAACAAAAAGAAGGAGGGTTTCAGGGGAGTAAAATAAAGTTTTGAGAGATGCGTGGGAATGACCAGCAAGCACAAGATAATGGAAAACTTGATGAAAGCATGGATAGAAAATATTAATCAACCCTCTACCTGGCAGAAGGGAGAGGAATATGATGTTGTCAATTTTTGTAAATTGCTCTTAAATTACAAATATACCAACAGAAAGGCAAGGCTCTTTCTTTGTAAGAGGTCTTGGCAAAGAGACAATCCTGAGGCTAACGCAGATAGGAGAGTTAAAACTGAGTTTGTCTTTTGTCCCATATCCCAGACCTTGTACCTCCTCTTTCTGGATTTCCTACAACTTCTTTTATACATACAACTGACATGAGTTTTTCCTAGGAATTCTTCACCTCTTGCTTCCAGGAGATTTTTTCCCTTGAACAAGATACAATTGTATTTATCAGTAACAAGAAGTAAAAATAAAATCTGCATCTGAGAAGTCAAATAGAGCTGTGATTAAAGGCTGACGTTTTTACCTAGTATGCAAGACTACATTTTCCATTTTTATATATTCCCTGCCGTAGAACTTGTACAGATATATATGAGTTGGCACCATTCTGTCAATTCTCAGTGTGGCAAATGATTCTGGAGACTGGACCTGATTTTTTTCTAGCAATAAAATACATGAAAATGAGCACCACAGATAAGCCAAACCTTTAACTAGTTTTTCTTGGTATCTGCTTTGAAGAATCCCATAACATACAGTCCCAAATAGAACAAAGGTCCAGAAGAGGTGGATGTTTTTCAAGGATCATCTTCTCCAGGCTCAAGAATTGTCTGTCCCAATAAAAGGTAAGGTAAGAATGGCAGGAGGCTTGCACAGATGAACATTGCTTAGTACAAAACTCAAATGCAAAAACAAAGCTTACAAAAAGTGAAAGCAGGGACAGGAGACCTGGGAGGAATATGGAGACACTAAGCATGCAGAGATGGAGTTAGGAAAGCCAAAGGCCATCTGGAGTCAAATCTGGTCAGAGACATGAAGGGCAACAAGAATTATTTTTATAGGTAATCAGCAGCAAAATCATGCAACAGAAAACATGGGCCACTGCTGAATGGGGCAGAGGATGTGGTGATACAGGACATGATAGTGGCCAAGGTACTCATTGCCTTCTTTGCTTCAGTCTTTACTGCCCAGAGTGGCCTTCATGAATCCCACGTCCCAGAGACCAGTAGCAGGGTCTGTAAGGTCAAGGAACATTTACCCTCTGTGAAGGAGAGACAGAGTATTCTCAACAATTCCCACTGATAGGACAAGAAGCAATGGGCACAAGCTGAAATGCAGGAAATTCATTTTAAACATTAGATATTTATTTTTATTTTTTTCCCTGTGGAATCTCCACCCTTGGAGATATTCAAAACCTGACAGGACACCAACCTGAGAAGCCTGTTCTGAGCACAGAGCTAGACTAGACACTCAGTTTGAGCATTTCATTATCTATTTAGCCCTAAGATACACTAATGTACACTTGTCAGCCTCCTCTCTTTAAACTAGGGGAAAACGTTTTTATGTATGGTTTAGTGGGTGACATTGGTAGTAGGGTGATGGTTGTACCAGATGATCTTGGAGGTATTTTCCAACCCTAATGATTCTATTCTGTGATTCTATGACAGAAGAAACTTTTAATCTCACATGCACCCTCACAACATAGACAAATCCCAATTCATATATATATACTTTAGAAAAAGATATACCATATGACCCAGTGAATAATGTGTTCTAAGCTTCACCACACTGGAAGTAGACACACTAGACTTCACAGCTCCTGTAAGTAAACCAGAAGGCTGTACAATGCTCTGTGAAAGCAGCTCTTTTTGGTACAAGCTTTGATTAAGGAAAGATCTTCACACTGAAATTTAGTGTTTTTCTGAAGAGAAATCCTTGAAAGTGAAAATGAAAAGAAATAAAAACACGTCCAGAGGGACCACCATATTATATCCTAGCACCAGCATAGCAATCACATTTAAAATGCTTTAAACAGTTTGAAAATACTTTTTGCTATTATGGAGAGTATCACAGATGCATATTTAATAACAAGAAGAATTCCTAGGAGAATTGTATCTGACCTCCTGCAAAATTTGGCTCATAGACATCCATCCTATAAATCCTAAAATATCATACTTCTATAGCTTCAGTAGGAAAATACTCTTTAGAAAAAAAAAAATAGTTCCACTACGTATAACCATGAAAAACAGTAGAATCATTAAAAGCTTTTTTTATGAAGATAGATGTTTAATTGTATTTGAATATGACTTCTTTTGATTTGACCTTGACTAAACTAAAAGCACATAGAAAAAAATACAGGGAATGTTAGATGTGAGCTATACTAATATCTGGCTAACTGCCTCTGCTGTGAAAGCTCTTTTTATTTTAGTAAATTTTTTTGCACAAAAGCATTTTCCAGAAACTGATGTAGTACGTTCAATACATTTTTATACCCAAGCTTAATTGCAAAAGCTTTTTCATAATAACAAATATTGTCCCAAGCAGAGACTATATTTAATAAATATGCTTATTATTTTCCTTAATGAAAGCAATGTTTAAAAATTGTAGGTAATCCCATTACACTGTACTTCAATTATACAGCCCAGCTCTCCTGCCCTCCTGCTGATAGAGGACTACCTCATCCTAGTTTCCAATTATATACATTAAGCCCTTCCAAAACCACCTTCATTATTACACACAGCATGCTTAGTTCTATCAGAGAAAAAGCTGTAATTGGGAAAGAGCAAAATGCATTTTCAAGCCTAAGATAATCACAAGAAAAGTTAATTATGTCAATTAAAATAATCTTCTCTCCACTCAACAAATATGACCTATTTCTACAGGGAAACACCGTAGGACAGGTTCTGATCCTTGATAAACCATGGCATTTCTCCTCAAGTCATTCTTACCATAAAATCTGTGAGCATGCCAAATTTTGACTTTAAATTATATCCTAATACAAGAAGGGCCAAAAGGGACTCTTGGATGAACCCAGAGAAATCCTCTAAAACACAAATTATGATGTGTTGCATACAGACCCCAAATTAAACCTAGGTATTTCTATGCTTAGATGAAACTTATATTTTCTGGAAGCAGAAAAGGACTACCAACACACAAGGGATACCGACACACAAGCTCCTTCAAAAGTATGGAGTTAAAAATGGTAGATAGGAGTAAAATCTCCAATAAAACTGACAGTTGTACTTGGTGAAGAATTTCACAGAATCACAGAATGGTTAAGATTAGAAGGGAGCTCTGCAGATCATCTAGTCTACTCCCCTTGCTCAAGCAGGGTCACCTAGAGCATAGCAGTATCAGCAGGCAACCAAGTGAAGTTATGAAGCATTGACTTTAATTACTTCCCTACCTCAAGTCTGAGCTTTAAGTGCTAAGATACTGCCACATATGGCAAAAATTGAGCTGTTCACCTCATAGAGCATTAGACAAGGCATCATACAGGAGGTTGACAGATCCTGTAACTGCACAGGGCCAAACTTTAGGCCCTTAGGTTGCAGAAAGAGGAAGGTGAACCCCGGTTCTCCTTATTAGCTGTTTCTGGTAGTTAATTCTCCTTCTTCTGCACACTGTACCTTATTTCGGCAACAAACTTGGTTGGCCTCTGCCATCTCACCCCTTTTTAGAACTCTGAGAAAGTTTTCAAAAGCCTGCTCAGTCCCATATTTTTGCAATATCTAATTGTGCTAACACAGCTATCCACAATCTTCCTTTTGCTGAGTTAAGCTTTTTCCATCCCTTACAAAGACTTATTTAGACATTTTACAGTCTACTTTGGTACATTTTTCAGAGCATTTGATGTTATCATTGTTCTATGGGCACCAAAAGTAGATGTGATATTCTAGAGAGTTTATATTTCAAATTGCCACCATAAGATCGGTGGCATAAATACCAACACTTACACCAGGTAGTTTAGGTAGTTCTTTGTTTACACTAAATTTATACTTTTTTCTCTTACACATCCTAGCAATTTGATGTATAAAATTTGTACAGACCATTGACAATATGACAATAGAAGTCAAATATAGAGCATTTTCAGTTTTCATAGGGAAGCTCTTCTCCTAAAAGTTCCAACGCCTTAATTTCTTTTATCCTGATTTGTTTTTTCCTTATCAGTTGGTAACTTTGTTAGAGAATTGGGATCACTGCCAAAGATGTTTACTTCAATTTTGTTTCCAGACCTAAATTAGATTCCTTCTAAATACTAAATTAGATTATTAATCAGTTAAAATCTAAATCTTCATTACTAATTTACTAGAAACAATACAGCAGCTTGTAAAACATTTATGCGGCAGTAAACGGAGAGCTACTTTGCAGAGATCATGACATGCCTAATTTACTACACAACTAAATATTTAATTACAAATGGTGGTAAAACTGAAGGTGCTTTGTTGAAATTAAACAATCTTTTTAATGATAAAAGTCTTAACTGTATTTTGTGCAGCAATGGTAAATTTCTAAAACAAGCATAATGAAACAGGCTTCCTTTTGTGGACTTTCCCTTACCAGTTAAATGAAGAATCATGTATTTTGCTAACCAACTTATTACTTACAGATAGGTCTGTTCCCCAATGTATTTTCAACAAAAATATGTTTAAAACAACATTTTAAATTAATTGAAAAGATAATGCACTTTACATGCCTGTTGAAATAAAAGTTGGAGGAAAAATTGTGTTCCGTACAGCAGCTTACTTTTTGCATTTGCAATGAGATATTCTTGACTCAATGCCTTTCTTGCTAACATTACCATCTTGAAATAGAGTAACACTGTTTTAACTTTATGTACATACATTTTTTGTTGTTGTTTTTGTTTCAGATTCAAGATGAAAATTTTCAAAATTTCCCAGGTAAAGTCCTTTAAATGCATTTATGTATCAAGATATATATTAAATGTTTGGCCAATCAACAGTTTAGGAAACAACACTTGAATCTTTCATAAGGCTGTCTCAATGCAGATATATCATTCCTAATGTTGAATGCAGCCAGCAAGTAATATCTAGCATATTTATTAAAGGTGAGCTTTCAAACAGGTATTCTTAGGTCAATAAATGTAACTGAATGCTTCAGAAGTTATCAAAGGTACAGAAAAATAGATAATGAGGAATTCCGTTAAAAAACAAAAATCTTTCCCTTGAGATAAAGATTCATTCATTCAATAGAATACATCAAAGAATGAACAGGCTGTAAGCAGAGCCCTGAAAACAAGCTGCAGCAAACAGGATCAGTTTCATTTAGTCCTGAATATCTATTTCAAAACAGCAAATTGATACTTTACTGTCAAGATGCTTTGTTAATAACATAGAATTTCCTGACCCTTTGCTACTTTATAAAGATGCAGGACAGTCTTGTCAAAAATAAACAACCCAAAATTTTTTGAAAAGTTGTCTGCTGAGAAAACCAGAACTGCTTGCATGTAGCCCATCAGCTAACTAGAAAACACCATATTTAGAAAATAAGAAAATATATGCTAATCTCCCAGGGTGTGGGTTAAAGCCAATACAACTGACATTTACTACTGAACATTTTCATAGAATGTAAAAATAAAATATTATAAGAGAATGTATATCTTAGTTTTCCAATGTTCCTACATCTTAATTATGTCTCAAGGCTAAAGAATGTTTCAAAGATGTATAAAATAGCATGATAAAGCTGTTCAAGGCTAAACTAAATAAAGAAGTATACACTTGGTAGCAGGCCTCTCATTACACATCAGCATCTAATTCATTAGCTTAATAACATGACCTTGATTATCAAGGTAACAACTTCTCAAGCAAATTTTTAGAAGGTAAGTGGTATCACTGGTGTTAATCAATCCATGCTCTGTTTAAACACTGTTGCATGGAATAGGGAAGAAGGACCTAATGGAAGACAGATTGAAATAAATTGAAAATTCCTATTCTGGGACAGAAACACGGAGTTTTCATGCAAAGTTTTCTATTCAGATCCAATTCTAGTTTAATAATGACAAAGTTTTTGCTCTGCTGAGCTTCAGGAAAGGCACATTATAGCCTCAGACTGGTTAATACTGTCTAAGATTAACTAATTGATTACCTAATAGGATAGCTGAACATACTGAGTCAACTCAGCACAGAGTTGGTATCATCACCAGTTGCCTCAAAAGAGCTGACTTGTGTAAGCTGTGTGGCTTCGTATACTTCTGCATCTAAAGGCTGCCATTTGTGAACAGACTTGCAATGCACGCGTGTGCGCGTTTGGCGGGGGGGAGGGGGGAGGTGAGAAATAAGGGAAGCTTGTTTTGCTATTTTGCTATGATATTTATATGTAAGCTGTTGTGAAAAAGAGAGCTTCAGTCTTCAGAATAGTTTGTGAATACTTCACATGACATTACCTCCCACCCGGTGGTAAAAACTATCATATTCCACATATGAGAGAATCAAGGGATTAGCTAAAATCTCTTATCTGAAGCTGTTAACATATATTAAAGCTACAACCGCAAGTTTCTCTCTCACCAAGCTTATCCTGACATGCATCAATGTTTTAACCAGCGTGTGGCAGGGAATTATTATTATTTTTTTTAATGGTGGAAAGAAAAAAAGTGCATCCTTTAAAATAAACTGTCTTGAGAATCATATTACATGACAATACTTCCACATTTTACTACAGCAGCACATGCTCCTCTTTGACAGGGTATCTTCCAGTGGCAGTAAATTACACGCATACCAACTGCAATGTCTTATATAGTATACTAAAAATGTGTAAAGTATAGTTTGAGAATTTATCTTAGGAACTAAAAGAGAATTCCCATAGCTCAGTTTTCTCCAGGGACACTGATGCCAAAGGACAGATTGTTTCTTGTCAGTGTTTCAGACTGATCTCTATTTGCAAACACTGAGCAATGCCAAATGCAATTCAGTACACAAATCAAACACGTACTTTATTATGCACTGTTTTCAATTGCATATTCAGGACAGAGAGGCAAGTAATGCCAAAGAAACACCATACTTGCACATCATAGGAGCCATTTTCATAATATACTTGAACACTGCATAAAAATGCAAAGAAATAAAACAATTCCAATAAAATAATGAGCACCTTATCAATTAAATATGCTACACACTGGGATTTAAAAGAACGTGATATAAAATGTAGACCAAGAGTATAAAGTCCAACTAAAGTTACAAATAAATTTACTTTTTTTTTTTAAGATTATAACAATAAATTAAGATTATTTACTGAATGTAAACAGGAAAGAGAAACATTTTTATTTTTCATTGAAAAAACAGAACAGCTTGTAGTCTATGATAATAAAACCACATTTGCTAGAAGAGATTCAAACTGAGTCACAGCACGAGCACTAGCAATTAATACAGCCATTGGCATGCCAATTGTTTTCTGAATGTTTACTTAAAAACAAGATGGACAGGAAGACAAGGTATAATTTAACTGGTAGAGTTACTTAATCTGATTCTAAGATGATCACAACACTGGCTAAATCAGGAAAGGAAAAGCTGTTTTAAGCAACATGCTGAAGAGCATGATCGTGGATAAAAGGCCATGCTGTACCTGACTGGCCAAGACAGACAGCAGCGTACATGCCCAAATGATGCGGCACAAGGAAGAAAAGGCATCATCAATGTATGACAGCCAGCTAGTAATTGAGTCCTCTTAGATTAAATTGGAGTGAAAGAGAAAATATATTCTGTTCTTTCCAAACAGTTTACCTATAGATGATTAATCAACTATCTCTTCAATCAATATTTCTTCAATTCAAGATGATTTAAACTGTAATCCCCATTACTACTCATTAATAGTTACAGCAGGTACTAGGTCTGTGAAGGCGGAATAGGCAAGCAAAACAAGAAGAAAAATACTTCACAGATGAAAAAAAAAAAAAAGAAAGAAAAAGAAAAAGACGAATTTGAAATAAAGGATTGCAAAGGATTAACTTCAGTAGTTTATTATTCACCAGTATTTTGTTTTAAAAACATCACTCTTGTATTTTTGCAAGATTAGTTGAATTTATTTATTATTATTATTATGGTGATGGTGAGGTGAAAGTGAATTATAAGTATAATAAATCTCTACTTAAGAAGCTTATACCTACTGTTATATATTAATCATGCTGCACATGGGATCATAACCAACTGCAAATAAGAAAGGGGCGGGGGGAGGGAGAGAAGAGTTGAGTAGCTATATGCTCATGGATTAAATCACAATATAAGAAAATGCCTTAGAATTCCAACTGTGCTAAAGCAAAAAGCACAACAAGCTCTGGATATAAAATGAACTCGCATATTTTTTCTCCACACAGTTTTGTGCTAAAAGATCTTTCCGTAAAAAATGTAAAATAGAGCACCTACAAACTCTACTTGAAGATTCCTCCAGTGGTCTGACATAACTCTGGCATCTGTTCAAACAGGTAGTTCTACAAATTAGTGATGCCGTTGTCATCCCATCGAATCTGATCAGCGTGGGTGCTCCTTTGCCCAAATACAAGTAAGACTGTCCAGCTGCCCTTAGTGCTTGTGGCAGCTATGTGAGATGTCCCTTAGCACAGCAGTCATTTCACCTTTAGCCAAGGTAGTAACTAGTCCTGCAAGTTTCATCACTTCATCACAACCCCAGTGGATGGGAAGTAATTTGGTGACATCTGGTTCGAAAGAGAGCACTTACTAAGAAATCTAAAGGTGCTATAGTATACATGCAAATACTGCAGCAAAGAGAGTGTTTAGCTTGTTTGGAATTATTTATATGTACATATGTGTGTGTGTGTGTATAAGACATGTAATGAAAAAATATGTTTATCTGGTATTATATTCTATGATTTCTTAATCACAGTTTCTATTCTTTGATGCGTGCAGTTATTGGTTCAAGTAAATTTTTCATCTGTCTTTCAAATTAAATTGCTGGACAGCTTCTTGTAAGCGAAATAAAAATTAAACAAGAATACATAGCTTAGATCAGCCTACTCTGCAATTAGCTGCATTAGAATATGGATATGAGAATCGTCTGGATATCAAGTGCCATCTTAACATGAAGAGTTAATTGTTACTATTCCTAGAACACCGTCAGAAAAATGATTAAATACTCTTGCATTTACAGACAACTTTTTTTGTTACACATCCCAGTTTTGTTAACCTTTTAGGGCAAATTTTCCTGCTTTTTTGCAAATATTTCTTTGTAGGCTGCCAGTCTACCAAGCAGTTATTTGACAGCCCCAAATGACTCTAAATCAAAGCCCACAGAGTGCAAAAACATCTTCTGGACTGCATTCTACTATCTAGTCTGCACTACATTACATTTAAAACTACTCACATTGATACCGTTCAGTTTGCGAATGTTGCTTATGGATAATCTGTAATTACAGTTGACAGTCAGAAACTATGTCATTTATGTCATTATGTATACACCTTTTTAAGAGTTAAACTGCTTCTGTCTTGAATTATAAACTGAATAAATGAGTTAAACTGGAATGATAAACTAAGACTTGTGAGGGAAAGATGACATATTTTCAAATACAGGACATCGGTTCTTAGAACTGTTAACACCATAAAAGCACTTTGGTATCTAACAGCCAGAAAGGGTTCTAACAATGCTATTTTGTAAAATAAGGGTGAAAATCAACTGTCATTTAAACACTTCACATGGGTGCTATTATTCAGCTGCTAAAAAGTACAGAAGGAGAAAGCTCTTTTTAAAGTGATTTTCCTCTTCTGATGTAAAAACTCAACAAAATGACCAATTCTAATGGTGTTTATAATTTGGGTCTCATGGTTCAAACATGCTCAACTTCCAAACAAGCTTAAAAACCAGCATTCAGCTTCCCCTTTGAAATTAAATAATAGGGTTACTCTGGCAAACATTTCCCCACTTTTAATATTGAACCTTGAAACCCAAATTCTATCAATATAATGAAGCATTATCAGAAGGTTTTTCACAGTGCTTTAGCTCACCCTCTCAGATCAACATGATTAATTGCTCAGTTACTTTTCTGTACCTCTTCCAATCATTTAGAGTACTTATTTTTATAGCATAACCGCATGCAGTTAACATCTCTTGATTTCTGCTTGATTGTGGTTTAATGAGAAAAATTCAAGACATCAATCTTTGCCTTAAGTTATTCTAGTTCCAATGTTCAAATGATCACATTTACTGTCATAACAATAATCCTTTCATGAGACAATCTCAAAGCATTTTAATAACTTTAATAAAACAGGTAAGAGCAGAGCTGCCTTGAAAGGAGTTCAGTTGTTTTCAGGCAATATTATTGGCAGCACTCCTTGTACACTAAATATCTCCTACTTAAGGGCAGGAGTAGCACTAGCAATCAAGCCAATGCAACCACACTGAGGTAGAAGTTGTAGATAACAGCAACACACGCCAGAAAGAGTTTATAATCCAGTTTAATAAATACAATGAAGTATAAGGAACTTTGACACTTTAGTTTTCCACAGCAAACCAAGAACATTAAGAGCAATTAACAGGCATTATCTCATTTTACTTTGAAAAGTTTTAACCAGGACAGGTTGGGGGACATGTTCAATTTTCCAAAGTTCTGAGCTTTTTCAAAATCTTTTGTTCTATTTTTCAATTAAAATAAGGCTTTTCAATATATCAAAAAAATATGCCCTGCATAAAAATACTGGTGCACAACCATCTAACACCAAAGAACCATTATTGCCATGGTTAGGACACTTAAGACTGCTATTCATCCAGTTCTTCCCATGTTTTCTCTGCTTTTCAGATGAAAATTTAACAGTAAGAGTTTGGATTAAGTGTTCATATGTGTCTTTTAGAAGCTTAACATCTACCAGGATGGCCTTAACTTTTGTGGGGGAATCAATGAGACACTGCGCTACCACAAGGTTTGGCTTAGATTCAGGTTGGAAATTAGGAGAAATTTCTTCTCAGAAAGAGTAGTTGGGCATTGGAATGGGTTGACCAGGGAAGTGATGGAGTCACTGCCCCTGAGGGTGTTTAAGGAAAGGTTGGATGTGGTACTTTTAGGGACGTGGTTTAGTGGGTGATAATGGTGGTAGGGTGATGGTTGGACCAGAGATCTTGGAGGTCTTTTCCAACCTTAATGATTCTATGATTAGCTGACTACAGCCTCCAAGGAAATGCTGGGCTGGAGGGGAAGCAATGACTGGAAGTACAGGACAGAAGCAGCAGTGCTGGCACTCAGCAGTGGGTACTGGTTCAGGAGATGAGAAAACCTGCCCAAGAGCTACCACCGGTCCTAACGAGATCAGGTTCACCTCTTCTCTTTGGCCTCCCAACTTTTTGCCACTTATTAGCACGTTTTCCCCTTTCCCTTTGTCTTCACGAAGCCCCACATACAGCTTCTTCAGCAGAGACCAATTTCTGGTTCCTGAGAACCACTAACCCAGAAGCTGCAGGGGTCTCACAGGTCCAAGGAATAGCCTCCCAAATGAGTGGGAAATATCTGTATGCCACCTCTCCCAGCGCAGGGACCTCCATTTTCAAGCAGGGGGAGATGGGGGGCAGAGGGAGATGGGGAGCAAGAGTAGATGGGAACTCCAGTTTAGGAAAAGATGGGGAGCTCTGGAGATGCACAAGCACATGGGAACCCATCCGTGTTGCCATACAACCAGACATCCTCATGCAGGCACAGAGCGTGTGCACAGGAGCACCGCACTGCCACAGAGCTTTCTTAGCTCTTCCTACAAAGGACTGCCTTGGTCATCCTCCTTTCTCCCACATTTGTGTGCACGCACTGGCACTGCATGTTCCATTTCACATCTTGGAAGCTGTTTCCCTAAATAGTCACCTGGGAGATCCAAATTCAGGTGCTCTCTCTGTATGATTCAGGCCTGATCTCTAACATTTTAAGGAGCTGCTCTGTCAGGTTGTGCATATGTGTGTGTGCACAAATAAATCCATGCTATAGACTTCATATTCTCCCCCCCTCTCAATTTTCACCTTGGCCCTAAGAAAACAAATAGGCTCCTGTGAAATTTATATTTCTCAGAAATACTTCTTTAAAAAAAAATTCTTGGCTTGTTCTTGTCTAAATAAGTTCAGCATAATAGAAAATCTGTCATGAAGCCACACTCTTCAGACGCTTGCTATACAGATTTTAACAGCAAGAAACTCTTTGTACACACATAGACCATGAGAAATTATTGCAGTATATTATCTCCAAAAGCACATTAAGAAAACAATGTTTAATTCAAATCATGTACACAGAGGAAAAGCTAATTATTCTTTCAGGAAAAAAAATATGTAAGGTAAAACTGCATAATAATTCAATTATTAGACCATTATAAAAAAAAGAGAGAAAAAAAGAAGAGTCATGCAATTAAATGTTATTTTTAATTTACTTGTTGACAGACATATTTCCATATCTCTGTTCTCCTGTTACCAAGGTATTGTTCTGAAGATGTCAGTGTTGATCAGCTTCCAATCATCAATAGCATTTATTGCAATAGCATCCTGCTAGGAATGGGATTTTCTGCCTTTGCTGGAGTACGTCATTGATTTATAGGAGGGGAAAAAAAAGTAATTAAATCATGAAAAGTGAGACCTGACTATGGAATAAAGCTCCAAGAAAGGAATTTTATTTTTGCCTTAAGGCAATTAGCAGTTTACAAGATGTTTTCTTGGATACTTACTCTCTTATGGCAAAAATAAAATTCCATTGCAAACATGCAAATAGCATGCTCAAGATGCATGCAGAACAAAAGCCTAAAAATTATGAGGTATGGCTTCAAAGCTTGAATAGCACTGAACTGAGTTGTCTCAATTATTTTGAAAGTCCTATAAAACAGTATAAATATTAATATGATAGATTTATAAATAAATATTTGCAAATACCTTAAGAGGGAAAGAAAAAGCTAAATTTTTTATAGCGTTCTTTTAGACTATGTTGCAAGACTCTACGAAGAAAAATATATTTTCTTAGTGAATACTCTGGCACTGTCTTATACAATTTTGCAAGGTTATTGCAATAGTCTGTATACATATGTGCTTTAAACAACCCACACTAAACATGTTTTTAAGGCTGCTGAGTGAGCTCCATTGTGTCAGGGACGGAATGTGTCCACTCATCCTGCCTCTGTCATCTTGGAGGAAGCCTGAAAGCAAATGTTCCTCTGGAGGGAGCCCCTCAGGACTAAGGAAGATCCAGTCTGCAACTTTTTTTCCTCCCATAGCAACACGCAAACAACAGGAGTTTACATGGTTACCCTTTTTGTTGAAATATGTTTAAAAAAGGAAGTTTGACAGTCTGATATACAGCTAACTGCATTTTTATTTTCTTTTATGCATACAGTGTGAAACATAAAACGCTTTTGTTTGGATAACTTCTCAATGGCTTGGATGCTTAAATTTCAAAATTACCATTGAGCACCTATTCAACCACTAGAAATACTTTGCAGAAAAAGTAAATGCCTGTCCCCCTTTCCAACCATAAATATGAAAATGTATTTTTGCTAATCATTTTCCCTACATAAAGAGCTTTTTCAGCTACAGATGAATCCAGGCAATGGATAATTACTTACTGGATCGGTGACTGCATTATATAGCATAAGATATATCAAAGACAATAAAGCAATCCATTTATAAATTCTTTGACTACATCAAAGACAGCAAGGAAAAGAGGAAGCCATCATTATCAGACTAATGAGGCAACTTTATAACATAACATTTAAGTTTTTTTCACACAACCTGAAGCCCAGTTTCACGAAAGAGAAATTAGTCCCATTTTGAAAGTGGTTTGTCTTTAATTTAGACCTGCATTCCAGTTTTGTCTACTAACTAAATGCTGCTTATATTTACAACAAAAGACAACTGCCTTGATATCCCCCAATTACCACTACTGTAAATCCTAAAACAATTAAAGTTTTGCTCATGGAGAAAGAAGGCAGAAGAATCTTACCTACAAGGGCTTCCAGAAAACAGCTGATTAAACAGTTAAATTTTATGAGAAGAAAAATACTGGAAAAGATTGCACTGGCCATTTTTACATGCCTATATATCTTTTTAAATAAAAGGGATCCATGCTGCAGCATAGTTTCAACAAGTATTGTGAAACAAAAAAAACAAATATTATTACATTCTTGTTGGTCCCCCACTAGAAAAAAATATATATACAAGCAGCAAGCAATCAATGATTGTCTGAAGAGCCTAACATTATACTAATAAAAATAATGCAGCACAGCAACAAGTTCACCGGAGTGCTCCCTTAGCAGACAACATAACAAATGTACAGCTGTTTATCTTGCAAAAAGGAAATAAAATAAAAATAAAAATAAAAATAAAAATGGGGATAAAGAATTTTCAAAGGATCTTTTCCTCAGCATTTAATAACTGATATGCAAAGCAGTCAAGGATTCTTGCATGAAATCATGAATAGCAATAGGTCGTTTTTCAGGGTATTAAAAAAAGCTAACCAGATACACAACGGGATGCCAGCAAGCAGCTTGCATTAGACATAAGGCTTTATATTCCCACTAGGAACATACCTTCTCTGTTTTTGCTTTCCTGGCATTATGCACAAACCTGCGTCCCAGCTTCTTGGCATACCAGATAGAGGCAAACATTGTAGTGATGAAGATTTCAGTCTGAATATGCAGCACACACGCACGCAGGAAAAAAAAAAAAAAAAAAGAAAAAAACACCCCAAAAACTTCCACCACAACTGAGATACAAATCTAATGCTGGTTCAGATCTCTCAACTACGCTGTTGCTTTGTCAGGTTCTCTCATGCTGCCTTCTGAAAAAAAAAATCAAGAAAAAAAAAAACACACAAAAAAACACCCCAGTGTGGCCAGTCTGCAGGTGTATTTACATACTGCCAGCAGGAAGTCCAGGGTGAGGCATCTTTGCATCCAGCTCACATCCAGTCTGCTAAGTGCCTGTCTGCAGTTCTTTAGCACTGTCACCACAAACTACATATGTGTCAGTATGAAAGGAAGCTGCAGTAAACTACTGTAGCAGACAGCTCACCTCCTCTTCTCCTGTTCTGAAATTTAACTCCTTGGTTCTCTTCGATTTGCCAGCATGCAACAGAAGCAGCAGCAGTTCAAATATGAGATACACAGCACTGCAGGAAAGGAAGGGGGTACAGAAGTGCCAAAAATAGAAATGTGTATTAACTGTTAAGGTGAAGGAACAGGTGTTGTATGCGTTCCAGTGCAATTAAGATATGGGAGGAAAGTGGATTTTACTTCATTCAAGTCATTTGGGATAGATTCAGAGATTTTTGCTACCTAATTTCAGTTCGCAACAGAAATACATCATAGCTGTTCTGTTTACTTGCTGATGTCATACATGCTTTGCTAAAGGATTTAAGACTCACTCAAGGACTTCTGCTTTGCTAATAGCTCCATGAAATAGAAAACTGATTTTTTTTTTTTTTCCAAATTAACCTTTAAATTCTGCCTTACCTAAGCATGCTTGTTCCTCTTCCTTTAATTGCAGGTTATTTTACATTAGGAGCTGAGAAGTGATTATGAACACCTATTTTTGCATTGATACAGCAATGTACTGCTTCCCTTTTGCCACATAACTCAGCTTTAACCCCTGCACCTCTCTCCAGCTATAATCTATAAACAATAAGCAGAAACATACCCTTTTGGCTCCAGACATATGACTAAACAGATGTTCCTCCCAGCCAGAAGCAGTATCAAAGCTGCAAACTTACAGGGTTTATTGCTGTGTTTTGTATTTGATAGTACTGTGCTTTATAGGGCAAATACTTCCCCTTGCCCTCCCACCTATGATTGTGGAGATATCAACATGTAGAAGAACCACTGCTATCCTGTGTGCTGGATCACATTTGTGAAGCACATATGCAAAAGTGATTTCTTCTCTGCTTTTCTGTGGTAAATAGCAAATCAAAATTAATAGAGGCACAGCAAAGGAAACATAGTCACAGCAATCTAGTGTAGGACTCATGGGGCCAAGGAAGCTCTTTATCTGCCCCAGGGTTTTCAGCAAATGGCTGAAACTATTTTCCCCAGGGTACCTGAATTCCAAAGGCAAAATATTCCACTCCCACTTAAAACTTACCCAGAGCATCCAAGTTACCGGAGCTGGATGGCACAGCCCAAGCTTTGAGCCTGAAGGCACTTACTGCTCAATTCCTTTAAGACTAGAAAGAGTTCAAAGAATTCCTTCAACTCAATTTAAAATGGTGAGTTGGTTAACTAAATGGAAATTCTTAGATAGTGATTTTTTTTCAGGGAAACTCCAAGGTATGTTTGCTTTTTGCCTGATGCATAAAGGCTTCTGACAAAATACTTTGTAACAGGCAATATTTCTGGAAGGGAATAGTTTCTAATTACTTCCAATTCAGACTTTTAGTTAATGCTGGTTAGTCAGTAAGTTTCAAGGCCACAAGACAGAGTTAAACCATGTCTGAAACATAATTGCTATAGATGAGCTATCTACCTGTGACACCACTCCAACTCTCTGAACTCTGGGCTGATGGTAAGAGGGTAGATTGTCCAAGGTGCAAACCCTTTATTACACCACATAGCAGACTTGCATCACTCTCCACATTTATGGGTTGTCAAAGTGTTTTATAAAGGAGTATAGGGAGAAGAAGGAAGGAGAAAAAATACACCCTGAAAAACTGAGGAAAAAAAACAACAAAACAAACATATTTTGTTTCTAGCTGGGATTTCACTGTAAGGAAACATGGATGAAAAAAAAATGCCGAAAAGGAGAAACAACATCATTACATAGCTTAACCAATGCTATAAATGTTAATGTAAAAGGAACAGGAATAAAAATTTTACATATATGCATAAACAGTAGAACACCTCTCCCACTCTGCTCCCATGCTTTTATAAAGAGAATAAGTATAATTTGAAATCACTGCACTACAACCAAAAAAGGGTACGTTCTCTCAAGCAACTATTTATATAGTTTTATGTATATTCAGCTGCTGAGAAAAATCAAAGGAAACACTCATTAAACAATAAAATCTCACTTTATGACTTCTATCATCGACATTAGCAGTTTTACTGAACTATTTATTCAGAAAAATAGGGAACAATAAAAAGCCACAATTCATCCCACTTAAAGGAAAAAAAAATAGAATACATTGTTCATTTAAGGAATAATGAAAAAGCAATAGGGAGATAATTCTCTCCACCCACTGAAAATGTTAGATCAGGAAGCATAAACCTTGCCAAATACCTGTTTCTGATTCCAATCAGAAATGCATTTTAACTGTTTGCATGCACTTGCAGATCTAACTAAAATTTAGAACACAGGAATGGCCAGACTACAAGTCATTTTATTACAGCTCCACCACACAGTACTCTGCCATACGTTGTCAATAGCACGTTTATTAGGTCTGTACCGGTATCCAGGGATTTTAAGATTATTAATATTGTACTGTAACCATAACAAAGTCTGCATTTTACAGAAGTGGTACAAGCTGAGCTGCTTTAGAAGAAGAATTGGAGCTCCCAACTGTAGTCTGCTCATAGGAGTAATATGTACTTTAGCTTGCTCACTGAAGTGCTACGTTACAAGGGCAGAGAGATGCATGCAATTGAACGGCAATATTATTGCAGACAGGAGATAATCAGTTAAGAGCAAATTTTACAAGGGGCTTCTTGCTGCGAATGAGTGGGTGGTTTTCCGTAAACCAAACCACATCTATACTACACATTAAATTGCAATCTTGTGCCTCTCTGAGAATCGGTCTTACCACAAGTGGGCACATGGATACAAGCACAAAGCAACTACAGTGTTGAATCCTATTGTTGTTAATACATGGCTCCACAACATTGCAAGCAACAGCGATTGATGCTCAGTGCTGAAACAGATGGTCATTTCAAACACCTTGCCAACTGCTTGTATGTGCTGAGCATCACCGGTATTTTTGCTGGTCAGGCTCCTCTTTCAGTTTTAAGATCACTGCTTTACTTAAGCAGCACACAGGAAGAAGCACAGCTTCACTTTAGACAGGGCATTCATCTTTTCTTGTTAAGGGAGAACTTCTCTCAGCACACAAGTGGGGTTGCAACCTCCCCCTCACACACCTGTGGTGAAGATAGATGTTAGCTGTAGATAGTGCTTCTCTCCTACCTCCATCTGAATATATACACAGTAGTCATAAAATGCCCTGACAAGGCCCTTTAAAATACAAATACAGCTCAGCCATAAATAATGCCTTTCTTATAAGAATAGGGAGACAGATGAAAAGATTAGTTATTCAGGGCTTGCAGAGCTCTGCTGCCAGTGAAACGGACAGGAGACAGAACAAGTTAAAAATGAAATAGCAAAGATTTAAAACATTCACTTTGCTTCAAGGCTTATATGTTAACACTGCATAGCTGTGGATACAGGAACAGAGATGATGATGTGAAACTAAGTTAGTTAGCTTTTTTTTTTTTTTTTTTTTTTTAGTACTAGGCAAGAAGAGATACTGATTTGGCTGACTGTACAAGCCATCATTCCCCATCCCTAACACATCCAATTATCTTACAGTTACATGATGCCAAGACATGACATTTTATGACCAGAATACTAGGAAAGACCTGAACCTTAATTTCTGCTATTCCATCTATCCAGAAGATAAATTTTTTAAGCATTCAAACCTTACAGAAGTTCAAGTAAATGGAAGTCCCAGGGACTTAGTAGGGACCTGATTTTTCCTTCTTTGCTATAAACAGAAACCTCATCAGACAAACGTTCCTCCTACTACTGCAGCAGACAATATTATTATGGAAAATCCATGTCCACTCTGACAAAAGGGGCAATCACCCCAATCAGCAACACCAAAAACCTTTCTGATTTCTCTCCTGGTGAGGGTAAAACCCACTCTGTTACAGTCACAATACAGAAAGAAGATTAGTTTCTACTTGTATTTTCTTCCAGTTATGATGTTTCATAACAGATTTATTTTTTAAAAATAAATAAAAAAATCTATCACTTAGGCCTGAATTTTAAAGATGGGAAAACTGGGTTACTTGAAAGCTAAATGCTTCCTTGGAGCATCTAAGCCAATGGCTGCAATAGAGCTTAGCAATTCTGAGAACAGTTAGATACTCTGACAAACAAAGGTTGCAGAGAAGGCAATTTAAAACAAAACAAACAAACAAGAAGATGAAGGAAGATGGGATAGAAATAGGAAAAGAGTGAAAATTAAATTCTGTATATTAAGGATGGGAAAGATGTAAACTCTGCTCTTCCATTTTCAGTTTTTCTAGCTTATCTAATTTCCTTAATAATTCTTGTGCCAAACATTTTCTCTTTAGAAATTACCTCTTCTGAAACTCAGCTGTGACATTACAAATTTGCCCCAGTCTAATTTGCCCCTTAAAACACGAGATACTGCATGCAAACGTCTCCTGTCACCTTTTCTGATATATGGCAGAATTGTTGTCTAGCAGAGGGCATGAAGAATTCCATGCACGAGGTCACAAAGCAGTAAAGAAAGAAAATGCAAGCATTTTCCCCGCAGATCTCCTTTAAGTGTGAGGCCCCAAGAATTGTCAACATGCCCTCTGCCGTGCAGTTATCACTTTGGTTTTTCAACTCTTCTATTATTTGATGTTGTAGATGCACTCAACTTGCTTGACACTAAGGGGCATGCTTTAGTGATGAGACTCAGTAAGTCAGATTGGTGGATGGACTTGATGAACCTGAAAGCCTTTTCCAACCTTGATGACTCCATGATGTGTGGGGCAACAGGTCAACAGAAGAGACAATGAGGTGTTGTGCTCCCTAACTGCATGAATGAGAGCTTTAACTGTGGAAGTACATGAAATGGAAACAAAATGAATAAACGCAAAACACTGAGAATCAGCATATCCCTGCACAGAGAGATGTATTTTAACACTACACAATACAATGGTATAAGAGACAATGATTTAAATTTAGCCAGTTCTTTTCCCTCTTTTATTTGTTAAGCCTTGGAATGGAGATAGACTTAATTATGGTACTTAATTTTGATTTTAGAAATTGATTTTCCACTCTAGTTTCTGCTGGTGCATAGGAAACTCTAGTGAGTCACACAAGTGATACAACAACCATTAGCAGCCTTAAAAATAAATAAAAACATTAAGAATTCCACTTTATTCTTATCTTGGTTCCAGTTCTGTACAAATTGTTTCTTCATTCACTTTTCTGCTAGAAATTTTAAAGTTTATTCCTGTGATTTTTAGAAATCACAATGAAAATGGTGTATAAAATCCTCAGATGTGCCGTTGTGCTGCTCAGTTTCTTGTATCAAATCAAATCACAGTGTATATAGCACAGTTATGCATCTGCATGGCAAATAGTCCTACAGGAAATAATATAAAATACAAAATTTATCCTTAGGGAGAGAAAACGAAAGAAGGGACCACATAATGCAAGTAGTGTTTATGTGTGTCACCAGTGCATTTTGCAAAGGACTTACTAAATATAATCCCGAACAAAAGTGAATCTGGTGTGGAAACACTTTTACTGCAGCACTGTGTGTATGCCTCCCATCCTGTAGTATTTAAGGACCTTTGTTTTCTTTGCACTTGCTAGTAACTCTGTGGAATACTATTTCTATTTCAGAAAGGGAAGAAAGAAGGCACAAAGAGTGAGTTGGTAACAGCCATGCAGGAGGCTGGAGCATCTGCACAAACTCCTCTCTCACTCAGCACGTGGCCACAGGGTTTGCCACGGCCAAAGCCAAAGCAAGGTGGCTTGCACTGCCCTAACTGCCAGGGCTAACCACACTCAGACCTGCACCAGTCCATCTTCTTTCTGTCCAGAGCAGGTGAGCTGGCAACATCCATTTACCTATCCACAAAGACCACTGAGATATACCCTCTCTGTAGTTTCATACAACAGCAAGTGGGGCAGCCTTTTATGAGCTGTTCTAACCATTACTAATTAAAACAAAACAAAACAACCACAACAAAAGAACAGCCAAACACACACACAGAATATTTGCAGACACAAGCATGGGAATATAAATCATCCTATGATAAATATTATTTTATTCCTGGCTAATTACCGGCTGCCTTCTCTTTCAAAGCCCTCCTTAAATCTCACTTTCACTTTATCAGCCCCAAGAGCAAAATTTATAAGTCAGCTGAAGCAGAATCACAAGTTACACCCACTGTATCAGTGAAACACACGGTCTCCTTTGACCCAATGCCATTTAACAGTTCAAGGTGAATGTGCTGAGCCCTTGTCCCAATATCACACTCTCCAGAAAACCCTTGTGCCCAAGAACCCAGGTTTCACTGAAACACAAGATGAAGAACTACCAGTGATGAGTTCAAATAAGATGGGGAAGAAGTGAGCTACCAACTAACCTTACACCCCCACCTCATCACAGGTGGGCACGTTCATACTCCCATGGTCTGAGCCCATTCTGTGCTCCTCTGAGCAGCAGCAGAGTCCACGCACATTGATCCACTCAGCAAGGCCAGGCTGCCTTGGGCCACTCTCCAAGCCCTGACTTGCCCAAAGCAGATCACTGATCCCAGCTTAGATCCCTCCCCTCCTCTCTCCAGCTATATTCTGCCACTGACTGGGCTGCCCCCACCTGAGCAGCCTCTTCCACCCCTTCCTCTCTAGGGGCTCCCACCTGGCCTTTAAATGTTTCTTGAAGAACATAACCCATGTGCTGAGAACAAAGCAACACAACAGGTACTGAATAATACCCCTTTTCATTGCATCTCTGGCTCTTCACCTCTGCACTCAGCTTTCCCAGGCTGTGATCCACACTCAGGTATGCGCCCTCACACACTGAGTCCCACAGGGAGAGGCCGTGCAGTTCAGTATCACTTGGGAAGTCAAAAGTCATCACAGAGGTAAATCACTGAACTTTGCTGAACCCTTGAGGTGCTGAACCCAGGTTTGAAAAGCAATGCATTCTTGCTAAAATGCAAAAGAGAGACAGAGGGAAAAAGCTCTGCTTAGTCCCTCCAAATACAAGATGGTCTATGTATGACAGGCAAACAGCAACAGAAGTCTTCATCCATGACTGGCAACAACTCCTGCTTCTTGTGTGCAGAGACAAGAGCTCTCCATGCTCATGGAACTGACTTGCCACCAGTTCATCGCTCGAGCACAGCTCGAACTGCAGAAGAACCAACCCAGGGTTTTCTGCCTTAATTCTGCCACAGCTCTTCTGCATGAGCTTAATTATTCTTTGCAAGCCAGCTGCTCGCTCTTCAAATGAAAAGAATAATGCTCTACTGCACTGGGACAGACTAAAGATAAAAGTATTAACAAATGTGAAGTAACGTGATAGAAAGCATTATAGGAAAAGGGAGCATCTACCCCCGCACTGGCTTATGAGGAACTCTAGAGAAGCCTGCAGAAAGGTCTCTGTGAGTCTGTAACAAAACTGATTACACAAATGGCTCATTGTAATGTGACACATGAAAAAGTCCATTTTGGCAATAACAGTAATAAATGGTGGTGTTATACCTGCTTTGACCAGAAAGAGAAAAGAACTGTAAAGGAATATGAGGTCAAAGAAAAGAACAGACTTTTCTTTCATATACGAGAAGATCTTCAGAAGACCAATATATTGCAAATAATAAAATATAAACCGTATGTTTCCCCATCTAAAACATATTTCAATAAATTAATTATATGATAAAATAAGCTAAGAGAAAATTTACTGTGCCATGTTTTCTTAATCAATACCATCCAAGTGCAGCCCCAGCCCTTTTTATTCCCATTCCTTAGGACAAACATGAGAAATGCAGATGTAGAGGTAATTTTTTTTTTGTTCCAGAGGATTTGGGCACTTTGAAAACCAGAGGAAAAATTGAGGCAGCATATGGATAGTGGGATATACTTTGATAACAGACGGTCTAGAGTTGATCAAAAAAAAAAATCCTGAAAAATTGTTATAGCTTTTTAGGACAACAAATAGCATCTTCTTGAATGCTTTGAAGTTTTTAAATTTAAGTTGAGTGTTTCAAGAAAACAGAAACTTTCTGAGTTGTCTAACCAGTAGAAAATTGAGAAAGAGTTCCTTGAAATTGTCAAAATATTTGTCTTTCTTTTTCATCAAAAATCAGAACATTTCAGCCTGCTCCAGGGCTGTCAATACTGCTGTCTAAATTACATTTACATTTAACTTTCCCCTGGGATCCCAGTCAACAGATATTTTTAAAATTTCTTTTCTGCACATCTCCTTGAAAATACTTTCTTTCGATTCATGCATTTAACAGACTTAAAGATTCTCCCACACCTTTCTGCAAATTGTTTTTTGCCAAGCCAGGCACATTGGTTGCCTTCTTATGTGTCACCCAGACTTCATGAAGACACTATAACGAACTTACCTGAACTTTTAGAAGAGCATCATAAGGAGGGAAAGCACCACAAAAGCAAGTAATTAACTGCTTTCAATTTTTCAGGCATAGCGGTAACTATATTTCATGCCTAGACCTCCCAGAAACAGAATACAAGAGGAATGAGAAATTGTTTCCCAGCACTCCTCACAGCTAAGTACACAGAAGATTTAATATACACAACTTTTTACAACTCATCTTTTGCCTTCCACATAGGAATGTACCAGAACAATCACTTCCGAGGACTCTAGTCATTCGTTCTATGGTTCTAGGAGAGCCAGATAGGTAATGAACTGAACCAAGAATTCTTCCTGTTTCCAGCTGAATTAACTAACTAGTTAGTGTGGCAAAATCTCATTCCTAGCAATGGATGGGAACTCTGATCTTACTCAAGAGAAACAATTTTTTCTCTCCACTTTCGTTCTCTTCACCATGCAAAGTCTTGAAAGGTTTGGTGAGGGTAAAAGTGATAAAAGGGCCCAGACTTCTAAGGAGTGCCTCATCCTCACAGGCTTATGCTTCCAGACACTGCTGGTTGTCAGTTAAAGCTAACTGGTCTTGTAATTAATGGCAGCAGCTGTCTGGGCTCTGGTGAGCCCCACTTCTGATCCAGATCATATCCTTATTACATCAAGCCCCACAGACAACAGATAATAAGGGGAGTGCTTCCAGTCACCTGCCTACCTTGCACTAGCCTGCACAACACTCTTACATCCCTTAAGAGTCGTTATTTTAATCAGTTAAGCACATCCCACTGCCCAAACTGCTTCTTTAAAATACCCTCTGACTTCTCTACTCTTTGCTTTTAAGACTCCCTTTTCAAGTGCGTAACAGGCATTTATGAGCTTGCAGTTCCTTAAAAATATTGGATTAAGTAATACTCGGTTATCTGAGAAGCTGTACTCTGCCTACAGTAATGATGTAGGAAAAGACACCAAAAAGATAGTAGATTGCAGCTGCATTGCACAAATATATTGGTAATTTGTTGTGATTTAAAGATGAGGTAAGCAGACAGCATAATCTTCCAGTCTCAGATGGCTTCAGTCTAAAGAGGACTGAAGCAATATACCTTTTTATTATCTCACCAATTATGGACAATAAATCACCATTAAAGCTCAGGACATAACATGACAACATAAATGTGCTATTTGAATACATTACCTCAGTGTACTTCCTTAGTGAGGTGAGACCTCACTAGTGAAACATGGCCATTCCTACCTACGGGATTTCCATCAGAACAAGTCCACGAAAGAGCATGCTAATTCTTTGGCTTTTATTGTACACTCAATGCACATCCCAAGCAATACATGAATAAATATTACGTCTTACATCTCATGTTTCTTTGCCTATGCAAAGAGTTACAGAATATCAGACAGGACTTCATAAATCACGATTTCAGCTGTTTCTAGGACAGGGCACACAGCTAAGGTTTTAGCCTCTGTAGCTGTCCATTTAGGAATGTGTAACATGCCTTGCTGAGAAAGAACTACATTTGTAGTTACACAAGCAAGGCATATTATGTTACAGATGCAGATTCAGGAAGGTTTATTTTATTTATTTTTAAGCAATGCTATACATAAAGCCACTTAAGCAGAAACAGGTAAAAGATTACATTAAGGAGAATACTCTTTGAATGCTCAAGATAAAATGAATTACAAACTACTTGCAAAGTTGTGGCCTTCAGAAGTTGAGGTAATTTTCTCACAAAGCTTTTCCATGCATAGAGCAAGGGAGACTGGTAGAACTGATACGTGGTAATCTGATTTGCAGTTACATTTAAACGTCTGGTCTGCTTGGTTTTCATACATCGATAAACTCGATTAAGAGGAGTCTTGAAATGTTACGGAATAGCATTTTTATAACTATTTTACTTGTGTATCCTTCCTGGATAGGTTTTAAAAACAGGATTGTAAGTAAAATATGACTACAGATCAACATCATAATATACATTTTAAATCCAGTAAGTTCTTAATGGTTCTTTTGCCACTGTAGGAGTTAAAGTTGGTTGATATTATGCAACACAATTCTCCCAGTAATAATTTCACAAAGAAGACACAGCTATACATACGATGGATATAGTTATATGAAGAATGGTCTCTAGGATGTTTCACTTCAAGTGGAAAAAAACAAAAAAACAACCAATCAAACCCAACCCAAATATATACACACGATCCCTTATAATTCCTAAGAATTAAATTCTCTTCTTCCAATTTAACTGGGGGTGTTGCCTACTACACAACACTGTTTTTCTCTCATCTGATGCTGGCAGAGTCTGTTCTTCTGCTTACGTGTATTTCAGAGGTTTAGGCAATATGATTTAGGCAATTTATAAAAGACGACATATTCACTTGGAACAGAGCACCCTACTATTTCAGTGTTCCAGACAGTACTAGATATAATGGTAAAAAAAAAAAAAGTCTAAAGGTTGCCAAAAAGATTTAGGCATTTAGAACATAGTTAGCTATTGCGAACACCAGCCAAATAATTTACCCGTAACTCTTCAGTTTGGAAGAAAGGTCAAACCATTGGCTCCTTTCAGTTTATAGAAGCAGAAATCCCACACATTTGATTCATCCGAACACACTTATTTTTAAAAAGTGTAAAGCCTAAAATACTTCACAACACTACAAAAAGTAGTATTTTGCACTTAATTAGGCTTCTCAATACACGTGAAGGCACTTTAGAACTGTCCCACAGGTCAACGAAAATAAAAACTGACAGCCATACAAGGTGTGAATTCATTTATAAATAAATACTGATTCTGGCACTTAACTCCTATGTAATTTATCCTACATGAAGAGGAGAAATGATGCAAGAACTAACAATTTATCCTTTGCTAAGATGTGAGCATAGCCCGTGGTATTAAATAATCTGAATTGCAATCATTTTCCTATGCGCACTTAAATATTATCTGTAAATCATAATTAAATAGATTTTCACTTTGGTATTACCATATACATTAGTATTATTATTCTAAACATTTCAAGTTTTCATCCACACTGACAGAACGTTTCTGGACAGACCAAACGGATTCTACATCACGTTTTTAATTTGAACTGAAGCATTGTATCTACAAGATTTGAAAAGAAAAATTCAATAATGTTCATAATTCTAATTAGACTGCAACTGAGCAGAACTGTTCAGCTGCCTTGCTTAACAGCTGGTCTAAATCTCTTAGGGAGGAGCATATTTTTACAAAACATTTCATGAGGCCACACACTGAGAGCTACAGGAGTTTATTATAGAGGCAGACAGGTTGATTAATAAATATCAGTTTTGCTTTGGGAATCAGAAATATAAGTGGATGGCTGTCCAAGATGCCTAGGCAATTTGTAGATTTATGTTTATTTACATGTGTGTAATTTAGTGACTCCAAATATTATATTAAATAAATAGCCTCATGCATAACTAGCCCAGATCTTCTATCAACTTCTCAAATGCTTATATTTGGCAACATTCAGAAGTGAATATACCCATCCTCAGACAGAAAGATTTGAAGAAAATGAGAATAAAATAGCTGAGCCAACAAGTAACAGCAATCTGTCTCCAAGACACATGTACAGACAGTCTGGCAAGATAACTAGGGCAAGAGGAGTGGAAAGAGAGAAGGCCAAAGACTGGGGTGTGTCAGATTTGCAGTTGTGAGTCACTTTATCTTCTGAGTTACTGTGCAAGATAGATGTCATGACCTTTCATACAGCATTGCTGAATAAAATGCTAGTAATACTAGATGTCAGCCTGGACAATAACTGGAATCATCTTATAAACGCTCAAAAATATTTGAAGTTTTCTAAGAGGCACAACTTTCTAGCACCAGTTCTGTGCTCTGGACCCAGTGCTACTGCTTCATAGTCTTAGTGAACAATGGTGAATAAGCATTTTGGTTTGTTTTTTAATGAAATGTGTATTTGGCAGTCAGTCATTAAATGCTTCATACTGACAACCAAAATGTTTTCTATATATCTGCACTGTGGAAAAAAATAAAACTGTAAACAGAGACTCAAGCTACTTGGGATTATATTTCCTTCTCCATCTCACCGTTATTTTCTTAACCTTCTGTTAATTAAGAACAATTGTCCCCAGTCATTGAACTCCATCAGTTCAGAGGATCTCTAGGAGGTTGCCCACATTCATTTGCTGCGCTTCTCTTTTCTGTAGTCCTCGGTCCTCAGGGCCATAGGTAACATATTAAGTGTATAAAACACAAGATGTAGCTTTCCATATGGAAAGGTTGAGGTATATCAACTCTCTGCCCAATCCATCCACACAAACCGAACTTGTTAAGAACATACAAACTGGGTTCTCTTTGCAGAACTTGTTAAGAACATACAAACTGGGCTCTCTTTGCAGCTAGATTACCTACATGAAATTGTCAGTGTCACTCCTCCCCATCTTCCATCCTTCTTTCTTTCTTTCTTTATATTTATTTTATTTGTTCTTTATTTATATTGTTTTTCTGCTTGGATCAAACAGTCATTCATATCAACATGCTTTCATTCCCTTTATTCCCCAACTTGCTCTAGCATAGATCCCTCACAACAGCTGGAAGAAGGTTATCTGGTAATTTTTTCCTGAACTCCTTCGCCTGTACTTCTACCCTATGAGGCTTAACCAGTAATATATTTTATGAACTAGGAATTAGGCAACTTTCTGAAAAAAATAAATAAAAAAAAATAAATCTACCAACTAAGTTAAGAAAAAAATAAAAATAAAATCAATACCACATCCATAATTCATTAAAAAACTGTCACTCTTCAAACATTTTTAAGCATCTCATTCTACCTCAGAGGTTTTCAGTTCGAAAGAACCCTTTATGCCCATATTTCAGGGACCAGAGGGAGTCTTGCTTCAACATTTCTTTACTACGACACAAAGGATTAATCAGTCAAAGAGGAACAGGTGAGGGGACATTATTTTGATAGCACATTTTTATTACTGACTGCACAGAGTACATTTTCCTACTTCCCTCAAAATAAAATGATATAAATAAAGCAGAATATATGGAAATATAAAAACCCAAACATAAATGGCCCATATTTCACCTGGTCTAAAGCCGTCAATGAAAATTTAAAAAACCAAACAAAAGACAGAAATAAGTGAAAAATTAAGTTTACATCTGCTGAGTCGATGATACCAACCTTTTAAAATAATGTTTTGATTAAAGAGCATCCTCCAGCAATATGCCTGGCCAGCTGCTCAACGACACACACAGGTACAGACACAGAATTATGCAGAAAGAGAGGCTAGTTGTACCAACAGTTTGACACTGCTTCCAAGCAAAGTGATGTTAGTTTTATTCCACTGGCCTTGCTATAGGCACATTTCCTGATCTTTCCCTTCTATAAAAATTATTTGGGAAGGTCAGTACCTCATGCTCTGCAGCTCTGTTCAAGCACTGTGGTAGAGCTGCCACTCACACATGATGCTCGGAAAACTGCCACAACCAGAGAGCTGCTACTTGTTTTCTGTTGTTATTGTCTTGTTTGCAAAAGGAGAAGCCAGAAGAGCTCTTTTTAAGCTCAAATTACTTCGTGCCTCAGAGTTTTTACAGATTTCAAATGATCTCAGTATTATGCAGCTTATATGGAGACCCTAAACTGTAACTGCAAGATCATTTTCAGAAATATTTACAAAACTATTGGCTATGATAGATTGCACAATTTACACCTAGACCAACTTGCTTTCAGGTTCTGTGGCTCTCTGAATAAGCAAATCCTGTTTGGCTTCAAAGCAGTCAACTCCTTCCAAACCTTACACCCTGCCCTACCATCCCTCTTAACTGCCTACTTGAGACCTGGTGTGGGCAGCAACATCCCTAAAAATCCATCAGAACCTTCTGTCTTGACTCCAAGCTCTTTTGCCTACCAGCGTGGAGTTCCTGGGATTTCTGAGACTAGTAATTCATCACTTCTCGCATAACGTAGGTCCAGCCATCACACAAATCCAGCAATGCAACACAGCTGCTTTCTGCCAGTATCATGGGACCTGTGATGTCAAGCTTGGATTGAAATATGTAACTTTTGGATAGCTAAAATTAAAGTGAGGTAAATCACACCTCAGAGTAATCATAAACATCCTATACTACTAAAGAGAAAATGTCCATTTGTGGTTTTTTGCATGAGTTGACAGGCAAGAATATGTAATTATATCTCTTCTGTATAACTAATCGTGATAGTTAAGAGAAGCACTCTGAAGAACATTTGATTTAATAAGACTGGTGGCATTTGGAGATACCTTAGTTTCAGTATGCTTTTGTGACACCCATTTCCACTGTCTTTCTAACAGGATGAGAATAAATTTTTGGTTTTGTGTTCTACAGACACAGATGCTCAGTGAAGTGAAGAGAGGTATTGGATCATCTATGTGCCCTCAAATATATGCAAATATCTTTCTAAAATTCAAAGTGTACATTCTTCCAGTAAGGCTGTGTGCCCCCACCTGCATGTCCTTTTCCAACAGTTTTATTTCAAATTCTGCTGGACTTTTCAGCAACCCTTCAGGAATAAGAGTTTTTTTTTTTTTTTTTTTTTTTTTTTTTAAACAGGACCAGCAACATGTCCCTTCCTTATAGCCAAAGCAAGTCATGCCTACAGTTTGTTTCAGATACTATATTTGAGTTCTTAGCCTGAGACTCTGGCTGTAAGCGTGATCACATATTTGAAAAATACTACTTGACAATACTCACAGGTAGACCCATTTAAATTTAGTCCTTGGTCACAATATTTATGAATTAAAAGTTATACAAAAACTTGGTAGTTTAAACTTTCACTATCATAGGATGGCATCTTATCATCTGTTTTCCATCCAGGACAAATAACTCTTGTAAAGATGAATGTGCTGCCAGACTTCTCTACCATCTCCTAGTACATCGTTTTAAAATTTCGTAAGACTCTTTTTTTTCCTCCACTAAGCTGAATAATGCTCATAGAGCTTTCTCTCGTGTACTGCAAGAAAGAACCGTTAAACTTCCCAATATCAAACATTTAATATTTCCAAGATTAGGATACATTTTACTCATGCAGTGTAAGTAGAGTTACTGAAGCATCAAGAATTCAGACTGCATTTTTCTGACATGTTAGACTTCACGACATTATACACTACCTGAAAGGGTATGTTAATGATATCTTAGTGCAGCTTATTAGCATTGATTTGTATTACTTTAATGCCTAACATTTTTCAATAATTGTACCTACAGAAGGCAATAAAATAGTTAAATCAGACACCACTACCCTTTAGCTCACATCCTGATTTTACTATTAAAATTCAAATTTGATCTGAAAGATGCAAAAAGCAGGAATCTATAGCGCATTAATTCTAGACGTCATGTACTAATTCCAGAAATCAGGGTAAAATTTGACAGGAGAAAAATGTGTCAGTTTGATCCCAATTCTGACAACAGAATTGAAAGCCAGCATCCCAAACCAAACATTTTTTCTCTGATATAGTAATTTCAATAAAACAGTTCCCGAGTCTTCAATTTATATCTAAAAAGCTGTAGCTAGACAGGATATAGAAAATGGAGAAAATTTAGTGAACTAATCTTTTAGGTCAGTCGAGATAAAAACTAAAATTATTTCCTCATTTACCTCCTCACTTTAGAGATCAAAATCGTGTTTCTGGCTTGCTGATACAATTATTTGCTTGTATGCTTGCCAGGCAGCGTAGTACATATCCATCTTCACTACATGCTACATGCCAGCAATCTCTCTGCTTGTGCTAGGCAGTTGGAAACCAATCTGTTAAAGTCCACAGCATGATGCAAACCCATTCTCCTCTCCTCCTAACACCTTTCTCATTGAGAGTTGCCTTGAAGAACAATCTCTCTCCATCAGCACATCTCCTTACTAGCACCTGGTCAATAGATCTTAGAGTTTGCACACGAGTTTTTAAACGATGCTTTCTTGGCTTAGAAAGGTTTTTTATGGGTTGGCAGAATAGCACACAGATGAAAAACTACTTGGTTCTACCTCAGCTAGCTATACATTCTGATATAATTTGGGTGACCATTACCCAGCTACTTTGGGCAAACTGAAGAGCAGGACAATTCATCAGTCTGCTAACATAATCCTCATTTAAATCCTCATGCACAGCAGAAAGTACTTAATATTACAATCCATCACCTATCTCCCTTGCTGGTGTCAGTACAGGAGGAGTCATTTTTTTTCTTTGAGAATCTGCATTTAAAGTTGTATTAGAAGCATACATGCACTTTACAGACTTGATTTCAAAAATGTCTGCCTTGCGAATTACACAGACTTCTAAACTAGGCACTCTGACAATATTTAATCCCCACGGCTGGGATAGATGGGTTTCCATCAACAACTGGAAACGATTCCTTCAGCACTTATCCATCATGGCTGAAATCCCACTGTCCTATTAAAGCATCTCTGACTCATTGCAAACAATTTAATTTGGAACAAAAGATCCATTTGTTATGAACAACGCTGAGTATTGGTGATGGGACAGAACTGCTAGGGCACCAAAGGGGATTCAGGAAACTGGGCTTCAGCTGCTGGCTCAGCCATGATGCTGCTGTAAAGCTCTGCCCTGTTCCCTTCCCCACTGCACGTCTTCATTTCACCAGCCAGAAGAAAACAGTACTACTGATCACCCCTTTAAGGCCTTTCAAAGTATGCAGATTAAAACTGCTTTATAGGTCAATACAATTAGGGAAAGGTGAGGTTCTATACTACTCATTACATTTAAAAGCCATATCTATATATGCATAATCATTTTTTTTAATCTCCAATAATATATTATTTGTAACCCCCCTCCACCTTTTTCTTTTAGCCTTCTTTCTTTTAGGATAAGGAAACCAAGAAAAAGACCCAGTCATTCATCAGCTAAGTTTCCCTCCATCCTACTACCAATTGGTTCATTAAAAATTAGTAATCAAAATTAATAAAGAAATGTAGAGCACAGATGAAGCTAGTATGAATTCTGTACCCGTGATGCCAGAATGAGAACTTTAAAATGAAAGAAAGTCATTTGAGAATGATATAGAAATGGTGAACAGCTCTGCAAACAGCAAGGTAAAGTTTAGTGATGCAGATACAGAGGGCACTTCTGCTCAATAAGATTTCTGAGCTGGAGCTACAAAATCCATCATAAGCATTAAATAAATAAATTAATAATAATAATAATAAAAAAACTGTCAAATTGCAAGCACGTCCACACTCCAAAGCCAGGAAATACTTTCCAGAAAAAAAGGGTAAGATAACTTGTGTTTTCACTAATCTTCATTAATTAGCTTCTAATGACCAGAAAGTTCCTCTCCCACAGCCAACATATACAAAGACTTTAGCATGCTAAAAAAAAAAAAAAATTAAAAGATTGCTTATAGCATGCAAAAGAACTATCTTCTAATCCCAGGCTCTTTTTTTTTTTTTTTTTTTTTTTAATCTGACTATGCTTTAATTCCCATACTTTTTTTCTACATGCTTTTTTTCTCCCACAGCTATGCTTTTATGTTCTAAACTAGATTCAGAATTTTGCAACATGTAGGACCCCAATTTAGGCCTACTCTGTAATTTAATATAATTTGTTATAACTGCTAGAATTATTAAAAAGGTTTCAAGGGATAATTTTTAGAATAAAATTTGGCTGCAAAGATTTCTTGCTGACAGAGGGCCCAGAGGAGTTGAGATTCATCTTTATATTCAGCTACCAAGTGATGGTGTTTTATCTGTACGATATATTAAATTTTATATCAACTTTC